>NC_135663.1:53517873-53817873 GCF_964188315.1 Podarcis muralis | reverse complement strand
TGGGGTTGTCCCTGAGCAGCAACACCTGCACTTCTTTATCCGCTCCACTGAGGGTGGCTGTGACACGCAGCAGCGTTGAAACCACAATTACAAAGTAGTTACAAATTCAGTGCTGTAGTCAGATGCGGGCAGCCCAGAGGATTTAATGCACTCGTCTCAGCACACACAAACGCACGTGAGATGCATTCTCAATCCACTCAAACGGCTCGCCTGTTTCTCAAAGGTGTGTGCATCTACTTGCAAGGTACCCCCGTGGAAGGGACTTAAAATAAACCAGATGCTTAAAGATTTTATTTTTTATCCAGTTTTAATTAGTTCTCTTCTTGCAAAAAGTGGGTGTGATTTGAGGCATATGATTGGGCTGGGCGGCTGTTACTGCAAAGCACTTTTCATTCTTAAGCAAGGTAGTTTTGTTTTGATGTACCAGTCAGGTTTCCCACTCACTGCCTGGTTAGAATGGCATTTCCTATTTCTAGGGTCTTATAATGCCATTTTATGCCCGCTAAGTGCTCTCTGAGACTGTACAACTCAAGCCACTGGGAACTTCCCTTTTCCACCCATCTAAACACCTTAATTTGATTCTATAGTCCCCATGCCTTTAAACATAACCTTTACCAACCTTCCATTCTGAAAGTCCCTTTGCTCTTTTTCCTCAGTGTCTTCAGCTTGTGGTAGAGTTGGCCTAGTGAAGAGAAGTCAGCTCCTTTAATCAGCATTAGCAATTTACCGTATTTCTAAAATAAGAGGTGCTAGCTTTCAGGCCTGCCTTTATATCAGACCATTTGTTTTGGGAGGCATCCAGGTTGATAAATTTATTTAAGACACTCAGTGGGGAGGGGAAAAACAATTTGCATATACTCTGCTACCACTTCACATGTTGTTCCATGGCTCAACCCTGGCATTAAAATGGTTTGGCCTGGTGAATGAATATTGATTCAGATTAAATCATACCTATGAGAGGGACTTGCATTAATGACTTTTGAAAACAGGTTTCCCCCCAGAACAGATTAGCTAGTGATAGCTTCTTTGTAACTTTGTCCATTTACTCAAGTCACCTTGAAAAACAGATCCAGAAATACATATCAGTATTTTGTTGTTCCTGCTGTCGTCCTGTAGTGCTTTGTAGTTTGTAGTCTGGGTTGTGTGGACTTTTGTAGAGGTTTAAGAATTGCATACCTTTTTTTTTTTTTTTTGCTGAAGTTAGTTGTTCATAACACTCCCAGTGTTGTGTAGGTATACATGCTTATTTTAATAGGTTCAAGGACTTCTACCTGACGGTACTGCTGGATTAAAACAAAGGTTGATTTACCATCCTGTCTCATGTATAAAATGCTAGTGAACAGGACCTGAGTACAACAGCACTCTCCTCTTATTCCATGGATTACAAAAAGGATCATGATCTATGATTATTGCTGGCTGGTTGCAATTTATCTGACTTGCTTATTAAGTCAATGTTACCAAGCAGGTGGATTAGTTTTAATTGTAGCCAGTTCTAGAACTGCATTTGCAATGAAGAATGGGTATTAAATGTTTTAAATTAATGAGACTACAAACCTAAACCGGTTCACTCAGAACAAAGCCCCACCAAACTCAATGGTGCTTACACGAAGTTAGGTACAGCTAGGACTGCAACCTTAACCATTAATTTAAATAACTAGTTTCAACCCTTTCCCCTCTAAAACTCAAACTCTCAGATTATTTTCCTGTTAAACCTTCACCCTCCCGCCCCCACACGCACATTTAATCAGTGCAACTATGACAAGTCTCTACAGAATTCAGGCTTCCAGCTTTTATGACATTCAACAATACATTGTTTAACAGATATTAAATCTGATGAGACAATTATGCGAGACGACGAGACCTGTAGCTAGTCCTGGGTGTGCTGTTGCTATTACTACTACAATTGCTATCACTAGGACATGAAAACACCACCGAATACTATTTTGTCTTTCAAAACCGTCATTAAAAAAATAATAAGGCGAACGTGACAGAACAGTTCAGAACCGAAAACAGTAGGAGAAACGCCCGACACAACTCTCAAAGGTCCCGCCCCGCTACACGTTGCCCAGGCTCCATTCAGCCTCCGCGGCTCTTCCGGGTTGGTAGGCGAACTTCCGCCCTCAGGTGAGAGGGGCATTTGCCGGCCAAAGAGCTTCGTTCTTACAAACGCCCGAAACAGCGCCCCGCCTCCTGGTCTTCCCGACCGGCCAATTGGAGTCGGGAGCTGGAAGATGACGTTGAATCCGCGCGACCGCTTCAAAGATAGGCGTGTGCGGATTGTGGAGGCCGGCGGTGCTGTCAACTCCGCTACCCGCTTGTGAAGTGCCGGAGTGGCTTAGGATGTGCCTGATTTAAGTATCCCGCGCCGCCTGACCGGCCTCGGAGGTGCGCTTCCTGCTTCAACACATAGCAAAGGGCTTCTTTTCACTTTCCTCACTGACACCCCTTGCAGCCCGTCGTCTGGAGTGGTACCCACTGAGAAGTGCCAGGGGGACTCCAGCAAGCCTCTCCCACGATGTCTTCCTCTTCCACTACCTCCTCCTCTCCCACAGCCCCTGCTGGGATGTCGCAATTCTGCCAGCAAGCCTGGGGGCAGGTGTTTGCCAAGGCCAAGCGGGCTGTTGTGTTCATGGACCCTGCTTGTGCCGAAAGCCTTCACTGGGCGTGCGGAGGAGCTGGGAGGTTGCTGCAGGCCGGGGCGATCAACGTCAAGGAGTTTTCCAGCTTTGAATCTGGAGGTGCGGACCAGCCCAAAGCTGTCTTTGTGGTGGGCAGCTTGCTGAAAGGCAGGACGGTGGACATCATCCGTGACATTGTCACTCTCAGCAACTTCCAGTACTGTGTGGTTTTCACAGCTGTCAGCCATGCGGTGCACTTGCAGGCCCACAACGCTCCCGGCACTACTGAGGTTGAAGGTGTCGGCCGGGTGGTCTTTGAACAGTTTGAAGAGAAGCTCTGCCAGTGGATGGGAAACATGAACTACACTGCAGAGGTTCAACATGCCCCTTTGTTCTTGGCACCCATCTCGCCTCATCTCTTTGTAGCACCTGCCTTCTCCTTGTTTTTCCCCTTGATGGCTGAGGATTTGCCTCGGATCAATAAAGCTAGACCGGAGAAGAAGAAAATCTCCCACTTGAGTGATGTTGATTTTTCATCTCTGTCTTCAGAGTTGCAGCTTCAGATCAGGTCCTGGGTTTCTGATTTCAACAGCTTGTTTGAGTACCTCAGTGTGCGGGAGGAATGTTTTGCTGTTGGGACAATAAGTAAGATAATTGCAGGGGATCTGGCAAATTATGCCCAGGCTAAGACCAGAAGGAAAACTGCACAACACAGAGCTTCTGTCATCTTTGTGGACAGGACATTAGATTTGACAGGTAAGATGTTTGAGGGATTAACAGCTTGACCAAGGCATTACAGTTTGCTGATATAATAGTTTGTATTTACTCTAACTTGGATATTGTGATTCTTTAAAGAGTTGGAGGCAGGTGCTCCTAAACACTGTCTGGTTATGCTGTTATGGATACTTTTCAGCTTGCGTAACTTGAGCAGGCTGGCAAGTGATAACAAGGGTTGAAACATCTTGTTCTTTGGGTTGCTGCTCTTCCTGGCTAGTGAAATCTTCCAGGGATGAGCTTTCAGTAGGATCCCTGAAGATGGTTAGTGCCACTTTAAGAGAGGGCATAATGCCCATCTTCCTTGAAAGAGGCAGTAGTGATAACATTATGGAAGAATCCAAGTGGCTTGCCAAGGCAGTCTTGGAGACCGTGGATTATTTCAAATCCATCCCAAGTTAATAAACCTATGAGATGCCAGTTAAAGTGTAAACATACTTCTGCGATATGTGCACATCTGCCAGTATTTAACCACCTTTCCAATTACTGTCAAATCATGGTTGTATATAAGAGATCTAGACACTGGGGTCTAGTTTACTGTTTTTCCACTATGTGAATAGAGTGTGAATTCATTTTATACAATCATGGTGATATTTGTTTGTTTTCATAGCTGTCTTCCAAATGGTCAACTTCTAAAATTCACTTTCTTTGCCATTTTAATATTGACATTGTTCAGCTGTTCTTTTTGTGTACACAGTCATATGATTTTGTTTTGTTCTGAACGCTCATGTAATAGACCTTTTGCTAAGTCAATGGATTATTCTTTTTCAGGAGCAGTTGGTCATCATGGTGACAACCTAGCGGAGAAGATACTCTCTTCTCTTCCCAAACTTCCAGGTCATACAAATGACGTGATGATCAACATGGTAGAACTCACAAACCTCCAGAGTGATGATGCAAGCTGCAGTATTGTAGCACCAGGCTGCTTGGCACAACCAAAGTAAGAAGCTTCCTTGTGTGTGGTATTCTTTAAAAGCTATGTTGCATTTGAGTTCTGCACTGTTACCTAGCCCAGCAAAACAGAGATGTAGTCACAAGCAGGTTTTGCATGCATATTCCTTTGCTGGGCTGGAAACTGAAAATGCAGTCCGGATGTATATGTGCATCTGTATTGTGATGCCAACCATAAGCTGCCAGAAAGTTGATATTTACTATTGTCTATTCAGATATTGATCATTAACCCAACAGCACAATATGATGGCAATTTCACATACAAAAATGTTGCTATTGCCTCATCGTTGGTATCATCTAAAATGGTGTCTGTCTAGCAGAGTGATTTTCTTTTGCCCATGTACCCCTTCAGGTGTTCAGAAAGCTAATTTAAAAAGGGACCTAGTTCAGGTTCCAGCTATACAAAAAGGAACTAGTTCAGTTCAAGTTAATAGGGTCAGAGAATGGTAGAGTTGGAATGGACCATGAGGATCATCTCGTCCAACCCCTTGCAATGCAGGAATCTTTTATGGCAGCCACACAAGTACCCAACAGGTACTGCTATTGGAAAACAGAGATGCAGTCGTACCTTGGATCCCGAGCACCTTGGTCCTTGGACATTTTGGCTCCTGAATGCTGCAACCCCGGAAGTGAGTGTTCCGGTTTGCAAATGTTCTTTGGAACCTGAATGTCTGACAGGGCTTCTGTGGCTTCCGAATGGCTGCTGGAGCTTCCTGCAGCCAATTAGAAGCCACACTTTGGTTTCTGGATGTTTTGGAAGTCGAACAGACTTCTAGAGCAGATTTCATTCAACTTCTGAGGTACGACTGTACAGGGATGATACAAGAAATGCCTCACACCCCTTCTTTCTAATTACTTGGCAGCCATGATTAAGTGACTAAATGACCTTAGCAACAACAGTGACTCTGTATCTGCCTAATAAGTCATAAAAAGCTGCCTCCACACTTTGTTTTCCAATTCCAAATGACTTCCTTTTGAAGGAAAGCTAAGAGTCTGGGCCTTCTGCAAGGCAGGTGGGGAATGGAATGGAGATGAATTGAAGATCTATCCTGAAAATAATTTAAGTGACCACTAATTCACCCAGCAGTTATGGGAACTACTTTCACGTGTAGTTCAGAGACTTTTCAGGTAATTCGGTGAAATAGTTCCTTCCAAGCACTGACCTCTTTAGCCCAAATTAAAAACCATTTCCCCCTATGTATGGGAAGTGGTACTTCGGGTTACATTTGCTTCAGGTTTCAGATGCTTCAGGTTACAGACTCCACTAACCCAGAAATAGTACCTCGGGTTAAAAACTTTGCTTCGGGATGAGAACAGAAATCGTGCTCCGGCGGCGTGGCAGTGGCAGGAGGCTCCATTAGCTAAAGTGGTGCTTCAGGTTAAGAACAGTTTCAGGTTAAGAACAGACCTCCGGAACGAATTAAGTACTTTACCCGAGGTACCACTGTGCACATAGCTCTTGGGACAGTCACAGATACTGCATTTGAGCTGCTCTTGAAATCCTGTATTATTTTAATTATATATTTATTTCATAGAATCATAGAGATGGAAGGGATCCCAAGGGTCATCTAGTCTAACCCCCTGCAGTGCAGGAATCTCAGCTAAAGCATCCATGGCAGAGGGTCATCCAATCTCTGTTTAAAAACCTCCAAGAAAGGAGAGTCCACCACCTCTTGTGGGAGTTTGTTCCACTGCAGAACAGCTCCTACTGTCAGAAAGTTTTTCCCGAATGTTTAGTTGGAATCTTCTTTCTTGCAACTTGAAGCCATTGGTTTGAGTCCTACCCTCCGGGACATGAGAAAACAAGCATGCTCCCTCCTCCATGTGACAGCCCTTGAGATATTTGAGGATGGCTATCGTATCTCCTCTCAGTCTCCTCTAAACATACCCAGCTCCTTCAAGCGCTCCTTGTAAGGCTTAGTTTCCAGACCCTTAATCATGTTGGTTGTCCTCCTCTGCACACCTTTCAGCTTGTCAACATGCTTCTTAAATTGTGGTGGCCAGAATTGGACACAGTATTCCAAGGGTGGTCTGACTAAGACAGAACAGAGTGGCACAAGAGTAAAAGCAACCTAAAATGTTCACTGATAACATGTGTAAAAAAGCAGATCCAACTCACCCCCCACCCCCCAAAATCAGCGGAAGATTCATCATCATCAAACCTTTTATTGGCATCACATACAAACATCCATAGTAAATCAATACAGAATTACCACCTCCCCAATGTCACAGAACATTTGTCAAATGAAAAGAGGCAAAACAGTCTAATGTTACAGAGCGGAAGATTAAAGTTTTTGCCTGGTGCCTAAAAAGCAAATAGTTGTGGCACCAGGCATGCCTCTCTGAGGAAAGCATTCCACAAGTGGGAGCTACTCCAGAGAAGGCCCATTTTTATGTAGAACCTTTGTTTTTTGAGGCAGTTACATACCTTGTTCCCTCAAGCATTGTGTCAGACACAAGAGTGAGTTAAATGGTTGCTTTCCATTGCTGTACTATAAAACACTTAGGAATTTTGCTGTGAGAGCTGTAAGCTTAAAAGTGGATCAGATGCTTAGTACACTGGTACCTTGGGTTAAGAACTTAATTCGTTCTGGAGGTCCATTCTTAACCTGAAACTGTTCTTAACATGAGGTACCACTTTAGCCAATGGGGCCTCCTGCTGCCACTGTACCGCCGGAGCACGGTTTCTGTTCAAATCCTGAAGCAAAGTTCTTAACTTGAGATACTATTTCTGGGTTAGCGGACTCTGTAACCTGAAGTGTCTGTAACCCGAGGTACCACTGTATGCAGAGATTCACATTCTCAACCTCTGGCATCTCCAGGTAGGGCCAGGAAAGAACTGTGTGGAATTTTTGAAGAGCTATACCAGATTTGCCATAGTGCTGGGGTTGGGAATCTGTGGTTCACCAGATACTCTAGGACTCCATCAGCCCCAGCCACTCCTGCTCCAAGTGTCTTTGGTTGCCATTGGCTCAGTTGCTCAGATCCTAAATAAGGGACTGGCAGGGAAAGTGAAGGAGCGAAAAAGAAGTGGACATTTAGGAAAACAAGGGCCCAGGAAAGGAGTATTGGAAGATCGGGCTGTAGGGAAGAAGAGAATAACAGAATACTTGGGGAAGGGAATCTGGGAAGGAGAGGGAATGCACAATAAAGGCAGGTCCATAAGACTTAGCTGCAAAGGAGAAGTTCAGATACTGATTTGAAATACTCTGCTAAATATTTGGCTGCTGTTAGCTAGACTTGTGAAATGTATCCTAAACTGTAGTCTGAATTAATGTTTGCAATATTCAACTCTGAAAGAAGTCCATTTAAATTTGAATTGAATTACTGTTTTGGCAGGGAACTTCGGATCAGATGTCATTCTTCATAAAATGTTTGTTGGCAGTGATGGGAATTTTGTAGAATTTGTTATTTCTGAATAAAGGTGTGTGTGAGATATACACACACCTAGAGTTTGGAATCCACCGTCAGGTAGTTCACATTTTAATAGATGTTTCTTCTAAGTATTTCAAATGTATTGGGATAATGGAGAAAAAAGACCTCCTTTTTCTACAGCAAGCTATATGTATTTTTAAAATAAATAAATAAATGTGTTTCCAGCCAAAACATCTGGGCTTAGTTTATGGAGTTAGCAAGCAGATTTAATGAATATTTATGGTTGACGTAGGGCTATAAAGCAGAGTATTTACTTAAATCTAGGGAAACAATTAACTTCTTTAAAGATGAAAATTTTAAATTCTCTGTGCTCTTAAAGTTATTGGACTTCGAACACAACCACTTGATAAACTGAAAAATGCAGCAATGTCCTTAAAATTATTTAAATCATATTAGTCATGTGCAGAATTTTCCATCGAGAAAACCTTCTTGCTATAATTGCTGACACATTGGTCATTTAGTAGAAATAGATTGCAGAGAATATATATTTTTGGAGAGTGATAATCTTTTTTTCTTTAAGTATATAGTTTATATATTATGAAATAAAACTTATGGATCATAACTATTAAATTGTGTGTGTGTGTGTATAAACAATGGTAAAATGAACTCCCTTATTGTGGGTTTTTTTAATGAAAGTGCAGTTTATAAATATTTAAAGAAAGAAAATAAAGGTGATACTAGTTTCTATATTTGGGCACCCATGGAAAATGTGCAAAATTTATTGGGCACTATAGAACTTTGTGAAACGTGCAAAATTCCAGCCTCCCCATGGCTGTGCTGTCAGTGATGCAGTAACATTTGTCTGAGAAAGCAGTTCATAATCCACTCAGATTGCTCAGCTGCAAATCCTTAGCCTTGAAGATATAATGATAATGATAATGATAATGATAATAATTTTATTATTTCAGTCACAGACCAGTTCCAGCTCACATACAATATCAGGAAAGTCATAAAACACGATAGGAAGACATTTGAATTTACAATTGGGTATAACAGGGACAATACAGATATAGCAACAGTTAAAAATATATAATTTAAATCTTAATCACTAAAATATAACCTAAAATTGTTGACAATATAAAATTTTCAAGTTTATATACTATAATTGTTTGACATCTGCATAAAAACTATTTAGAAGTTTACATTTTTATGACAGAAATTAAAATTGGGGAGGGGGAGGCACGGGTATCCTGTGCCATACTAATATCCATAGAAGCTTTACAATATATATTAGAATAGATTATTGATACAAATTGTATGAATTGTTTTGATGAGTGTAGTTTAAACCCAGAGGAAACAAGAGGATAAGGAAATGGTCAGAGTGTCTTGTAGCAAATGATAGCTCTTTTCAAATAGAAAAATATTCAGATATGAAGTGTTCTGCATGCACCAGGAAGCGTCCTCTGAGTAACTAGCTGCCACATCTGCAAAAATGGACTTGGCCGTGGTTACAATCCCTGAATGTAGATTCAGCTGTCAGCACCTTGTTATTGACTCCTCTTCCATCAGCCTGTTCTTTTCTTTTCCTATTAAGTAACTGTTTGCACTTTTAAAGCACAAAAGAAGAATGTTTTAAAACCGTTACATATCTAATGAATTGTCAAGAAACAGACATGCTATAAAGATCAGAACTTTTTAAAAGCATAATGTGACAGACAATTTTCAGTGTATGCATTTAATGTATTAATATATATATTTTTATAGGACACCTAAGAACTAACAGTTCAGGAACAAGTGAGTTTGTGAATCTGAAGGATCACTTCTCAGATTCCATTAACCCACCATGCTTGGGGAAGACAGTGCAAGGATTCCTGCTAGCACAAGGGGGTTTCCCTCCCCTCCCCCCCCCAAATTAGAATTATACATCATTTTAGGAATTTGCCACCTAGTGGTAGGCAAGTGGAGCTGTATATACCTTATTTTCTGCAATTTGAAAGACTTTGAGGCCAATATGGGCATAGTGTACTGACTTGCTGCTTAGTAAACTGAACAGCAGCATCAAATGTTTCAGAGATATCTGACAGGAATGTACTGCAAGCCTTAGGTGGCAGATGCTGAGGTGATGACAATGGTCCTCACTGTTCTTCCTGAGCTCCTCCCAGCCATTTCCCTTAGCTGGATATCAGAGCTTTATGTGCTACACAGCCTGTCATCCCCCTTGAAATTGCCCTGCTGGCATCAGATGCTACCATATTTTTGGTGTTGAAGTGAAATTAACTGTCAGCTTCTGGTCATGGAATGAAGGAGGCACCATCTTGAGATAGCAAAATTCATTTTGTTGGCCCTAATGGTGACTTTAGTCTTGGAAAGAGAGAATGAAGATAACATAGATAAATTGGATATTAATCTCATGTTTGGCGTGCAAGCTAGGCTTTGGGTCTGAAAAAGCTGAAGGCTACAGAATGAAATGAATTGTGCTATCAGTTATATTTCCTGGATTAGCAACAATAAAAATCCTACGCTAGCCCTATGAAGCTTGGTGTTGCAGGATGTAATAAACAAAGATGGAATGTTTTTCCTTTGTAAACATTTTATTTTCTAGACAGCTGGATCGCATTGCGCACATCCAGGGACTAAGTGTATCAAGTTATTTGTTATCACAGACACTCAAATATGCCTTAAAACATTATCTGGTATTCTAAATCCAAAGAACACATTGTGATTTTTTTCCTGTCTGAACATTTTGTGTGCGCGCGTTTCTCTGTTCCTTTTAGATAACATTAAATAGAAAAAAATTGAGGATTAAGATGTTTGCCCTCTTCTACAAGTTTACAAGATGTTGGGATGCAGGAAATGTTTGCTACATGCTTAAGATATGGGTTTACTTTTGTGGGTTTGGCAAGTAAAAATACTGCTTTGAAAAAATAAGTTGACCGCAGCAGGCAAGCTTATGCTCATTTTATCCCATTAAACATCCCCAGCTGTATGTTGTGCACCTAGTCACATTTACAGTTTTTCCAGGACACACAACTCTTGACATGTTTGCTTATCTCTTGTGTGTAAATACCACAGCTCATATTTTTTATAATTGAAATACATTTTGCCGTCTTCTGGCTCACTATTTTCACAAAAAAGTTCTAGAATAGAAAATAGACCAAAATCCCACCCTCCATTCTCACTCTGGGAAGCATTCCATTTTCTTCTGGTGAGAGTAACAAAAGAACCTTAACTTTCCTCTCTCGTTTAGAGGTGAAGAGAGACTGATGCCAACCTCACTGTTGGGCTGAGATTAGGATGTGTAGATCACCTACAAGGAAGCTCCACAAACCCTGACTCCAAGCTTTGCAAGCTTGCTTCTCAACATAACAAATCCCTCTGGAGAGGATGCAGGGATCATCCCTGTGGTTATTGTGCTGGGTTTCTGAACTGTGCAACTGTGAAGATGCTGTGTCTCTGTCAAACTCTGTCTTGGGCTGGGAGAAGGCGATCGTCTCTGACCTCAGGCCAGAGATGCAATACAAATTCGGGCAAGTGGGTAGGATATTGTAGTCGTTTAGTCGTGTCTGACTCTTCGTGACCCCATGGATCAGAGCATGCCAGGCACTCCTGTCTTTTACTGCCTCCCGCAGCTTGGTTAAACTCATGTTAGTAGCTTCGAGAACACTGTCCAACCATCTCGTCCTCTGTCGTCCCCTTCTCCTTGTGCCCTCCATCTTTCCCAACAGCAGGGTCTTTTCCAGGGAGTCTTCTCTTCTCATGAGGTGGCCAAAGTATTGGAGTCTCAGCTTCAGGATCTGTACTGCCAATGAGCACTCAGGGCTGATTTCCTTCAGAATGGATAAGTTTGATCTTCTTGCAGTCCATGGGACTCTCAAGAGTCTCCTCCAGCACCATAATTCAAAAGCATCAATTCTTCGGCGATCAGCCTTCTTGATGGTCCAGCTCTCACTTCCATACACCACTACTGGGAAAACCATAGCTTTAACTATACGGACCTTTGTCGGCAAGGTGATGTCTCTGCTTTTTAAGATGCTGTCTAGTTTGTCATTGCCTTTCTCCCAAGGAGCAGGCATCTTTTAATTTCATGACTGCTGTCACCATCTGCAGTGATCATGGAACCCAAGAAAGTAAAATCCCTCATTGCCTCCATTTCTTCCCCTTCTATTTGCCAGGAGGTGATGAGCCCAGTGGCCATGATCTTCGTTTTTTTGATGTTGAGCTTCAAACCATATTTTGCGCTCTCCTCTTTCACCCTCATTAAAAGGTTCTTTAATTCCTCCTCACTTTCTGCCATCAAGGTTGTGTCATCTGCATATCTGAGGTTGTTGATATTTCTTCCGGCAATCTTAATTCCGGTTTGGGATTTACCCAGCCCAGCCTTTCGCATGATGAATTTGGGTAGGATATGGGTGATCACAAATGTTGACGTGGCTACCAAGACCACTCATAATGTGTAGACCCTTGAGAATTGCACGCAGATGAGACTTAATTCCACTAGCAGCAGAAACATAACAGGAGGAATTGTGTACTATGTCAATGCATGATTGCTACTCTGCTGTTCATTTAAAAAGATGTTTTCCAATATCTTTCACACTTCTCCAAAACAGACTTTTGTTTGGGAAACTGACTTTTGCCATCAGTTGAATAAAACAATGCTCCCTTCCCCCCTCAAACGTGCAAATCATCGTTGCCACTTGAATCTGGAAGAACTCCAGGAATGTTATAGCCTTGGGATATTCCCAGATGTTTTCAATTGGAAACCCACTGTCTCCACACACCATGCCTCTGAAAACATATGTCTAAACCACTTTATCCATTTGCACCAAAAGAAGTGTTCTCTTACAGGAGAAATTGAGGCCACTGAATTTCTTAAGGCCAAGTGATGTATCCAGTTTCTGTTTATTGATGAGCAATCTAGTAACTAGTGAAGGCTTTCCTTAAAACTGTCAGTCTAAAATTAATCACTTTCTAATTGCTTTTGCATATATAAAGAATCAATAAAAGCATCATAGATTTTTACCCTGTACCTATTCCTTTGTAGCTATGAAGGAAAATAAATTGCTGTTGATTAGTATCTATATTCCCATTTGTACCATAATTTATCCATCTTGTCCCCCCCCCCCCAAAAATAAACAAACATAATATTAACTTTAAGGAAAAGGGTCAGAAAATGGCTTCCTACATACAGACGCTGATTTGCAATGAATTGGATCTTCTGTGTAAGAGTCTTTTCTTTGTATGAAGGTCCCTAAATCGTACCACCCTTAAGAAATCATACATTACTTGGAATGCAAAACACATTAGTGTTGAATAATGTCATCTGAAACAATATTTTAAAAGCAGTCTTGCAGTCCTGACCTGATATATGTGATGTTTTTATCTTGAAGATCTTATTTTCTCTCTCTCAAAGAATTAACAAGAAAAAATTAAATATAGGCACTTTTTAATCTTAAATATTGTTATAGAAATGGGGGGAAGGGATCCCTCTAAACACTAGGAACAAATAAATACTAGGATTTTGATTGGGGATGGGCTAAAACATGGGTAGGCAAACTAAGGCCCGGGGGCCGGATCCGGCCCAATTGCCTTATAAATCCGACCTGCGGACGGTCCGGGAATCAGTGTGTTTTTACATGAGTAGAATGTGTGCTTTTATTTAAAATGCAGCTCTGGGTTATTTGTGGGGCATAGGAATTCATTCTCTCCCCCCCCCCAATATAGTCCGCCCCCCCCACAAGGTCTGAGGGACGGTGGACCGGCCCCCTGCTGAAAAAGTTTGCTGACGCCTGTACTAAAACATAAACTGCAGGGCTGTGGCAAACAAGGAATTTCTGGCCTACCTTTTGCAAACCACTTTGGCTGGCTGAGGGAAGGGCAGGCCTGTTAGCATTCCAATGGAGAGCCATTGAGGGTTAGCAACTCCTTGCCCCAGCTGTGACCAGTGACTAGAGATTTGGAAGGTTGCCAGGGTAGCTGCTCTGGGGGAGGGCAAGGGGCTTCTGGGCCATGCTGTAAGATCTGGACTCCCTTCCATGCAGACTGAAGGTATAAATATGTGAATAAACCATATTTCTTAAAGCATGACAGTATCCGCCATGTCTTCCATTCTCCAAAGGGACACAGACCCTGTTTGTGCTCCTCTGACCCCATGCACTCTGGCCACTGCTTGGAAGAGAGGGGGCAGGTCCGGGCTTTTGTAACAATATATCTGTGCCAAAAATTATCTTGGTGCACAGCCAGTTCCCATAATGCCATCTCCCAAACTAGAAAAATATTTCAAATTACTAGGACCTAGGACTGAACATGTCTCTCATATTCATTATTATCAGTGTCATATTTATCAGTGTCATATTTATAGGCTCTGGACAGCCCAATGTCTGGGATTCCTCTCACCCTGGAAATAGCTGTATGCATACAGGATGCATATAGTCTGCCTTTATTGCACATAAATTTAGATGTACTGGTTAAACAGCAAAATAGTTACATCTGGTCAGTCATGCAGGCTTATAAACAGTTGTCCTGGTCACAAGTAATGAGTAAAAATTGCCTTCAGATGATTAGGCAAGGAACAATGTTTCCTTTTTGTTCATTTAGGCCTCAGATAACTAGCTGTGGTATGTGTAGGCAGGTGAATTTAACTGAAAAGCTGAGGTGATTAATTGCAATCTATGGCTGGGAATTTTGAAAAAGCATGCAGTGAATAGAACAACATTTCCCTTACATTTTGTTGTTGGCATCCGTCTGTCTTGAGAGACTGTGAAGTTTGCCTCCTCTTTGGTCGTGGAAGGTTTAGCATCTGCCTTCAGACCAGTCCTGGGATGAATAATCTGAGTTAGTCATGTACAGAAAAGTGTGTGTAACATCTGACTGGGGCACTGAATACTCTGTAGTTGTTGATGCCATGATAGCTTTATGCCTCAGATTATGCCAGCAATGAACTAATTTGAGTACATGATCTTTGGATGTGGCAGTTTCTTTTCATAGATGCAAAAAGTAGGTTGGGGGGGGGGGGCTGATACTATTTCTCTGCTTCTAGGGCTATATATCTCTAAGCCTTTTGGCATCTGAATCAAATAATAATCTCTAACTTTTGAGTATTTGCCAAGACACACAGTTAAATTGAGTCTAGAGCAGATTATGCCATCAAAGTGGCTTGAGGAGTTGGAATGGAATTGAGGAATAAGCTTAAATTGCTCAAGAAAATGCTTACGTTCTTTAATGTTGACTGTCTGGCTTTTAAAATATGCAACTGCATGTTTTGCTTTGAAAAATTATGGGAATTTTAAATGCCATTAATCCAAATGAGGATAATGCTCTGTGACTAGGAAGCTGGGAATTGTTTGCTGTATCAGATTGTATTTATTAGCCTAAGTGGGAGCAGTATTGTTGGATATTTTCAATCTGTTGTTCCTTGTGAAGGAGTTGCTTTATATGTGAGAATTTTCTACATGAGCATATTTCTTAAACTGGATACCAGCATAGGCCATAACTGTATAAGTCTATACAAATTAGTAAAAGGTAAAGGTAAAGGTACCCTTGCCCGTACGGGCCAGTCGTGTCCGACTCTACGGTTGTGCGCCCATCTCACTTAAGAGGCTGGGGGCCAGCGCTGTCCGGAGACACTTCCGGGTCACGTGGCCAGCGTGACAAAGCTGCTCTGGCGAGCCAGCACCAGCGCAGCACACGGAAACGCCGTTTACCTTCCCGCTATAAAGCGGTACCTATTTATCTACTTGCACTTAGGGGTGCTTTCGAACTGCTAGGTGGGCAGGAGCTGGGACCAAAAGATGGGAGCTCACCCCACCGCGGGGATTCGAACTGCCGACCATGCGATCGGCAAGCCCTAGGCACTGAGGTTTTACCCACAGCGCCACCCGCGTCCCCAAATTAGTAGCCCTTAGCAAATGTCACTACCTGTTTTCTCACACATTCAAGAACCTGAAAGGGAAGGCCTGTTATCATTTATTTATCCTACCTTTATATTATTGACTGCAGGTATTCCTGTCACATATGCACGATAAATGATAGGCATACTAAGGCATTTCCCTGAATGCATGATCTCTGTATCTATGGCCAAGGTCAGGGGTGTGCATGGTCAGTGCCAAACCATCCCCATACTGAATGCAGTGGTTTTGCAGGGGCACCTATTCACGCTGTCTTGAATGTGGTGGAACTGTCCCTGAGATTGGAGACACTTATCAAACAAGGTCTCCAACCTCTTGAGCAGGCATGAATAGAAGCTGCCACAAACCCAACCCCAACCCCACACAACACTGGGAAGTTGAGGGGGGAAGCAATGTGTGAGCAGGCATTGAGGGGACTTGGGTGCATGCCTCCTGCCACACTCTGAGTGTTGCAAATACCTGAGCACATCTGAAAAGTACCGGCTGGCCAGTATTAGAAACTCAGATTTGGCTAGGCGCCAAATGGCTCCTTGAGTTACAGTTGCCAAAACAGAATGCCTAGTTGCCATTTTTGGGCCAGGTGGCTTGAAAAATCATACTTTCCAATCTGACTTTTGGTTCTTGAAATTCATTCTAATTGTCCGAATAGAATAGAATAGAATAGAATAGAATAGAATAGAATAGAATAGAATAGATCTCCAGGCATTCAGCTCCAGATGGTGGAGACACCAGACGCCTTCTTGACTTGGTCGCAAGTGGCCAATAGACAGGTATAAAATTTGCCTGATACCTGGCAACTTTTGAATGCTGCGGCTGACACACTGCCTTCAACTTTTCCCAAGGGCTGTTGCTATGGTCTTCCTCTCCCCTTGAAGACCTTCTTAGTTTCTGCTTTTAGTGACTTCATCTTTAAGGTGTTGGCTCCTTCATTGTCAGCTGCCTTCTGCCAAAGGGATTTCTTAGGTCCTAGCCTCTCTCTGGACTTCAGCCACTTTAGTCCTGGCTGCTGCTGCTGCTGCTGCTGCTTTCCACACCACATTCTTTGCCTTGCCTCTTCAGAGTCTCTTCTTTCATTTTTCAAAGGTTTTCTTCTCAGGCTCTTAAGCAGTGCTGAGCCTAACTTCCCAACCAATTACCAGGCTCTCAGTGAAATTCTGAATTTTGGTTGGCCTATAATTATGACTCACTATGTTTGAATGGAATGCCCAGTAAAGGACCCATCGCTTTGTGAATAAACTGGAGCATATACAGTGGTACCTTGGGTTACAAACACCTCGGGTTACAAACACTTCGGGTTACAGAGTCCGCTAACCCGGAAGTAGTACTCAGGTTAAGAAATTTACCTCAGGATGAGAACAGAAATCATGCAGTGATGGCGTGGCGGCAGCGGGAGAACCCATTAACTAAAGTAGTACCTCAGGTTAAGAACTGTTTCAGGTTAAGAACGGACCTCCGGAACAAATTAAGTTCGTTACCAGAGGTACCACTGTAAAAATCTATGTCCTCCAGCTAACTATTATAACTGTAACATCACAAATTAGATAGTAACAGTTTTTTTGACACACTATAAAACTGACCCTAACACAATGTATCTCTCTGGCTTCAGTTAGGCATGAAACACCAGTTTTGTCCCACTACACACAGTTAACAATCTAAATTGGTTTTAAAGGATAGTCAATAGAGCATGAGACTCTTAATCCCAGAGTTGTGGGTTCAAGCCCCACGTTGGGTGAAAGATTCCTGCATTGCAGAGGGTTGGACTAGATGACCCTCATGACACCTTTCAGATCCACAATCCTATGATTCTGTGACAACATTGATACAGTTTCTAAACAGGGCCCCGTATCTCTCTTTCTCCAGAACCACTGCCTACTTTACATTTCATTGGACCACAGTTCACTACTTACTCTTCTGCATTAAAACAGAGCTGCACTTTATCTTGAGATTAGCATTTCCTGTTAGCTCCCAGCAAACTCCAACTGGCATTTGTTCGAAACCAGGATATATGCATGCTTAATGTTTCATTTCAGACAGAAGTCATGTTGGCAGTGGACATGATTTCAAACTCAGACCAAGCTGTAAACTGAGACAGCATCTCTGTCTGCAATAAAATAAAACAAAATCCTTAAAATCTTGAACTATTCAGCATTGTTTACTCAGGATGTGACTTTAGGAGGAGTCCCTTTCTCGGGAGCCTGCCTGGGGATTTTGGAGATCACTCTGAAACATGATCTTTGAATGCTTTGTGAGTTGTCCTATCATATTTACTTGGAACCGAAGAGACGGAGGAAAGCCAAGCTTTCTCGGGTGTCAGAATTGCAGGCAATCTGATCGAGCAAAGAGTGCTGATGACCTGTAGCAAAAGTTGTGAGTCTAGTAATCCACACACAGCTTTCAAAGGTGCTTGCTTGACAAATAGTCATTATGGGTAACTCTGATAGTGTCAGTATCCTGTTTCAGGGCATTGGAGGCTGAATCCAGGTTGTCAAAACTGCATGTACTGTCCATCTGTTTTGGTGGCTCCACATACTCTCACCAGTGTTAGAAACTGGCATATATAAGCTAATTGCCAAATGGCACCTCAACCCTGGGTTGCAGTCGCTACAATGGAATGTCAAGGCACCATCCCCACATGAAGCTTATTGTTATTATTATTTATTTCATTTCTGTGATACTTTATATTTTAAAGGGTGGAGGGATTTCAAAATGGTTTACATTAAAACATCAAATGAACAAATATAAGGTCATGCGTGCTTTCTCTTTGAATTGTCTCCAAAACTCATAAAAGCCCTGGTCCCAGTTGTGTGAATGCCAGTTTTTCTTGGTCAAGTTACCATGTATGCACTCTGAATAAGCTCAGGCACATATTTATTTGTTCACATTTTCCACGTCTGCCTTCAGAACAGACTCTAGATCTGAGATTTGAAGAACACGGGGAAGCAAGCAGTATTTGTGTAGAACCTCATCACTTTGATCATGTTGCGAAATCTGATGAATGGTAGTGTGGACTCTAGCTCGGTTGTATTAGGAGACTAGCAGCAGTATCCTGCATGGAATGTGTGGCTGCTGCTGGCTTCAGAGGTTGCCTACTTAACAGGGTATATTAGTAGACAACCCGTGGACCTAGAATTGCCAGGTCCAAATCTGAAAGCTAAGTCCATCACTAGAAAGCATTGTGGTGGCGGGGCGGGAGTCTCAATTAACTACTCTCTTTAGCTACAAATTTTATTTTTGTCCAAAGCCATTTGTTTAGATACTACTCCTGGTGCTATCCTATCACTTGGCTAGACAGCTGAATCTGTATATAGAAATAAGTGTGTAGAAACAGTGTCTATCTCCTTTCCCCCATCTTTTGCAAGCAGTAATAAGTCTACAAAACATCCACTTTTGATATTGCAAGTCTTCAAATGTGCCGGTTTGTCATATTTTCTACTTTGCTTTTAAACAGAGTCTGCTATTCTCAACATATTTTTAAACAATTCCCAGTAGCCTTGCAAAGCAAACCTACAACTTTGGGAAGAAATTGGCTTGTAAAGAAACAAAAGCCGGGGAAGGAAATCATTGCCCTCCAGGACTTTTAAAATCTATATTAGCATGACTTGACAATAAACGTTTGTCTCTGCCAAGGAGCTTTCTCATGGGTATTGATTTTTCTTTCTTTTTTGTTTTAAAAGTTATAGTTCCATGTGATCACAATTAATATTGACATATTTGAGATATAGAGCACTTTTGTACGCCATTCAAGACTGACCCTGCATAAAGTTATGCCTTCATATATAACAAAAAAATGTATGTCCTCATGCAGCCCCCATTGCAGGATTTGTAGTGCCTCAACACAGTCCTGGATTTGCACGAAGTCAGGGGTAGGCAGGAGAGCAAAAGAGAAGACATGTTTCACAGCAGCAGCAGTGGCCTTGGCATAGGACCCTTTCCCAACTCCTTTATTGCTGTACTGAAACCTTTTCTGAAACCACTGCTTTTCCTCTCAGTGTCCCTCCCTCGCTTGTTGTACTTCAGTGAGCTTTATGAATGAGGTGAGATTTAATGCAACACCTCCCAGCTCAGCCAGATCCACTTTCCATCAATGGCCATATGAACGTTTGCTTAATATTCTGCTTGTATCAACGGCTTCGCAAGCCCACCATGACTTCTGAACCCCGCGAACAGCTTTTCATTTCAAAAGTATAGTACATTTCAGAAGAAAGTCTGCTATACTGAAACTGTTGCTGTTTTTGTCGTCATTAATATTCTCAGTAGCTTTGGTTGTTTGCGCAAGCCACTGCTGAACTATTCTCTTAAAAATTTTGTGGTAACAGAACCAATTAAATGGATAACCTCCGGTTAATATAACAAGTTACCAAATCAGCCCATGTATTCTTAGTCTGAAGAGAGAGCAACCCTTTCTGAAAAAGTTGAGCTTTGTTTCCGTACTTGAAAGTAGATAGGCTATCCACGTTGTAGAAATCACTAAGCTCCAGTCCGTTTGCTTGATTCTTAGCAGATGTAAGCTTTTTTTCCTTTTTTATATATAGTGATCCAGCTGCTAAGTCTCTGTGGGAGTCCTTGATGAATTCCAAGCAGAAAGAAGCTGTGATGGAAGTCAGGAGACACCTAGTGGAAGCTGCAAGCAGGGAAAATTTGCCAATCAAGATGAGCATGGGTAAGTAAGCCTTGGAGCGCGCCTGTGCGTACTCTTCATCTGCGTCCAGCCATTTAATCAGTGTAGCTATTTCTCAGACACTGATCATTCCGAAATCATTGGTCTTTAAATAAATCTGAGGTTGTTAACTGCGGTTTGGTGACGAGCCATGTGTTTTAGCAATCAGTTTCTTTGGAGCTTGGTGAGTTATCAATCAGTGTTTTGAAATGGATTCAAAATGTTACGCAGTTGTAGCCTGACTTACAGGCTGATAATACACTCATAAAAATATACAATGTCACCTCTTGCCTTTAATGCTTTGAAGTATGAGCCTGGGGATGGAAGGGGTTATTCAGAACCTTGTTCCTGTGCCCAAAAAACCACAGTTTTCTCAGTTTCCACTTACAGCTGTGGCACAGTTCTTGTCTCATTCTGTACAGTGGTACCTCGGGTTAAGTACTTAATTCGTTACAGAGGTCCATTCTTAAGCTGAAACTGTTCTTAACCTGAAGCACCACTTTAGCTAATGGGGCCTCCTGCTGCCGCCGCGCTGCCGGAGCATGATTTCTGTTCTCATCCTGAAGCAAAGTTCTTAACCCAAGGTACTATTTCTGGGTTAGCGGAGCCTGTAACCTGAAGCGTATGTAACCCGAGGTACCACTTTATTGCTTTCTTTGCCTTCAGTATCATGGGGCAACCTTGTATATCATATGGGCAATGTTGCATATGCCTTAAGCAACTAGGAATTCAATGCCAGCAAGTGAATAGGCTGACAAAGCAGGGATGGATTGTCCCAGGCGGAAGGTCATTTATCTTATCTTGCCTTCTAAGAGAATAGTAGCATCCTTCTCCTCCTCCAGTGGTGTTGCAGCATTTGCTGGCAACCGGGGCATGTGCACACACAGAGGCGGGGCATAGAGGGGGAACAAAACCCATCGCACCAGCCCCAGCCCTTGCTGCCAACACCCCAGGGGTGCGGAGAGTTCACAAAGCCTGCACGCCAGGCCAGCCTGGCTTTCACTACCAGAGCCAAGGGGGACTGCGTTGCACCGCCTGTGCAGGGAGGAGGCTGGCTGACGCGGCCCTTGGCAGGTGAAACTGCCCAATGCTGGCCAGGGGGCCATTCAGCGAGGGGGCTAGGGATGCAGTGGTCCAGCCGGGCTCCAGGGCCTAGAAACCCCCAGTGGCAGGCAGGGCAGGACAGGAATCCCTGCATGGGAGCCCTCTAAAAATCATATGCCCAGGGCTACAGCCCCCCTACACCCTTGTCCTCCTCCATATCCAGCATAGAAACACAAGCTACTTCCCTCTTAGCATGCTAGTAATTGTTTATTTCTCTGCAGCCTAATTATTTTTGTAAGCTTATTCACAAGGCTGAAATGGATACTTGGGGCACCATCTTGCTGTGGTGGCAGATGGATAGGCAAGTGCCCTGTGCTTCCTGCCCCCCCCCCAACAATGTTGTGTTCAATATCTGCTTTCCCCTGTCTTTGGGACATAACATACAGTGGTACCTTGGGTTAAGTACTTAATTCGTTCCAGAGGTCCGTTCTTAACCTGAAACTGTTCTTAACCTGAAGCATCACTTTAGCTAATGGGGCCTCCTGCTGCTGCCGCACCGCCGAGCAAAACTTCTGTTCTCATCCTGAAGCAAGGTCTGCAACCTGAAGCGTATGTAACCCGAGGGACCACTGTAGTCTCAACAGAGCTCCTAGGTGGAAGAAAAGCAAAGGCTCTATTTCAAATCTAGTGTTTTGAAAAAACAGGAAGCTGATCATGTATGCATCCTGTCCCTGTATCCCATGCAAGAACAGTGCATGAACATCTCTGCCTTCATGATACAGAAAATCAGCCTGGGACTATTTCCTGACAAGTTCTTTTGTTAAGTTAAGTGGTCTATAAGTACCGTTGTGTGTGGTTTTTTTTTGTTTATTTACCACTGAGTGGGAAAGCTGAATAACTGAAACAGAGGTGTAACTATTTCAAGTTTGTTTGTGCCTGTTACCTATTTTCTGAAT
Source organism: Podarcis muralis (assembly GCF_964188315.1). Taxonomy (NCBI): domain Eukaryota; kingdom Metazoa; phylum Chordata; class Lepidosauria; order Squamata; family Lacertidae; genus Podarcis; species Podarcis muralis. The sequence goes on along the minus strand of NC_135663.1, from coordinate 53,795,594 downwards.
CATAAGCTCATCTGGTATTGACGATTTCATCATTGTTTAAAAATATGAGCCTTAGTGTGTATGCACATATATATGTTCAATAAGGAAATACTGAGTGATTGCTTTAAGATACAGTTGTACCTTCTTTGGAACCCGAACGTCCGAAGCGGCTTCTGCAGCTTCCAATTGAGTGCAGGAAGCTCCTGCAGCCAATCGGAAGCCATGCTTGGCTTTCAAACGTTTTCGGAAGTTGAATGGACTTCCGGAACGGATTCCGTTCAAGAACCAATGTACGACTGTACTGTAAGTATAATGCAAAAGAGTAGACACAGGCAAGTGGAAGCATACATTAAGGCATAATTATTTCAAAAAAAAAAAAAAATGTAGTAATCACATGCTGTAATTTAGGTGCAGGTACAGCTGCTTCAAAATAAATTTGATCTTTCCCCTTTCCATGTGCTGCACAACCAGGGTCCACAATGGTTAGGCCAAAACTTCATTATGAGCAGTATTGTGTTAACTTTGTTATCTGAAAGCATTTGTCCCTTGAGCCATTCAGTAACTCCTTGTCCCTAGAAGACTGGAAAAATTTAGGGTGACTAAAGAGTTGAGTTGCCAAAGGGCAAGGGCATGTAAGTTACCCATATTAGCTCAGCGCTGCTTCAAGATAGCAAATGCTGGCTTGTCTTGTATGATCTGAAAGTGCCCTTTAACTTCCCCCCCTCAGCTATCGGTTGCTGGAAAAAAAATCTCTTCCCACATTCAGGAAGGACAAAGGACAATTGCAAGCCAATGATGGTTTCAAGCTTCTTTTTAGCATGTAGATATTTTAAACTTGCTTCAGTATCTGAATCCAAAATGTAGCATTAACAATAACAACAAAAACAACAACATTTCTCTACTGCCTTTCATTTGAGGATTACAGGGCAGTTGACAATACGAAAACACAAAAATACATACAGTAACAAACCAAACACTACCACCCAGACAGTTTAAAAGGCCATAGATTGTTTAATTAGTCAAAGGCCTGGGAGAAGAGGAAGGTGGACATTAAGCGTGTGCAAATTAACCTCAGAAGCTGCTGGAAAATCAGGGTCCTGATTTATCATTATAGCAGGAGTCATATGCAAGTGCCAAGGCTGAGTAAAAAGGCTATTTTTTCCCACTTTAAAGACCTAAATATTATACCAGTTTTAGGAAAACTCTTGTTAAAATTGCCCTCAGGCCAGACCACATCTGAACAAAACACTTTTTGTTACTGGGTGGGTATATGTGGTTTAAATATGCACAGTTCACTTAATTCTAATATTTTTAAATAATCATTTTTGGTTGTTTTAGTTTATGTGGATAAAAAATACAGTGAGAAGGTCCAGAATTCTTCACATTCTATTCCAGGCAAAGAAATATATACTAAGCTGGCATCTAAGAAGAGACATACTTCTTTCTCGTTTTCACAACTTGGGGCTGAATATAGCACAGTAGCACCATGGCTGTCAATCATCATAGGCCTTATTTATGAATACTTCCTGAAATATTAACAAACCAAAGAGAAAAGAAGATGCCATGGTCAGGAAACCATCTTCTCCTGAAGAGGCCATCAGTGACATAAAAAAAAAGTTTGTAATTTGCTTGTTTTGGTATTAAATTTTAAACTGTCTTGGCAGAAAGATGCTGTAAAGCACCTTAAATAAGCAAATAAGTAATGTTTGACAGGATATAATACACCTTTATAATAAGGCAGTGAGCCAAGTTCTCCCCAGCACCACCATTAAGGAGGAAGTGCAGAAACAGTTATCCCAAGAAATTGGGACGCGAGTGGTTGTGGATGTACATTGGAGAACTCACTTGCTCAGTTTTCCTGAGCGAATCCTTTTCTTGTCTGAGTGAATGTGTGCCATATACTCCTATTGAATAAAAAAATCTACAGTGGTACCTTGGTTCTTGAACTTAATCTGTTCCGGGAGTCCTGAAACTGTTTGAAAGCCAAGGCCGATTGGCTGCAGGAGCTTCCGGGTTTACGGCATTCAGGAGCCAATTTGTTCAACAACTAAGCCGTTCGAGAACCAAGGTACCATTGTACTGCATTTGAGCCCACCATTGTATTTGGCTTCCTGAATGCCAAATAATAATGCTAATAATAGAAAACAGTATGCAAAACATATACATCAACAGTACGTAGAGTGTTTATGCAGAAGAGCACTTACTGGAACATCAGAGAACTGGAGGGCAGAATTATATACACCTTTACCCTATTCTAGTAAATATTCTGCTAATGTCTGCTTTCTTGTGTTTTGGATATATGTTAAGCCACTTCAGTTGGTAGGCAAGGTATAAATACTACTAAATAAATAAAGACAGCCGTCATGGAAAACAGCATATAAATATAATTCAATTAAATAACAAACAAAAAAACAGCAATAAAGGAATAATTAAAAAACTAAGTAGTTAAACATTTATTATTTCAATGCAGTATCCATCAATTCAAAATGTATATATTCTTTGCACTGGTTTAGACAAGTAGCAAAATGTAACTGTATTTTTAAAAAAGGTTTTTATAGTGTAACATTCTTGCTAGTGTCCAAAAGGAAGTCAGGCTTGTTGAAAAACAGGCCTCTTATTTTTTTGTTTGGTTTCTTCTTCTTCTTCTTCTTCTTCTTCTTCTTCTTCTTCTTCTTCTTCTTCTTCTTCGCATTTTAACACACTTGAAGATACTGGGTTCCGAAAGAAAGTTCTATTCTGCTTCTAGCTTCCTGAAACAAAGGAGTGTTGTTCCTTCAGCAGAAGTACCGCTTCTTCTTTCCCCAATCCTCACTTCCTTTGCAGCCTCGCTGGTGATCAGATGCATATCTTAGAACGCTTCTGAAAGTGATGGTTCATGATGCTTTTGTTTAAAGCTTTGCTATTAGCATATTATTTGGCAGCCAAAGACACTTTGCTACAAATGTCCTTCTGTGGCTTCAGAAATGGCCTGCCTTGCTTGGCAGTTTTAACAGTGGACAGTAAATCTAGCCTGAGCCTGAATCCCTTTATTATCTCCCTTTATTGGCATGTTGAATGATGAAAGCTGAAACACCAGGAGGATAACAGAAACAAAGTGCTCTCTTCTGTTACTCTAACCCTCCATTAATGGAAGAAAGCCCTCTCAGTTCTTCCCTAGTAAACTATGCAGAATGCGACCTGAAAGACGAAAGCATCTCATTAAAGAGCACAAGGCAGACCTAGCCTACAGAAACAATATACCAGCGCAGCATGCTTTGTGAAAGAGGTTGGGATAAGGCTACTGTAAATCCCTTAAGTAGTTTGTAACTATCTGGCATTTTTTTTTTAAAAAAAGGGGGGGGAACCATCAAAGGAAATGACAGATTTGTTAGGGGTGTAAGGTATGCCTGAACTTTGTCTGCAAACATGAAAGAATATCCAAGATATGAAAGAACGCAGCAATATGCTCACCTCTGGATGTTATGAAATGAGAGAAATGGGAAGCACAAATTCCTTTTGCCTCCTGTTCCCCCATATCTTTGTAATGCTTGAATTGGTACAGTGGTACCTCGGGTTACATACGCTTCAGGTTACAGACTCCGCTAACCCAGAAATAGTGCTTCAGGTTAAGAACAGAAATTGCGCAGCGGCGGCACAGCAGTAGCAGTGGGAGGTCCCATTAGCTAAAGTGGTGCTTCAGGTTAAGAACAGTTTCAGGTTAAGTACGGACCTCCGGAACGAATTAAGTACTTAACCCGAGGTATCACTGTACTTAACCATGTTTTACTTACACACCCACACACCCACCCACCCCTTTCACAAAACCTTTAATGTTGGACCACACCAGTCCTAATGGGAGATACGCAGCTTCAAATATGGGAGATACGCAGCTTCATTATAAAGAAGTTTTCCCTATTTGGTGGTGCTCGTCTTTTCCATCATCTCATAATTTCTGAGGTTTCTGTGAAGGTGAAATAAGACGGTGCAAGCAAGATGTGGTTGCCAATGAGGCAGCTGTTCTGTGTTACTTTCTTTCTCCCTCCATGACATCTCTATTTGCAGCCTTAAGGGCTAGGAACTGCCATGCCTTTAAATCAGAAATTAATTGCTCAAGAAGACGAATTCTGCACCCAGTACTATGTGCTGCAGCTTCTGTTTCACACTTTTGCAGAATTGCGGAAGCTGGTATATTGTGTAGTTATTTTTAAAATATGAAGTGGTTTATAAATGCTGTTTAAAGAATGGATGGGAATCTATTAAGGTTGATGCCATAAACACACCCTTCTCCATAATCCTAAACTGAAGTGCAGAGGGTGTCCATGAGAGTGAGGGCCTTTATAGTGGTGACTTCCTCTGCCTATTGAATTTTTTTCCCTGGGGAAGCTTGACTGGTGCTCACACAGGCTAAGACTTCTTCATTCTTCCAGGCCCTTTAAGATTTTGATTTAAGTCCCTGTGATCAGGTTGGTGGTTTTAACATATGTATTGGATGGCTATTTCTGGTTCTGTGCTGAGTATGGTGTTTTATTGTGCTAGTTTTGTATTTGGTTTTATTGTGGATTTTTATGTAGTATATTCTCCCTGTTGTGTTTCTATTTTTTAATTTCAAAAGGGGTGGGGGTGGGGGGACTTCATCTGGCCAGTGGCCTGGATCCTGGGTTTCCCTGCTTCCAGTGGGCCACTCTTTACAGGTATAATGATTTATAATAATAATAACTTATTATTTATACCTTGCCCATCTGGCTGGGCCTTCCCAGCCACTCTGGGCGGCTTCCAACAAAATATTAAAATACAGTAATGCATCAAACATTAAAAGCTTCCCTAAACAGGGCTGCCTTCAGATGTCTTCTAAAAGTCTGGTAGTTGTTCTCTTTGACATCTGGTGGGAGGGCGTTCCACAGGGCAGGTGCCACTACCGAGAAGGCCCTCTGCCTGGTTTCCTGAAACTTGGGAAAGGTAGGGAAATTAATAGCACAGCTCCATCCAATGGGCTTTCTAGGCCCTACGTTTGCTGCAGTGCAGTCAATCCCAGCACCTGTGGCCTTGTTCATATTGCCATTCAGCTGATTGCTGGTGACATCAAATCTACCATGCTTGTGAAGAATCAGGAGTGCACTTTAAGGCTCCTGACTGTGTGTGGGCCAAATCTACCTGTTCCACTCACATATGTTGCCAGATGTGGGGCATGTGGATGTCATACCCTCCAACATTTCTCTGATGAAAATAGGGACATCCTATTCTTATTTTACTTTTTATATACCCCACCCATCTGACTGGGTTGCCTCAGCCACTCTGGGCAGCTTCCAACATATATAAAAATATAATAAAACAGTAAACACTGTTTTAATAAAACTTCCCTATACAGGGCTGCCTTCAGATGGGTTGGATAACTCCATACCCTCAACATTTCGCCAATGAAAATAGACATGTCCTGAGGAAAAGCGGGACATTCCAGGATCAAGTCAGAAACTGGGATGGCTTCTGTAAATCCAAGAATGTTACTGGAAAATAGTGACACGTGGAGGGTCTGGGTTGTGGTTTTGAGGAAACTGCCTTGAAGGCCTTATTAGGCTTCAGGGCAAGAGGTTCCATTTATTTGGCATCTCATAAGTACAAATAATAAATGCTGTGCTGGATTTAACAATGCCAGTTAATTTACAGAGGTGGGGAAATAACCATAGTTTACTGCTGAAGAAAAGCATGGATATTGACTGATGAAACCGAAGGAGATCCTTAAGCGGTCTTTGGATTACAATCTATTTAGGCATTACACACAGGATGGAGGTAGGGTTTCTGTAGGAATAAGGGAAAATTACCATCTTTAGTGGCATGTCCTTGGAGGACGAGGGAACGTTGTTCAGCTGGATGTGATTCGTTGGCCTTAGTTCAGATACCTCTGATGCCGCTTCCAGCTGCAATAAAGCACTGCTTGTCTGAAGTGTATAATCTTGATGTGAACAAAAAACTGAAACAAAAATAGGCATACTGTCATTAGATTAAATGTATGTACTGACAGATCTGTAATACATATTAGGTTTGTGTCTCTAGCTAAATCAATTTTCACTTACCCTTATAAACCACGAAAAATTAGAACCAAAATACTGTTAAATAAAACCTGTGTGGAGACATTTACAAGCCAAATATGCTGGTAGTATGTTATCTTTGCATATTAAATTATGGCTGGCACATGGACACAGAATGCTTGGTCGACCTTACTTTTTCTTGCAACAAGGGAGTTTGCTGACAATGGTCTTTTTGTTGGCATATCTTCCAACAAAATTTTGAGACTGAAGATACAGCAGGATCCTAATCTCAGTGTTTGTTTGTTTTAAAGATAGAAAATGGAAATGCTCAAACTCAAATTCATATCTAAGTATTTTTACATGTCTAGCTGTGGATATATATATTTAAATAAAGCTAATCTAAGAATAATTAAAGGGAAAGTGTATTGATAAAGTGTTCCCTATACATTCTGTATTCAGTGATGTAATTTTACAAATACATTAATTTTAATCCAATATTTGTAAGTAATATTTACTTTATTGGTCTCGTGCTCATTTTTATGTTTTTTTTTTTATCCCCTTGTTAAAATGCAAATATTATTTTTTTGGTTGTTATACTGATGGCTGTCAAGTGTTTCCATCTTTAAGGTCGTGCCGTGCTCCAGTATTACATACAGTAGTTTCAAGACCTACCAAAAAGGATCAAGTTGTGTTTCAGATGTGTAAAAGGCAAAGGCATTTGTTGCCAAAAAAACTTGTGAAGAATTATAGAAAAATTAATAGACACTATTTTATTAATCAGTAATCCATATGCAGTAACTTGTTAATAGCAACAGCAAATCCATATATTACTTTTCTTTGTTACTTGCATGATGGAGGCATCGTGTGATTCCTGGGTTGGGGTACAATCCTGGTCTCTGGGGTCAGGCTCTGTCTCCAAATACCTGCATGTTTGCATGGTCATCTTGAAGAACGACTCATGCCCAAGCTTCCATGCAGTTGGGACACTCATTTCCATGTAACTGTGTGATAGTATTTATTTACTATATCTCTAAATAAATGAAAAGTCTCTCTTCCTCACCTTAATGAACTCTCTTCACTACTTCTCCTAATTACAGTGGTTCCTCGGTTTAAGAACAGTCCGGTTTAAGCACGATTCAGTTTACAGACTCCACAAAACCGGAAGTAGTGTCCCGATTTGAGAACTTTACCTTGGTCTAAGAACAGAAGCCGAACGGTGGAAAGGCACCGGCGGCGGGAGGCCTCATTAGGGAAAGTGCGCCTCAGTTTAAGAACCGTTTCGGTTTAAGAATGGACTTCCGGAATGGATTAAGTTCTTAAACCGAGGTGCCACTGTACTTTGCAGTGCTCCTGTTCATCATGTGACATTCCTTGCCAGCATTCTAAAAATACCAGAGTATTACAGTAAGGGGGCCAGCATTACTGCACTGGCATCTTCTGTATGCAGAAGATTCTGCCTCTTAGGTTACATGCCAGTGCCGAAGCTTTCTAAGGATTTAGAGCTGAAGCATGCAATCCAAAGGGCCATTGGATGTGACTCTCTTGTGGAATGTATGATTTCAGAATGCAGGTGGGGGGAATCACATGTACAAAATATCGTGACAGGGTCAAAGAGCAGGCTGGCTCCATAGGAAAGTAAGAGAATAACGAGGAGGTGAAATTGTCCTTGACAACTGAAGTAAACAGAGATGTAGAAGTGAATGTGAGGAACTCCAGACAAAGCTGACACAGCTAATTGAGTCCCAGGGTATATGGTCTCAAGGCACATGAGCCCACCATCTTGCTGAAACTTAAGTGGGTGTGATTTTTCTGGATGTGAGTTTCTGGATGGGTGACTAACTTGGGAACAACATGTAGACTGCCTTGGGTTCTGTGACAGAACAGAGACAGGATATAAATGTAAGAAAAGAAAAGAAACAAATAATGAACTGATACACCATGTAGCAGCTGATTACAAAAAGCGAAAATCCTTGAATGTGTTTACACTTTAAATGTCTTGGAATGCAAAGAATTCCAGCCACCGAGTTTAGTCAATCCAGCTAAGGATTGGCTAGTGTTGTGTGTGGCATTTTTATGCTTTTCTTCCTACCATGTTTTTCCCTTCTGAAATCACTTATTCAGTACTGGTGCAAAAGCAAAGTATCTCTGCCCCTGGCATAATTGCAGCATAGGATAGCTCCATAAGAGGCAGATCTATGAATCATCACCAGTAAGTCTCTACTTCAAATCTCATATTAGCTGGGGACTCGGTACGTAGATGTAGACAAGCCACACTCTTTCAGCCTTAGCCCCACATCTGGGAATTGGGTAAGGGGACCATAACACTAACCAACCATCCAGGGTTGTTAGAATTATAACCAGATAGAGTGTGAGAAAATCTTTGAACACCAGAAAGTGTTATATGAATCCCTAGTATTGTATTTTTTTATTATGGTATTCCACAGAGTTATTCTGCTTTCTGCAGTCTGGTTTGCTTGCAAAATGGAGAGGAACATAAGGAATCACTTATTGTTGATTGTCAGCTGAAAGCTTGGGGACCTCTGCAATTGAGCATCAACAAAAGCTGAACTGAATTTAACATACTTGGCCGGACTTGTATCCTTAGGAAAGAGGCCATATTCAGTTCCTTGAAGTTTACTCCCTATTAATTGGTCCCCAGAGAGATAATTAACTCGATGCATGTTCCAAAATAAAATACCCCATCTATTCAAACACCTTCAGCATTGATGGAGTCTCTCTTTTTTGTCACCTCATTCATCTGGAAAGTCTGGAGGAAAAAATCCACAGTCTTCTTTGGGATACTCAGTTTTAAGAACATGACATTTTTTAGCACTGATCAATCAATCAATCAATCAATCCTGGAGCACAAAGTTTTCTTATAATAATGCTTGTCCTACAAAACTACCACAGCCTTAATAAAAGGCCATACTCATGAGATGTTTTCAACTGTGGTTTAAGTAATCTGAGTACAATGTGCATTGTATTAGGGATTATAAGTCTGCACGTATGTTTTCAAATGCACCTTTCACAATATACTTAGTCAAAAAAGCAGAAAGGACCAGACACCCCCATTTTCTTTGAGTTCTTTAATGTGAAAAACCACAACCTACCTCGTTTCAAAAATGTGTGTGCCCTCTGCATCTGGTAGCGTCTATGCACATTTTGTACTTGGCAACCCATGAGTGTAAAGTGTCTCTTGTAAGGAACGTCCCTTAAAGAAGTTTAATAAAACGGCCTGGAACAGGGGACAGAAAGAGAGACTAAAGCAGTGTGAAGTGAGGACATACATTTCCACAAAACAGAAGGATTGACGAGCACATTAATATAGATGCATAAGCAAGTGAGAAACTTCAAATTGTGTTAAGCATCCATTGCTGTCCTTCATCCTCTTCAATCTGGCTTTAAGTCCTTGCTCTTGGCAGTACTTCAGGAGGATTAATAAGGCTTCTAGTTAAAATCAGGCTTTTTGACTTCACTAAGCTTGGAGATGGGTTACAATATGAACACAGTTTATTGGGCATTGCACTAGCAAAGGCCCGAAGTCAAATGCTCTAGGAAACCACAGACCATGGTGTTCTTCTCCAGTGAACAGCATACTGCAAATGACTTTTCCTCCTAACAGTGGGTGGTATCTTAAGGTTTATGAAATTGAAAGCTATTTTACACCTTCTCTAAATATAACGTTTTTGAGACGAAGGTGGGGGGGAGGTTTGCACCTTGTGGTTTTATCTGTGATGTGTGCATGAAACAGATTTTGAGTAAGTAGCAATAGATCATTACTGCTAAGGGTGAAAAAAAGGAGAAATCACTTATTGCAAAGCATCAGGGTTAATGTTTTCAGACCACTATGTCAATCTGCATGACAGCTTTAAAGGAAATAAATTATAGCATGACTGGGAGTTGAATGTTTAGTCTGAAAACAGACATGGCTGCGGCTGCATTTTTAGCCTTTGTGGGCTCAGCGAAGGACCCTTTTGTCAGCTTTTAGCCATGCGAAAGGGTTGGCAGCTTGAAGCATGTGATATTTTGCTGGCTTTGCCTTGATGTTTTGCAGAGAGTGCTTTTTCTCTTGGAAGGAGACGTGTTGGGAAAGGGAAACTAAACCCAAAGATGTTCATCTTCTCGTGTAAGCACGAGAGCTGCTGTTGAACTTACTGAGATTTGGAATGGATTTTTGCACAGACCTTTGCAACGTTCTGCTAGCAGCTTCTTTCTGCCTGCCAAGAGTTCTCTGGATCCCACCTATTATGTTGGAAGGAAGGCATTTCCGAGTTCTGCCTCTAAAAACTCAGTTTGAAGCTGAAGGGAAAGCTTGCATGTTGTTGGCCCAGCAAGGAACGGTGTTCCTCTTGCACACTAAAGAAATTAAGAGGGTGGTTTTTTGGGGGGTGGGGAGCGTAATTGAAATTATGTATTTTGATCCAGTTGTTTGAGAAACGTTAAGTGGTAGCACAATGCATATCATGAGGGCAACAGATGGGATCACCAAGGACACAGGGACCCTTTGCAGGGTGCATATTTTGCCCTTCCATATGAGTGAAAATTGGGCACCCATTGTTTTCTTTTGTTCCCTACCCACTACAACCATCAGATTCACACAACAAATGCAGTGGCAGTTCACAAACATCTGGTTTTGGTTGACTGTGAGTTCCAAAAAGAGGAGACATAGGAGAGTACACACCAACTTTCACACTGCTATGCTTATATGTGCATGTTAATTACCAAAGTTACTATTCCTGGGTAAAGAAAATGATTGTGAACGGGGTGGGGGTGGGGGAGGCTTGTGCTGAATGAATAGCTGAGAAAAGACTTTGTCTCTTACTGGAGCATACTGCATAAGTATTGCTCGCTATTGGTAACATTTGCTCCTTTCATCTGCCTGCACACTGTTGAGAAGTGTCTGCAATTACTTTCACAGGGAGAGTCACCCCTGAGCAGCTCAGCTCACATATCCAGCTCTTCAAAAAGAAATTTGAGGCCATTGAGAACCATTGTGGGCTTCTGCAGATTGCGTTGGCTGTTGTGCAGACACTGAAACACCCTCAGAGTGCCAAATGGGACAATTTCCTAGCCTTTGAAAGGCTACTTGTGCAGGTAAGATATAATGTGAGATTTTTATGTCCCTCCTTCTTTCTTCCAAGAAGTTAACAGTGGCACTTTTTAGGTAGGCCACCATCAAGATTCTAGCCAGGCCCCCAGCCTTTGCTTCCATTAAAATCTGTAGATTATGCTCTAAACAGAACTTTCTTAAATTTCCTTGAAGTGGTTAGAACAGTTAAGCATGTGCTTAAGTCTCACCCATGTAATCAGAACAACTGAGGCTGTAATCCTATAGAACTGACCTATAGATCTTTGAACTGAAAAGAGCTTACTTTCAAGGAAACATACATAGGATCAAACTTTTTTAAAAGTTGCCCGGCTTTGGCAAGATTGTGTCAATTGTATATAAAATATGGTTATACCACTTGTAATTTTATTTGTATTAAAAAAGGAAGTGCAGGCTCAGCACTGTGTGCAAAGTCCGCTGAGAAAACAACAAGCACTGTGTTCAACTAAATTCTGAGTGAAGGAAAAAAATGCAGAAGAAGAAAAAGGGCAGAAGGCAAGCAAACATTTTAAAATATACATTTTGATGGTTAGTTGTTACCAAGTCCTTTCTTAATCATACCCATCTCAGGATTTATACCCATTGCCTCCTAACCTTTATAATAGGTTTGGAATTGGAGCCAAAGCAAACTTTCCTCTCTGGCATTATAATTGTTTCCTAAGTACACATTCATTTGCTGCAGTCAAATGACAATTATTTTGAATTGCATTATCCATAAGGCTTGCAATTTTCTGAACTAGGACACACAACCCTATTTCTAGCAGGCGGCGGGTTGTGAGGAGGGAAACTGTGGACCTAAGGGAAAACAAATCTGAGTTTCTAAGTTCAATGCTCGGAAAGCATGGCTGTCCTTAGGGAAAGAATCATAGCTTCGTTGCAGAGGCTCAGAACCTGGCCTCTCCAGGTACACCTGAGAAAATCTGCTCTTCTGAAACCATAGACAGTCTCTGGCAGTCAGTGTAGACAGTACTGAACTCAATGGTCCACTGGCATGATTCCAGCATAAGGAAACTTCCTATGTACTGAATCATAATACATGATGCCAGCTTTCCCTTCTTTAGTCGTTTAGTCGTGTCCAACTCTTCGTGGCCCCATGGACCAGAGCACGTCAGGCACTCCTGTCTTCCACTGCCTCCCGCAGTTTGGTCAGACTCATGTTGGTAGCTTCGAGAACACTGTCCAACCATCTCATCCTCTGTCGTCCCCTTCTCCTTGTGCCCTCCATCTTTCCCAACATCAGGTCTTCTCCAGGGAGTCTTCTCATCTCGCGAGGTGGCCAAAGTATTGGAGCCTCAGCTTCACGATCTGTCCTTCTAGTGAGCACTCAGGGCTGATTTCCTTCAGAATGGAGAGGTTTGATCTTCTTGCAGTCCATTGGACTCTCAAGAGTCTCCTCCAGCACCGTAATTCAAAAGCATCAATTCTTCGGTGGTCACCCTTCTTTATGGTCCAGCTCTCATTTCCATACATCACTACTGGGAAAACCATAGCTTTAACTATACGGACCTTTGTTGGCAAGGTGATGTCTCTGCTTTTTAGGATGCTGTCTAGCTTTCCAAGATTCTTCTTTTCTGCAAGGTGTAACAGTCTGCTTAAAGTCAGAACTGTGCAATAAAGACTCTGATACATTTCTCTCTCTGCTTAAGATTTTTTTAATACAATAAATTGCAAATCAACTGCACTCCTCTAAATGTTAGCTGCTGTTATACAGTGGTGCCTCGCAAGACGAAATTAATCCGTTCCGCGAGTCTCTTCGTCTTGCGGTTTTTTCGTCTTGCGAAGCACGGCTATTAGCGGCTTAGCGGCTATTAACGGCTTAGCGGCTTTAAGAAAAAGGAAACAAACTCACAAGAAAGCCCATAGGGAAATTCGTCTGGCGGAACGACTCAAAAAACGGAAAGCCCTTTCGTCTAGCGAGTTTTTCGTCTTGCGAGGCATTCGTCTTGCGGGGCACCACTGTATAACAGTACATCTAGATTAGTCTTTGTCCCTATAGTGCTCATGGGATTATAATTTTATAGGGCTGGCCAGTATGTGCTTCCTGAACTTCCCAGCCCCATTCTCAGTCTGCAAATTTGGGAGAGACAATATGTGCATTTGAGGGAGATGGGTTTAAAGAATATTCCTTTCTTTAATGGGGGAATTATGCTAGAATTAAATGTTGCTCCTAGGGGCACTTCTGTCATCCCCCCCCCCCCACATTAAACATTTTAGAACAGAGACAACATAAAATATCACAAAAGAACAGCTCAAAGCAATTAAATGGCTGTGTACCACCTCCTGTTAAGATGAGCCACCCGCCATTTTCTCTAGATTAAGCCTTATCCAGTCCATTGCAGCCTGCAGACCTCTATTCAGCATGTCTGCATTGAATGAAAATTAGTAGAGTCACTCCAGCATATTGGTGACCCCCTGGATGTCATTTCATGTAAAAATCAAACATTTCAAACCAAGTAAAACGCTGTAGCACAAAGTCCACAGGGTACAGCCATACCCTATTTTCATCTCCATGAAACAGTTTACCAGGCAAGAATGAAAGCACCAAAATGCTGTGTCCTAACTTCCTCAGGTCTCATTATGAACACCTGATCCGGAAGCACACCACAGTCAGTGGTAGTAGCGTCACCCAACTCCCAGTTCTTTTCTCACTAAAAGTTATCCAGCAGGTTGACCAAGACTGTTTTGCTGCCAAAACAGAGATGGATGCCAGACTGAACTGCATCCAGATCATCAGTGTCATCCAAGAATTCCAGTACAGCCACCACCATTCAAACACCTTGCCCAGAGAGGGAAGATTTATGACCTGTTGATAGCTGTTGCAGACTTCTGGGTCCAGGGGTGATTTCTTAGGAATATCAGTTGTTAGCAGCAGGGACCACTATTAGCAGGGAACATGATGATCTGACTGAGAATCCTAATACAATGTGTCATGGGGAGACTTAAGTAAGGGACAAATGCATTTGCTCACTGATTTTTCCTCCATCTGTGGGCTCCTTCTCCTCTCGTACACCATCTCCCGATGCATTTTATAGACTCTGCAGTTTTCTAGATTAGGACTGCTGCGATAATCTGTGCTTCCTAAAAACGTAAACTTTCTGGAAAAAAATTCATAGCTCTCAATCAGGAATGGGCAACCTGTGGTGCATGCAATTGACATGTCGCACGCAAGCCATGCAACATGCTAATCTGTTGTTGTTATTATTATTGTGTGGTGTGCACACATCACGTGGCATGTGCACATCACACACACATCACCGCAGAATATTGAGCTCTTTGTTCCAGCTAATACCCCCTTGCTGGTTATATTGGATCACCCACTCAGCCAAATTCCAGCATATGGGAGAGAAACTAGATGTACTAAATAGTTTATATGGTGACCTATTTAATCTGATGTCTTGCAGAGAGAAAAAACATATTTTGTGCAGATAGACACTCTTAAAAGGCAAGGCATTTTAAGGATCGCCTTGAGAGAGAAACAGGTTTACACAAGTTGCAAATTGCTGAATATCTGCAAGGCATTTTTGAATGATTAGTATCACACATTGATATTACTATAGCCAACTTTAGAGGCACACCATCATCTTATAAGGAAGAGGCAAATGTGTGTCACATCTGGTGAACATCTAGAGACTTTCTGAAAAACATCATCACATTTTTGCGCTTGGAAGTATGCACTAATGCCCTTGAGTTAGCTTCTCCTGCTATGAATGTTTTGAAATTGCAAAACTTCCAAAGATAACAGGAACATGTTTCACATAATTGGGAGCGATTGCTTTGCGATGGATGTCCTCATGTGTTTTTGTATCCCAACGTTGGTTGACATTTCGTGCCTTGGAAATACATCATGGATGCCATTCTTGTGTTTGTGGAGGGACTTTAGCTGCTTTCCCTTTGACCCGAAGAGGAATCAGTTGAGCTAATGCTCCAATCCAAAATTCATTGGGCAGGATCCAAAAGAGCAACTTCTGACCAGGCCCAAGCGTTCGCAGAAACCCAGTGGAGTTTTTGAGTCCTTTTCTTTCAATAGCTGACTCCATGCTGGACTTTTTACGGTTGCAGTTTCAAAAGCAGTTTGTTATGCCATATGGAAAGCTGGAGCGGGTGCTCCTGTTTTGAAGAAAAACAGCCTTAATGCCCCCATTGTGTATACAGAACTATGCTCAAGAACTATACAATGATGATGATGATTCTGGCTATATTATGGCGGGGGGGGGGGGGGGGAATGTTTACCATAAAATCTAGATACTTGTTTTTTGCTTCTATAAACTCTAGATACAGATTATCTTCTTTTTGAGAAATGTTGACATTCTTGAAACTGATCGTACTATAGTTTTAAACAACTGCTTTTTCAACCCACGAGCAAAGCCAACTACCCAGGCCGCAATCGTCATCTTATCTGCTCACCAAAAGAAAAATTGTTCCCTCCTGTATGTGTGCAGTCTATATGGAACAAAAAGAAGAAGCAGCAAAACTGCCCTTCAGGGCAGAATTTCATGTTTGTTAAACAGCTTTGAATGCAGGACTTGTGAGGCATTTGTAGGGTGGACTTGATCAGCAGTTGAAATACTTAACCACTCCCATAGATGCCTGTTCTCCTACTGATAGGACTGTTTCCCCTCCTTGCTTCCAGTTTCTGAGACCATGTAGAAATAAAATAATTTAATATGCCCACCGCAGGCAGGAATTGGCAGGGGACGAATGGTAGGCTGGAAAATGCTTTAAGCACCTCCTCTGTCCTGATAATTTCCCCCCACGGTTGATCCTTCAAATGGGGAACCCTGGATTTCCAGTCCAGTAAAGTTTACTTTTGCCCTTAGACTGTGTCCTTTCTATTTTCATTTAAAGTCTGTAAGATATACAGTCTATCTATGTTCATTTACCCTGGCACTTCAATAGATTTTACATATTTAACACTGTGAATTTCAGTCTGTTTAAAGTTATATATGTTTTCTTGTTCATTGTATTTGTTTTATGTTGCACACTACCCTGAAGTCTGACATGAGGAAGGGCTGTATAAAAGTGTTTTAACATGTATGATCTGTCTGCCTTGAAAAGGAGCTGAGCCCACAGTGTTGGGTCATTTCACGAGCATCTTTCTCAGCTTTGAAATGGGGCAGCTCCCCTATTGATTTTCAGCGATTACTACAAGGTAGCATTGAGAGTGTTTCAATATTAGAGAACGGAATGATTCCTGCTTGGCTAGAATTATCCCTGCAACCAGAATAAGAAACATCACCATTGCTCTGAATAGATTTCATTTTCTTTTAGGGATGTCAGAACATAACCAAATCAGATTAATTACATAGTATCATGATTTCATCACATCCAGTACCTGAACTCCGCTTGGCAGGGTTCACTTAAGAAGGAAAAAGAGGACTGAAACAGTGCCTGTAAATACCGGTAGTTTTGAGGAGCCATGTAAAAGGCAAAATTAATCACTTTTGAATAGGTTTCCCTGCTCTTGAAATACTTACTTTTGAGGACATTGAGAGAGAACATTTGGCTCAACTCTAGTTTTGATTACTTGGTTTTGATTCCTAACTGTTTTCATGGAAGAATGGCAGCAAAATTTGAGAACAGTGTACTTTCCCCTCATTCTTCTTCCTATTATGTAGAGCAAAGTTAAAGTTTGCCCTGAGATCTGTTTACACTTTATCCTCAGGTGCAAGTAACACAATCTTATTTGGGCACGCAGAATGCGAAGCCAAAACTTAAAGCACGTTTGGTTGGTGTAGACTGACAAAGTAAGGACAGACAGACAGAAAAAAAATCTTGCTCCTGATTTAATAATAAACTTGAATTCCCTTTTGCAACATGACTTTTGACATAGCAAGAAGTCCAAAATGAAAACCAGAGTGGAGTGAACGTCTTGAAAGAAATGTGCCTTCAATTAGCCCTTGCAGAGGCGCTTTCTCTGGTAAAAAACTTCAGGTTGAAAAGTTCACACACTCGACTCCAGCTTGGTTCTTGCAGCTTATTTGGAATCTTGGGCTATTCAAGCATATATCTCTGTACAGTTAATGTCAGGGGCTCCCAGTAACATAACTGCAGTCAAACCAAACCATATTTCACCTTTCATTATCTTATTGAATATTTCAGTTTTGAGTTGCAAGACATCTCAAGATGCTAACCTCTCTGTCTCTCTGTCTCTCCCCCTCCCTTTCACATTAATTATTTTTGTTGATCACATATAGACCTAACATATGTGCCAGACAGAAGAAATGTAGAATAATGTCTGCGTCCTAAAACTATTGTATTTTAAAAGATTTTTAAGCTATCAAATCTGCAGCAAGAACTGCACATTTGCCAAGCAACCTTTTCCTTCTAATTTTGGTTTATGCATGTAGGGAAACAGGAGTACAGAATATTGTGTTCATACTTGTTAACCATCCCTCTTGAGCAAGGTATCCCTGATGCCCAGTGCTAAGAAGTCTGGCCACATAGGTTCAAGTATTTTCACCAGGAACTTTAAACCCTACATGCAGGATAGGAAGAACTACACAACTGTGTATAAAAAATGGGATTCAGGTTGTGCTTCCCAAAATGCAATGTTATCTCCAGCAAGACAGTTTAGCAACTGTGTGGTGTTTCAAAGGTAGCTTCCAATATGGCCTGGAGATCTGCTGTTCAGAGGGGAACTGGGAAAGCTGATTTCAGGCCATTGGTCTACTTAAGTCTACACTTACTGTAGGTCTACACCTACTGACACTACCTCTCCAGGATTTCAGACATGGATCTCTCCAAGATCTACCTGGAGATGCTGGGGATTAAACCTGGAACATTCTGGGGGTAAAGCAGATGTTCTACTACCAAGTGACATCTGTTCCCCGACAAAAAATTCCGTAAGCCCACTGGACAGGCATTTGGTTTATTAACAAAATGTAAATGGCACCCTTCATTACAAAGTAACCACATGACAGCTACAACATAATATCTGGAAACGTACATACAAACAAATCAGACCAAACACTTCTAGCAAAACTAAAATCCGGTATAAAACATTTACATATAAACAGCACAGCAGAGCAAACAAACTAAGGCACTGGTTAAAATCAGAATGACTGAAGTACACTTTACCTTGGAAGTCAAATGGAATCCATTTCTTCCAAAACGTTTGAAAACCAAATCGTGGCTTCTGATTGGCTGCAGTAAGCCCCTGCAGCCAATCAGAAGCCGCTGAAACCTCATCGGATGTTTGGGTTCCAAAAGAGCGTTCACAAACTGGAATAATCACTTCCAGGTTTGTGGCGTTTGGGAGGCAAAGCATCCGAGTTCCAGGGCGTTTGGGATCCAGGGTACGACTTTATCTCCAAATACCTGAAGAAGCAGGTATTTTTAGCCAGGCATTGGAAACTTGGTAATGTAGCCATCTGTACCTCCAACCACATCTGTGCAGATGGAATGAAGAAGTAGAGCTTGCTGCCTGCATATTGAGGACACCAAGCCCTAAACCCCTGATAACCACGCCCAACGTCTTCATGTAGATGTTAAATAGCATTGGAGAATTAATGGAAGTGAGGGAAGTCACAACACAACTTTTTAAGGGGGAAAAGGATTCTGCACCCTCTAGAAACAGCCCTGCAGGTAGCAACAGAACCCTTGTATCACAACATCTCCAACTCCCAGCCCCCAAATGGATGAGATGATCAAGGAAGATCACTAGGGTCACAGTTTCCCTTTTTCTCAATATAGATCATCCACCAGAGAAGACTAAAGCCATCCCAGCTCTTTGGAACTGGGTCTAGATGGGGGAAAAAATACTGAAGGAGTAATATTCCTGAAAAGCTTGTCAGTATAGATGTAGAAGAATGTTCCCTGCCCACAGTACGTTCCATCACTGTCACTTGCATTTCCTCTTCTGTTAATTGAGTTGGCCTCTGGGCATCCTCTCTGAAGGATTCATGCTCACTGATCAAGCTTGCATTTAAATTTCCAGGAAATGAAGCTAGTTGCAAATGAACGTAGCAAATTCCATAAATAAATAGAACAAATTGTGTGATTGCCAACCTTCTTGTTCTACATTTCCGATACAGATAAATGCCCCAAGGATGATTTAGCTTGTACCTTTACAAATGTAAGAACATCTCTTCCCTGCTGCCTGCCTCCTCATCTTCCCCATGTTTGCAAAACTAAGTAAGAATTTTCTGGTGGAGAGAGATGTTATTTTGCTCTGGATGGAACTTCTTATTAAGCCCTGACCTTGGTGCCCCCCAAAGCAGTAAGAAAGATCCTCGTATGTAATAGCACTGCTCTGAATTTTCATGAGATCGAATTATTGCTACAAATAAAGTATTGGAAGAAGGCACAAAAAATATTTACCAAACCTTCCTGCCTTCCACTTCTTCATCTGTTGCCAGCTTGATTGCAGGTGCTTAGACATTTTTAACTTGGAATGGTAATTTCCATATATGGTCTCAGCCAATGAGAAATCTTGTGTAGCCCAGAGATGGGAAGCTGTGGCCCTACAATTTTGTTGGACAGCAACTTATGTCAACCCTAATCAATGACCATGCTGGGTAGGAGAAACATGATTTGTCCCAGCAGGGGCAGATGAAGGTGTCCAATGGGAGGAAAGGGATAAAAATGTAAAATAATAATAATCTGGAAGACTAGTGATGAGTTAGCATGTGATGAGGTGCCCACAGTTGTAGTTGGATCAGATCCTTGATACTTTAACCCTCCTGCACAGCTCTCAAATACTGTGATAACTGAATGTTGCTTAGATTAAATTTATAAATGCACATTGTAAAACAGGTTATTTTTTAAAACAACAACTCAACTTTTGTGTTTCCTTGATAGCCCGTTAACCTATTTTTATACTCAATAAACATGAATGGGTGGGCTGGGGTTTGTGGTTTAATCATGTAACAGTTGTTCACTCTCCTTCCTCCTTTGCAAGCTTCAGAGAATCAGGGACTTGGGAAGAGATCCCATCAGCCAATTAGTGCTGCAGAAATTACAAACACTAAGCATTCTTGTTTGTGCTAAAACATATGCCCTTTGTCCATTATAGAGATGCATCAGATGACTGATTCTAGCGTCAAGTCCTGGCAATGAGGGTGTTGTTGTTGTTGTTGTTGTTGCTTCCCCAAAGGGAGTGAAAAGCATTTGAGATTGTGTTTTTCAGTGCGCCAGTTGGTTTCCTTGCTGAACACTTCTGCCAAGGGTTATGAAGCATAAAACCACACCATTGTTTGGAAGAAAACTGCCACAGTGTCTGTGCAGTGTTTTGCTCCATTTCCTTAAAGACTGCCCCCACCCCACAAGGACGAAGTATATTGTGCCCTTAGGTTTTCTAACTTTCAAAGCTTGTATCCCAGGTTGATTCACTGAATTGTGTTTCAGAGTGTAGTTGGCTTATGCGGCGTGAGTGTATGCATAGAATGACTATCCTCTGCCTTGCGCCTTAAGAATTAATAACCCTATTCCGTTTAAATGAAATGAGACTGAAGAGTGTTCTGCTGAAGTTCAGCATCAGTTTTGTTGTTTTCGTGATTTCTTTTTTTGATAAGATGAAACTCAGTACACAGGAATCTTGTCTCTTTCCTCCATCCAACATATTTGACAGTTTAGCAACTTAGTGCAATACTGCCATCTTATGGTTTGGAAGGTAGAATGGTCTCTCGGACAAATTGCGTCTGCATACTTACACTTGCATTCACACATACACACACACACACACACACACACACACACAGTGAAAGAGGGAGATTTGAGGAGGTTAAAAATCACTAGCAGTTATTTCAGTTTCATGGTGCCACTCTTAACATAGCTTTCATTATGTCCCATGTATTTGTGCAATGCACAAGAGTGTGCAACTAATTGCTTTGTGCTTGTCTTTTCCAATTAATCACTGCTGAAACAATAAGGAGCAGAATCGTAGGCGATACAAAGAATTGCAATTGGGTCTATCGTCTCCTGTGGTGGTTTTGTGTTTTGAACAGTAAGCACAAGTCTCTTAGTACAAAAATCCGTTGAACAGAATGTTTGTTGGCTTTCTTCCAAGTCAAATAAAGCCGCCTGCAAAATCTTCTCTCCACTTTCTGTGCCGAGACAATAAAGCTCAGCCCTGTTTAAGGGTTTGAGAGTAATTCTGCATGTGCGAGTTGTTTCCTAGTGCTTTGTAAATTTCTGTATTTGGGATTGGGATTGTTTCATTTTTAACAGTAGTTGGTGACATTCTTGTTGGTAGGGCACCCTTTCTGCAATGGCATAACAAATCAAACTCCACTTATCACATGAATCATTGTTAAAGTCAGCAGTAATCCAGTGTGTAAAATCTACCCGTAAAAGCTGGGAGGAGGGAGTGAGGATCAAACCTGGAACACATTAAATTAGTTCCAGTATGTCCAGGGCAAGGCTCTGCATTGCTTGCTTAAGCAGGCAAAGCGGAAACAGGCAGTTTATAACAAGCAGTCTGGTTCAAGAACAGTGGGGTTCATTTGAAAAAGATTTATATCCCTCACTTACATAAACATTACAAATGCAGGCTGCAAGTAGGGAGGCAAATCTTTATCGAAATCTTTCTTAAGAACTTTTTCATTGTGAATAAAACGGACAGCATGTACTCTTGTTTGAAGATTCGCCAGTATTTGCACAATAATGTTTTTGGTGTTCTTGGCTAATTAAAACACTTTTCTTGTCTTCTTTTTTTTTTTGCACAGCTATAGCAGACCACCTACCATTAATTTTCTTTTTTTGTTGAAAGCATTAGAATTTGACAGGAGCAGAGAAGCAGAGAACAGTCAGCAGATCTTCCTTGCTTTGATTGCTATACAGAAATTTCATTTTCAGTTTTGAGGGGGAAATAACTGTGGGGTCTTTGTCTGTCTATCCGTCTGTCTGTCTCTCTCACCCTCTCATATATACACACACAGCTATCTACCTATTGAGCAAAATGTGGTAGGTTTGTTTACTGTGACGTGACATTTTTAAAAACCCTAATAACTTGGGCTGTAAAATGTTAGGAGCCCATGTGTCTTCGGTTTTAATGCCACTCTCACTGTTGTGGGCACAGCCAAGTTGCTGTCCTGCAGCTTCCCATCTGTAATAAGGGGGATAACGCTACCTACCACTTACCACATGTTTGTAAGAATTACTGGGAGAATTCTTGAGAACATTTTTAGCGTACCACAAAAGCAGAGATCCTGCTAGGAGGCTTCTCCTTAAGGTAACAAATCCATGCATCAGTTAGGCACCCATTCTGTAACAATGCACAAAGCATCGGAACAGAATGGTAGACCAGAGAGATGTCCGGTTATTGCTTTGCCAGGATCTCTGAAGCAGGGACTTCTCCTTCGTGTAAAGACAGGCTCTGGCAGATTAAGCAGATGAGACCAATCGTGGGGCCCTGCAGTCAAGAAGGTGGTTTCTGCATGTTCTGTAGGGGGAAGTGAGGGGTAGATGGGGTTTGTCAAGCTGGGAAGATAGCCCATCTAGGAGAAGGAAAGCTCTGGTCCTAAATCTCTGCTGCCCTGTGGGATGTCTTCAGGAGAAGAAAAGGCTAAGGAGTAAACTCTACACAAATCCAGAGTGGAGTCCCTAAGGCAGTTAGATGGTACTTTGTGTGCCTCCTTCTAACAACTACTGCAGCCAAGCTGGTGCCAAATGTATTGCTCTGCTTTTCTTTGCAACATACAGTGATCCCAAGAGCGGGGTCTTGTTGTCTGAGCAGCCTAGGACCTCCATACACACTGTCCAGGCTTGTGCCCTGGGGAAGTCACTTTGGTGCCGCTAACATGTGGTTAGACTTCGCCCCCAGAGACGCACTCCATTGTTTCTCGAGACAGACGGGTGCCAACAACAACAACAGGGTACTTCAGGACACTTCTTCTAGATATAATAAGGAGAAAGGGGCAGTATTTCCTACCATAGAAGCCCACATTCATGATACCTATTTACTTTGCACCTCTACTGTGAACGCTATTTGAAAAAGTTGTTTACAGCAAGGTCAAAGGACATATAACACATACCCTTTCAACACAGTGAGGTTTTTATCTTTCAAAATATCATAAAACTTTAAAATCTAATAAAACTTACTAGCATTAACTGAAATTCCTCAGCAGGGATGGTTAGTCCTATGAAGGCCCAAGGCCATGGACCACTGTTTGGCTGAAGCACAGTTGGATCAGTTGAGGATGGTGCCACTCTGATCTGCTATTTTGGGCCTTCTTACATCACAGCTGATCCTTCTAAGTGGTCTGTCTGAAGCACAGGTCATTTGCATGTCCTCAGTCTTTCTCATGGTTAGTTCATGGTTAGTTTTTGGCCCGGTTCACAAGATCAGTTCCTGATTTAATGAACCAGGACATGTACAACCTGCACGCTGGTGGCTGGAGCTCTTTTGAGAGTGCTTCATTCTTCCCTTTTCATGAGCAGCTGAACAAGCCAGGATTCAGCTCTTAACCATCGTTTCCTGTTACCTGTGAACCCAGAAACTGTGGTTAGTGGCTTACAAGTCAGGATGTTAAGCCAACTTTAAATCGTGGAACTGGATCAGAAGAAGTGAAATATTTTACTGCTGTTATTATCATTAGTGCCTAGTTCTGATATTTAATGTGGCTTTAAACTTTTTTTCAGTGTTGTAAAGCACTGTGGGAAGATGGTATGTTTTGAACAGCAACATATATATTTATTAAATACACATTAAAAAGTCACTAACCATGATTTACAGGTTTACACATTCTTAGGAAGTTATGGTTAAAAGCTGAATCCCCACTTATTTGTGTGAAGGGAAAAAGCAAAAGCAGAAAAGAAGCTATATTTGAGTGCCTACTACTCGTTCATATCCTGCCTTACTGATCACCCATTGCTATTACTAAGGCTTTCGTGGTGGCTGAGGTTTGCCGATTGAACTTGGTCATCGTTAACAGCTTCTTGGTTGAGAGTGCAGATGAGTAGACTTAAAAGCTCCAACTTTTGCAGATATTCATGCCACAAAATCCAGGCTTCTTGTAAATCTTCTTAGGAGTGCTTTAAAGAAAAACAACGGCCAACTTCTATCCCTGCTGACCCTACACTGAGCCAATCAATTGCAACAAAATACAGTGGTACCTCGGGTTAAGTACTTAATTTGTTCCGGAGGTCTGTTCTTAACCTGAAGCACCACTTTAGCTATTGAGGCCTCCTGCTGCCACCGCGCCGCCGGAGCATAATTTCTGTTCTCATCCTGAAGCAAAGTTCTTAACCTGAGGCACTATTTCTGGGTTAGCGGAGTCTGTAACCTGAAGCGTATGTAACCTGAAGCATATGTAACCCGAGGTACCATTGTACCCATAACTTTATGTTTGGTTAATTTGCAAATATGCTATATATAGCAACATGCTGCCCAGAAGAGCAACTTGGTGAATTCCACGTGTCCGTGAGAGTTTGGAAGATTTGGCATCTGGCAATTGTAGGTATTTAATTTGTTATTAGGGGAGGGTCACTTGTTTTTAAGCCTTCCATTTATGGTGTAATAAAGTCAACAACAGAATCTTGACAGGTTCCACTGAGAAGAAACCCAAGCAATCAAGAAGCTTAAGGTTTAACGGAGGCAGGAAATTGCCACTCAGAAAGGGGAAGGAGGATGGGAAGGAGCACTGAGCAAAGAAAAGAAATGGGAAAGAGCTTTTGTTGCACTGATTTCTACAAAGTGGCTGCACAGTACTGGATAGTGCAGTCTAATCCGATGGAGGTCTTCTTGTCTCTACTTAACTGGTGGGTATTTGGGTACCTGTTTTAAGAGAGAGAAAATACATATATGTATAAGTGTCATAAATCAAGCTTAGTTTAGAAGTAATGGGTTAATGTTGTTCACTAAAACCTGTTTTCAAAACAGGGATTAGAAAATAAAACCAACTTCACTTTTTAACTTTTCCTGATTGTTTCCCCCTGTTGCTTATTGAATACATGAAAAACCTGCCCTGTAAAGGACTGGAGGGGGTCATCTGCTTCTGCCTAGCTTGTGTCTTCCTTTTCTGCCAACATGTATGTCTGCCAACATGATACTGCAATAGAGTTTTCTGTTTCAGGGACATATGGGTTGACTTTTACGGGTACTACCATTAGTGCCTTCCATCTTCGACTTTCTCAGAGATTGCTTGATTCATTTTCCAACTCCAATTATGCTCAATGTGTCATTTGGTCATAAGGAAAATTCCAGTAACAAAGCATGTTCGGTCACCTTCAACAGGTGGATAAGTCCCATCCTAGAATTTCGAGTCCTGAAACAGCTCCTAAATTTTGGCATAACACTCACAGTTCGCATAGATACACCAGTGATTTGACAGTAGATTATACAGTACAAATAATTTGTCTTCACGAAAATTAGCAGAAAAGGGGGAGAATTCTGAAAAAAAGAGTTAGGCAAGGAGGATGTTCTTATTTGTTCCAGATATAGGCTGGACAACTTATTGAGAGCAAATTTATTTGTCATACAACTGTCCAAGGGCTGGAATGTTTGTTACGGCACAATCCAACTGCTTCATAGGTAAAGGTAAAGTGACCCCTGACCATTAGGTCCAGTTGTGACCCACTCTGGGGTTGCGGCGCTCATCTCACTTTATTGGCTGAGGGAGCCGGCGTACAGCTTCCGGGTCATGTGGCCAGCATGACTAAGCTGCTTCTGGTGAACCAGAGCAGCGCACGGAAACGCCGTTTACCTTCCCACCGGAGCGGTACCTATTTATCTACTTGCACTTTTGAAGTGCTTTTGAACTGCTAGGTTGGCAGGAGCAGGGACCGAACAATGGGAGCTCACCCCATTGCGGGGATTCAAACCGCTGACCTTCTGATCGGCAAGTCCTAGGCTCTGTGGTGTAACCCACAACTGCTTCATACTCTATAATAATGTTGGTGTCAGAGTTATAAAACATGTGTGTTCAGGTATAGGTAGGCATTACAAACAAACCCTCCAGATACATGCGAAGTTAAAGTGTGAATACTTTCTGTCTGACATTTCAAAATTGTTCACCCCACCCCCCAATAAAAGTCAGAATGGTGGCACAGTTTTTACCACAGTTTTGAAAACTAGTAGGCCCAATGAGAGCCAGAAATTTATTCTGCATGTGCAAGTTCATAGCAGATTTGATCAAGGAAAGGTTACCTTCTGTATGAACTCTGTGTTTGTCTAATAATATAAGGTTCTACACAAGTATAAAGGTTTGGGCTTTTAAAAAATGATTATGGCATTGATTTTCCCTCAGTTCTTTAATACAAGACATTAGATTTATGTGTAACATCTTGCAAAATAAAACTGTTTTCTTTGGGAAATACATTTTTTTTCTTATTCCCTCCAACCTGCCAAAACCCAAACTGGAGCAGTCAGCAAACTGACGTCACCTCTTTTTCTTCAGGGATAGTAGATTATTTCTTAGTTCCAGTTTAATACAAAACAGACTAGCGAGAAGAGAGAAGAAGAGGAACCCCTCTCCTTTCATGCTACCTTTGTATCGTGCTAAAATAACCAAGTAACAATAAGTAAAGAAAGGTGGTAGAGAGTCATTTTGGCTGGACCCACCTTGACTAGTGTGACTGTTTTTATGGGGGTTTTCAGAAGCACAGAATTGACCCTCGTTTTATTATTTTTACTAGACCCCTTGATGATAGACAAACAAGGCTAACCTGAGGCCAACATAACCAGCAGGAAATTTGGGTCACGGGTAGTTACATTTTTAAAACTTGTTGGTTTTTTCAGGGCTGTTCAATCAGTGTAATTGATTGATTTGTAACATCAGAGAGAGCTCCTAAATCATTTAGAGGTGCTGGCTAATGACAAGCTGCTATAGGGTTTTGTTTGAGGCAAATTTCCAAGCTCTGTGGTGTTTGGATGTAGTCTGAAGAAGCTGGCTTGTTGCCTGTTTTCATATGTATCGCTGTCCAGTTGTAATATAAAACACCATCTTTAGACATGTCAGGTATGTAATTATATAATTCTTATATCAGTAGGAACAACAGTGCAAAACAAGAGAGAGTCAGGCGGCAGACTGGTGCTGGGAAGTAGTAATTTGTTTTATGCAGAGTTCCCCACTGCTTTTGAACATTGTCTTTCCTCAGGGTCTTCATGTGTTTATTCTCATGCATAAAAAGTCAACTTTGCCAAAGAAAAAATTCTGGCGGTTTTTGACCTATGAGATTAATACCGCAATCCTGTACACCCTTACCTCTTGTTGAACTCAGTGAGACTAACTTTTGAGTAGACATGCAAAGGATTGTGCTGTAAGGCACATGAAAACTCTCATCTATGGTTAAAATGTTTTCTACACTCTTCATCAAATTATTTTCCACTGCCAGCCTGATGTCTGCCTCTTCCAGTTATTTTTCTAAACGAAACAGAAATTGTATGCTGATATTAATTATCATTATTTAATTTGTAATCCGTTCTACCTTTTATGCTTATGGCAGGCTGCACACTAGTTTTCAAAAGGCCCAAGTAGTCAATGAAATAAAATATTTTTTAGAAAGTGTGGCTTATCTATTTTTTTAAAAAAACTTTGGGTCCAGAATCAGTGACCACTATGTACTGAAGCAATTTCCTGCAGACCCACCAAGTGTCCCTGTTTTCCAAGAAGGACAATCCCGGATTTACATAAACTGCCCTGGTTTCTTATTTTATCCCAGAATGTCCCTCTTTTCCTTAGAACATCCCTATTTTCACCAGAGAACTGTTGGAGGATATGGAGTTATAAAACTCCCCAAGCCAAGGAGATGAGTAACTATACAGCCTTTAGAAGACATCTGAAGGCAGCCCTGTAAAGGGAAGTTTTTTAAATGTTTAATGTTTTATTCTGAACCTAGAGTGGCTGGGGCCACCCAATCAGATGGGCGGGGTAATAATAATAATAATAATAATAATAATAATAATAATAATAATAATGTGTCCTATTTTCATCAGAGAAACTTTGGAGGGTATGTTCCTGTGCCCCAAGAAAGTCTGTCACTTACATAAAATCCCACACTGAAACAGATCCAGGCAACTATCAAGTCACTTTGAGGGGAAGGGCAATAACTCATTGTAAATATCAGGGAGAAATTTGATTCACTTCTCATTTAAAGACGAACCTACCTAAGCTGTACTCTGTGAAACAATATATGAACCACAATGCAGCCTTCCTTCAAATTCTTATAACATGGTTGTTCCCCCAACCCCCTTTCTATTTGCAGAATATTGGGGACTCAACATTACCTACTGTACTGAACCAATTGTTGCCTATCATCAAGTCTCATAAGAACAGGACAGATGATGATTATACCCCTGAAGACTTCCTTGTATTGCTGGTGTATATTTACTCCATAGTTGGGGAACTCAAAACTGGAAAAGAGTTGGATGAAGCTGAAAGAGAAGTGAAAGAGGCTCTCGTCCAGTCTCTCTGTGACGAGCCTGAACTGCCTTTCCTATTGCAGAAAATAACAGGTAAGTGTAGATTCCCTTCCTTGTTCAAGGAGCAGGCCTGTTCAGACACAGTTTAAGCTATAGACTTCCATCAATTAAAAATAGATTAATTATTCTGAGGCTTTAAGGGTGCTGCTAATACCTGCTGTTTGCTTTAACTATTTATTTATAAAACATATTGCACACACATTTATTGAAGAGAATGAAATCCTATTCTAGCAAATTAAGTGCAATTCTATATGCATCTGTTGAGAAGTAAGCCTCATTGAGTTCCATGGGACTTACTGTTAGGTAATTGCATGTAGAATTGCAGCCTAAACAATGCCGTATGTCCAGGGTTTTAGAGATGTATGGCATAGTAAATGATTTTCTGTGCAGGCTAAAGTAGTGAGGAGTGTAGAGTTGAGATTGCCTAGCTGTAATTCATGCAAAGCTTGAAGGAGGGGGTGTTTCTTTGTAGTCAAATGTTTCTGGGCTGGGGAAAGTGTCCTCTGCTTTCTGTCAACTTTTCAGAAGTGCTGCAAAAAGGCCAGTGCGCCAGTTTAGAAGGTATTGCCAGAACTCCTGAATTGGCTCCATGATGTTGCCTACTGGCCAAATCTAATTGGCTACACGGCCTTGTGATATCTTCAACATTCGTCAGGTGATCCCCAATTAGTTGGGATAATTCTTTTTAGGAGAAAATGGTTTTAAAAGTAATGGCACTAAAGCAACTGTTGCCCTATCAGTGTCCAAAATCTGAACAGGCATGAAAAGAGAATTGGGAAATAATTTTAGTGCACTAAGTAAACTACTTTGTTCAGAAAGCTTTTATGTGTTTACATGTTGTGAAGCAGTAGAGATAACTAGGCTTTTTTTAAAAAAACACAGAAAATTTATATTTTTAACCACTCCCAATGATGTTGCTCACAATGATGTGACTATCCTTATCTCCTCAAACAAGGTTGCACAGTCAGGTAGGTACTAAACTACAAAAGTGTATCAAAGGGTCTTCCTTCTCCGCTGCAATGTGTGGACTCTGTGTTGGATAAAAGATTTTAATTCCACGTTGCCAAGGCCTCCACGTCTATCCACTTAGGTCAACATCTGTGATTCAGTTTCATTTGATGGGGGGTTAATATAGTCGTTTGGGATACATCCTGTAACTTCCTGCTTTTTTCCTATTAGTGTGGATTCTGTGGCTTAAAGGAAGCATTTGGTGTATGTGGGTGAACTCAGTGATTTGCATCTAGCTGTTCTGGTGTAAGCAGAGGACATTTTGTAGTCATGCATGGGGTTCCCTGCATTTTTTCCATACCCCAATTCCTGATGAACCCCACATTCTCCGCTGCCTCCCCCCCCCCCCCCCCATGCCATGTCCCACACTGTTCTGGAGGGTCATCTATCCACAACTTTTCAAAATGTCCACCAGCTCCTCATGGCTCTCTTGTGGAGGGGCATCGTTGGAAAAAGATAAAAGGAGTGGCTTTTCTGGAAGTCACAGAGCTGCAGCAGAAAGGTGGAGGTAAAAAGAAGAAGAAGCTCATTTTCAATCAGAAGTCTGCTCACAGCCGTTAGGTTCAACCCCAAGGATTAAAGACGCCTGCTTCTTGGTAGAAAAGCAATGACAAACCTAGACAGCATCTTAAAAAGCAGAGACATCACCTTGCCAACAAAGGTCCATATAGTTAAAGCTATGGTTTTCCCAGTAGTGATGTATGGAAGTGAGAGCTGGACCATAAAGAAGGCTGATCACCGAAGAATTGATGCTTTTGAATTCTGGTGCTGGAGGAGACTCTTGAGAGTCCCATGGACTGCAAGAAGATCAAACGTATCCATTCTGAAGGAAATCAGCCCTGAGTGCTCACTGGAAGGACAGATCCTGAAGCTGAGACTCCAATACTTTGGCCACCTCATGAGAAGAGAAGACTCCCTGGAAAAGACCCTGATGTTCTGAAAGATGGAGGGCACAAGGAGAAGGGGACGATAGAGGACGAGATGGTTGGATAGTGTTCTCGAAGCTACCAGCATGAGTTTGACCAAACTGCGGGAGGCAGTGGAAGACAGGAGTGCTTGACGTACTCTGGTCCATGGGGTCACGAAGAGTCGGACATGACTAAACGACTAAACAACAACAACAACAACAAGCCATATTGGAGATGCACCCAAGCAAATGCTGAAAGTTACTACTGAATTTTAGAAATTGTTACAACTGTTTTATGTTCTTAAATTTGGCTGCATTTCTCTCTATTAAAGCAGCTCCCCTCCCTTTTGATCGATGTACTTAATGCCGGCTTTGGAAATTCAAAAGGCATCTTCAGTAAACCACTACTTTGTGCACTTGATCTATCTTCTCTGGCACTGCAAGTAGTAACATTTCTAAAATGAACATTGAATGTTTTATTGAATGTGAATATTGGCTAACCAAAAGGAAAACACCCATTAGGCTCTTGTCCGTGGGTTTTGCTGCTCTTGGGAGGACTTGTGTGAGGCCTATAGATGCCATTAGCACACACTTCACTTGGTTTAATTACTAACAGAGTAATGGTTGGTGTGTGTTTTAATCTATTAAACTCTACAGAGATCACGCTTGACTTTGCTCCTGTGATCAACTGGGGTTGGTAGGAATTATAAAGATGCCAGAGCAGGTTGGGCCCTGGAGCAAACTTCTCTGCAACTGTTTCAAGTGTTGTGATACATACTGCAGAAACTGGCCTACAGTCTGAATCACATGAACACGCATGGAGTGCTTTTGAAGGTGCACTGACTTTGAACAGATCTACACCTATTAGAAGCTATCCAAAGGCTCATGTGGGAATTCCTTGCAGACGACCACAGTGCCTGCAGGCAGGCAATCAAGTTGTGTATCCATAGCAGTGACCAGAGGAGGAATTGACCCCTAGGAGGAGCGCAGAGAGAAGAAACGCCATGGTGAATCTGCAGCAGCAGAACTGAATACCTTCATCTGCCCCAGCTGCAACAAAACATGTCTCTCCCACATTGGTCACTCCTCCATTGTCTTCCAAGAGAGACGAATGCCAACCAACCTAACTGACATAGACAGTAGGGTTCAGGTTATTTTTGTTGATTTCTTTCAGACCTTGAAATTCCAATTCTGAGGTCTCAGAAGAACCAGCGTGGTGTACTGGTTAAGAACGGTGGACTCGTAATCTGGTGAACCGGGTTCACATCTCCGCTCTTTCACATTCAGCTGCTGGGTGACCTTGGGCTAGTCACACTTCTCTGAAGTCTCTCAGCCCCACTCACCTCACAGAGTGTTTGTTGTGGGGGAGGAAGGGAAAGGAGATTGTTAGCCGCTTTGAGTGAAAGGCGGGATATCAAGTCCAAACTCTTTTTCTTCTTATAGAAAGTAAGCTTATGACTGCTAGAGTGGCCATAGCAAACTTGCATGGTCAAGTCCCCTGTGGCGACCATCAAGAGAGAAGCACAATGCTAATAATGCAAGACCTTCGAGGAAATTCAGAGCCCCATGTACTTATGGGTCCTTGGCAGTGCTAGCACATTCTTCCTCTAGCCCTTTTGTAGCTAGTCAGATATGTTCAGCATGTTGTTGTTGTTTTTTAAACTAACCTTTGTCTATGTACTGAAAATATTTTCTTCAACTCTTATTGGATAATGTTACTACAAGAAAGCTTTGAGAGATTTTTTCACACCACCCAAGAAAAAAATTAGGAAAGGCCCAAATTAACATTTTTGCATCCAGACATGATTTGTGTGTGTACTTGTATTAGGACTGGAGATTTTAACTGAGATGATTAAAGAACATGTGGCAAATAGCACAAATAGGTTACTGTTCAGTTTTTCCATCGTGTGGATAACTCATTTGTAACAATTTTCAAATCCTGCCAGGCATAGACTAGTACAGCATCCAGTACAGCTGTTTATGTGGAAGTACAAAATAAACAACTGTTGCAGAACATAATGCAGATGGAAAAAAATGTGGTGTGCGTGCAAACAAAAGCACAGCCACGCTGCATAAGATTTCTGGCACATTCGACAAAATATTGTTTCTTCTATTGTGGCTGCATTGGAGACTCCAGAGAAAATGTGAGCCATCACTTTCCCCCTTGCCATTCATTTCTACACAACAGATGTACATAGATAGCCAACCGCATTGGCTAACGTTAATAAATAGCTGTATCAGTCTCAGACATCCATGGCAATTGCTAGAACGTGAGTGAGAGTGAGGGGGAGGGAGGAGAAAAGGACAATTCCATAGAGTTCTCTTGCAAATGAACCAGATGTGCTCTCAATAAATACTTGGTTCTTCCTTTACATCTGTATAGGATAAAGCAAAATCTATATTATGTGCGTACTATCGCATATGACAAATGTGTGTTTACATAGAACTAGAAGTCTCTACCAGTAGCAGTGAAAGAGACAGTAGAGTTGGACATTGCTTCACATATTTATTAACACTGTACAAACACATTAGAAGTAATAATATATCTGCGTTTTTTTGTTGTGAAAAAGATTGAATATCTGGAAACGGATGGCGTTTGAAGAATCTTTTAAAAATAAGAAGCCTAGAAAGGCGCTTAGGGATATAGCTATTAATGATAAATTAACATGTGCCATTAAGGTAAGACGGGGAATATATGCAGGAGAAATGATTTTGAGGAGATATGGAGACGGTGTTTGTAGAATTTGTATTGTTAAAACAGAAAGGGGTCAAACCATCGCAAGAGGTGTTGAAATTTTGGGAGGTTGGACAGTTACAATGGAATGGTCTTGGTGGTGGGGTGCACATGTTTATTCTTATTTATTAATGATTACTACTTTGTCAAAATAAAATTTAAAAGGGGCAGGGGGAGAAAGCTGCTTACATTTTCACCCTAATCCACCCAGAGGCATTTATGTCTTTGGAAGCAGGCTTCCTCACACATATTTCCAACCAGTGGAGGAATTGTGCATGCAGTTTCTGATATTGCAAAGGCCTGTGTAGCAGCTGAGGCTGTGCTCATGTAGTTCTCGTCACAGAATTAGCCAAAGTTATGGTTATCCAGATTTCAGTCCCTCTCTGCTCTCTCCAAGCAGATGATTGGCATTTTTGGGAATGATCTGCCAGGGACTCCTTGCATGCAGCTCCAGTTGTAATGTCAAATACATATATAAAAGATATGACTATCATAGTAAGTCGTCTTTAATCTGAATTTCTCAGTATGTTCTAAAATAATAAAAGTGACAGGATGATAAATACCTCTTCTCATTGGCATCACTCTAAAATATTACATACCACATAGTTTCATAGTTGTTTGTTTATAGCGAGCTATTCAAATGCAATGGATACTTGACTGTAACCGTTCAGGGCTTTCTAGTGACTAATTCGTAACAGCTTTATATCCCTCATCACTGTTTCCAGCAGAAATCAAGAGCAAAGGTTTAGGCCAAGCACTGTAGTAAACTGTAATGGCAAACAGTCTTCTTCGGTTAAAAGATTTCTTTTGGCAGCTATAAAAGAAAATAGGATCTTAAAAGTAGAGCTTGAAATGTGTAATTTACATTTATTTTGAAACACCTGTCCACAGCTGAACACAATTTTAAAACAATGCCAAAATGCGAAGTTGAGCTCACTTCATATCCCCATCAGCTGTGACTCTGGGGGTAACTCTAGAACCTAGGCCCATAGCTGAGGTGAGACAATGCCACGGGTCCTAGACTTAATGGATGCCAGCTGGCTACTGTCTCCTGACGAGAGGGTGAAAAGCACAAGTGAAAGATGAAATCCCAGACTAGCTGAACCAGTCTAGAACCAAATGGCTCCCCTTTCCAATATGATACCATACAAAATAACAGCGCTAAAGGGATGGGATTCATTTCAACTCTATTAAAAAGGGGGTGGACAAAAATCTTGAGTACTAAGAACAATTGGGCGTAGACAAACTCCACTGATAAGGCAGCCTATTTGACATATTTAAAAGTCCTGTTTTCCTCCAGCTCCAATTCTCTATCACTTCCTATGGCTGCTATCTTGGAAGAAAAATTATGCCTCTAGTTCTCTTTTGAGGACAACCTGCATCCAGGAGGAGATTGCTTTAAAGGGGCATGCCCCGAAGGTATTCTCTCTCTCATATATATATATATATATATATATATATATATATATATATATATATGTATGCACAGTTTTTTCAACTTTTCGACCATAATGTACTCATTACAAAGCCTTCAAGAAAACCCTTAGATCAGAGATCCTTTATAATGTGCTGTGAAGGTCAATACACGTTGAATTAAAAGCTAAACCATCCATACAAAAGATGTGGATCTGATACGTCTAGATCGTATTTTAATGTTAAGGAAAACATTGTGCTCAAAACTAATTTGGGTCACATTATGGTGAGCGGAGGGTTGACATATGCAGTTTCTTTTTCCTATTGGAAAAGCATTTCTACTTCTAAAATCTAAATAAAAGAGGTGAAATCTGGTAGGGGAAACGACATGTTGCTGGGGGGCATCGAGACTTTGAAATATTAGTACATCTAATACAAGTAAATACAAGTAAATCAGAACAGAACTGGGTTTCTTTGAGTGCAATCCTAGGCATACTTATCTAGAAGTAGAAAAACAACAAGCAATCCTATTGAACTCAGTGGAGCTTAATTTTGAGCTAACTATGTGCATGACATCCTATTTGCATAGGATTAACCGGCATATCTCTTTTAAAAATTTTATTTCTAAGAAATATAATTTTTCAGCAAAATCCTATGCATGTTTACACAGAGGTAAGTTCAAAAGGGCTTATACTCACAACTATGTTTAGGATTGCAACCTTGGATCCCAATCGTATGCCCACTTGCCTAACAGTAAGCTGCACTGATCACAGTAGGGCTTACTTTTGAGTAAACATGGATAGGCTTAAGCTGATAAATTTCTTTGGCCTCTGTTACACCATAAGCTAGTACACAAAAAGAAACGTGTGTGATTAGAAAACTTGCCATAATGCACCCTGAGCCCTCGGGATAAAGTGGAGAACCTAAATATTATACAGGCAAGTGCTGTGTTTTAGGAAATAGTTAAAATGCTAAAATTGGGAATTGATATCTGATTCTTTAGCTGTGTACTAAGACTTGGTTTTGAGTCATGGCTTTTAAACTAGATAAATATACGTCAGCTCCTATTTTAGTATGGTATTCAAAATGGAATTTAGATCATAATTCCTATAAAAGCTCTACTTTTTATTATGCTTTCAGGTGTTCACTGTTTACTCCTCTCTTCAGCACCTGGTCTGAGCAGACCCTAAACTGGATGGCAGTTTTCACGGAGGTGTCCGTAACATGTCTGTCTGCCCCCCTTATTTAAAGCAAAAGATATATGCTTTTAGCTTTGCTGGCCCCTCAACTCCTGCCAATTTAACAAGTCAGCCAACTGGAGCAGGAAACTGATATGTCGAAATATCCATTAGCTATTTACATTTCTCAAAATACATAAGCAGACGGGCATTTAGAAGGTCGTCTAAAAAACAAGTTTAAGTAAACTTTTTAATTAGTCAATAAGCTGTGTTTAAAATTAATCTGCATGCTTTTTAATAGGAACTCCGCTTTTCTCTTACCCCACCTAACCATTTCTTTTCCATACATGTGGCTTCTTTGGAAAGATCCCAGAGAACGCTGTTCACACATATTTAAAACAGGAGTATTCTTTTCTGTCTGCTTACTTTGTGAAACTGTGTGTGTGTGTATGTCCTACTACAACGGAACACGGGTGGCACTGTGGGTTAAACCACAGAGCCTAGGACTTGCTGATAAGAAGGTCGGTGGTTCGAATCCCCGCGACGGGGTGAGCTCCTGTTGCTCGGTCCCTGCTCCTGCCAACCTAGCAGTTTGAAAGCACGTCAAAGTGCAAGTAGATAAATAGGTACCACTCCGGCGGGAAGGTAAACGGCGTTTCCGTGCGCTGCTCTCGTTCGCCAGCAGTGGCTTAGTCACGCTGGCCAGATGACCCGGAAGCTGTACACCGGCTCCCTCGGCCAATAAAGCGAGATGAGCACCGCAACCCCAGAGTCGGCCATGACTGGACTTAATGGTCAGGGGTCCCTTTACCTTTAAAACAACAACAACACCCTTTTTTTTTTGGCTCTTGCCTAGCATGCAGTTTCACATTTTGTAGCATTTGTAAATGTGCTTATAGAAGGTATAACCTATCAGCATTTTTTGCTGAGAATGCCAAGATGGTATGCTGTTCAGTAAGCTGCTTGAACTGTTGGTTTTCTTCTTGTTTATAACAATGGGTTTGAAGAGCTGGAAAATTTAAATATCCACATTGAGTGCCTAAATAATCATCCCCTGGAACAATTCCATTCCAGATTTCTCCAAGTTTTTTTCTGGCTAGGAATCCACAACTCCTAGACACCATGACATCATACTAATAACGGCAATCCCCCCCCCCCCTTCCAATTGTAACTGGACAACTATGGTTCTGTATGATGCCTTCAGTAGTTGTCCTGGGTATAATTTAGATCCTTTCAGGTTTTATGGAATCCAGATTCCAGCACCCACTCCCGCCTCCCAGCTTGCATATCATACAGGTTTTCATGTAGAAATTAGGGGCTGAAATGTAGGTTTTCTGTTGAAAGCAGATGTGCAGGGACTTAAAACATAAGAAACCACAAGTGTTCCATTGTTGCTATGGAATATGTGGAGCCAAACTGTCTCATGATTTAGCAACACTTTTTATTGCTGAAGCTCATTGGGACTTGGTTTTTCAACAGTGAAATAGCATGTATGAAATTAATGGTTCATAAACCATAAACCATTCCTAATCCATGATTGTGGAAGTTGGGAACAAGTATCATGGCAGAGTGCTTCCCCCTCCCTTTGCGTGCTGGATTTGATGCAAAGATCATGACTTGAATTAAAGCAGAGTTCCCTATTAACATCTGAAATGGGGAACTCCGGTTTAACGTTGGTTAACAAACCAAGGAAATAAGTCAGAATATGATCCCCTGCTATTCACATGAATAGGGATTTATTAAATAGGACGCTTGTGACCTGATCTGACTGGGTAAAGGATTAAAGTCCTATCCTTCCATTCTTAATGTTCATCTACTTGCTTTAGGCTACTTCTAGTACATAGGTAGGCAAACTAAGGCCCAGGGACCAGGGCCGGCCCAATCGCTTTCTAAATCCAGCCCACGGACGGTCCGGGA
Organism: Podarcis muralis; assembly: GCF_964188315.1. Lineage (NCBI taxonomy): Eukaryota > Metazoa > Chordata > Lepidosauria > Squamata > Lacertidae > Podarcis > Podarcis muralis. Next base: position 53,757,990 of record NC_135663.1, on the reverse strand, counting down.
GTCAGTGTGTTTTTACATGAGTAGAATGTGTCCTTTTATTTGAAATGCATCTCTGGGTTATTTGTGGGGCATAGGAATTCATTCTTTTTTTCCTTTTCAATATATAGTCCCCCCCCCCCCAAAGTCTGAGGGACAGTGGGCTGGCCCCCTGCTTAAAAATGACCAGTCATATTAGAGGATCATTTGCTCATTTATGGTTTCACGGAACTATTTGAGTCACTGCCACCAACCTTAATATTGTCCCTTCAGTTACTCAGGTAGGGGGGTGCCTGCCCTAGTTTGACCTAATGGAATCAATTGCATTCTACCATTATAAAACCTGGACATTCTAAATCCAGAAGGATTGTTCCAGTTTGTGAAACTTTGCTTCAAGTTTCTATATCAGGGCTTACTAACCTGTAGCCCTCAAGATTTATGGTGTGTGTGTGTGTGTGTGTGTGTGTGTGTGTGTGTGTGTGTGTGAATGAGAGGTCAGAGCAAGAAAGATACAGAGGGAGAGGGGCTGAGAGAGGTGTCCTATACAGCAACAGTGCCCCCTCATTTGGTTAGGCTAGACACCAACCATGACTAGATAAATTTCAGAAACATCTGGAAATATCTGGGTGATTTCTCTCCTTTGGCCAGAGGAGAGTAGAGAAAATAAAAAGGATGTCTGGAGGTGACCTATGAGATTTTTTTTTCTAACATTAATAACAATATTCTGTATCTGTATCCTAGAATCCTGTGTGTTTGCTGGAACCTTTAGTACTGCAAATCTTCTATGATTATTCCATAATGATTTTTTAAGGTATAAACCTTAAATAAGTCCTTAAACCTTAAATAAGTCCTGAAATGAAAGCGTGTTTCATTGATCTGGCTCCTAATTCTTGTAACTCCCATAGTTTTAACAACAAGCATGTTTTATGGAGGATTTGGTTTATTGTCAAATGAAGCAGAAATATCCTGCGTTTTTCATACATACATAGCTGCATCCGCTGTATTCTTTTCAGTTATCGTCTTGGGACCTTTTGAAATGATATATATTTGTGTATTAATAATTGAGAAAGAACAGTCTGAACCTGTTCTGTCTTAGCACTTCTGAGTGTAAGTGTAAGTTAGACCATTCTTTTGACTTAATAGCCTGTTGTGTGATGTGTTGAGACTGTCAATTCGTCATAACTGCTGATGTCACTCCAGTTGTTAAGTTTATTGAGTCAGTTATTCCAAGGTAAATTGGGTCCAAAGAAAGCATGAATATCCATAGTCTCTTGATTAATTTGAGGTTAGAGTTATTAAGAAGTTATTTGACCATAAATGATTATATACGCAAGTCCTTACTTCATAAGTAGCTGCTAGAATCGTCTCCAGGGAGGCTATTTGCCATTAAATTAGTTGCTTCTGAGTAATACAGTGAAGGGCACAGATTGCAGTTGTGTTTAGCCTGCTGTTAACAGTTACTGCTAGACTCTACTGAACCTACATGCATTTCCTTCTGTTCTAGTGAGCTCCTGCAATCTGAGATTTGTACGAGTGTGGCTGTGTGACACCACATATTATCTGGATTGTAATGTTGGTTTATTATCATTCCCTCTGTCAAAAAGTTGTACTTGAGTAATCTGGCATTCCTTTTCAATCTCAAGGTCATGGATTCAAGTCCCACATTGGGCAAGAGATTCCTGCATTTCAGAGGGTTGGATTAGATGATCTTTTTGGTTCCTTCCAACTCTGCAATTCTATGATCTATGAAAAAACAGTATTGCTGTTTTTAATTACCACTGGTTGTATCTAGGAATGTGCTAGCTGAACACTTGTTTAAAATAGGAATCAGAGATACTTTTTCTATATATGTGTGTAAAATTATCTCTTTTAATCGAGGTTTAGTATACAAATGCAGCAAATAATTTGTTAAGGTTGTATTGTGATGAAGGTGGTATTGTACCTTCAGGATAGAGAACCATAACTCAGAAGTTTCAGTACAGAGCTGATGAAAACACTGAGTGAGGTTTCTACAGTGGTACCTTGGTTTACAAACTTAATCCGTTCCGGAAGTCCATTCTTAAACCAAAGTGTTCTTATACCAAGGTGTGCTTTCCCATAGCGACGGGGGACTCAATGTACACTCAACAGGAAGCAGAACATGTTCTGCTTCCAAGGCGAAGTTCACAAACCAAAACACCTGCTTCCGGGTTTGCAGCATTCTTAATCCAAGTTGTTCATAAACTAAGCTGTTCTTAAAACCACAGTACCACTGTATTTACTTCTTAGATTGGTTTTGGATGGCTCTTGCATCACTTCAAGAAGGTTTCAGTCTTCAGTGTATCAAAGTAGAAAGTTAAGCTGAAGGGTCTGGGGTTTTGTTTTTTGTTTTGCTCTCGTTTGCCTGCCTTTTAAGGAATGACTACTGATCAAAGTAAAGCAAATGCATATAATGCAAATGTGCAGCTTGCTTATCGGCCCGGTTTATCAAAGAAGGTGGTTCTCTTTTTTTGGCTTGGGAGTATTAGCGGTCTGGATCCAATTACAGTGGTACCTCGCAAGACGAATGCCTCGCAAGACAAAAAACTCGCTAGACGAAAGGGTTTTTTGTTTTTTGAGCTGCTTCGCAAGACGATTTTCCCTATGGGCTTGCTTCGCAAGACGGAAACGTCTTGCAAGTTTGTTTCCTTTTTCTTAACACCGTTAATACAGTTGCGACTTGACTTCGAGGAGCAACTCATAGAACGCGGTGTGGTAGCCTGTTTTGAGGTTTTTAAAGACTTTGGTGATTTTTGAAGCTTTTCCAAAACTTTTACAACACCGTGCTTCGCAAGACGAAAAAAATCGCAAGACGACAAAACTCGCGGAACGAATTAATTTTGTCTTGCGAGGCACCACTGTATTCTTTGAATTTCTGCATAATATTGCAAAGTTCACTCTGAGTAATTACTTATTGGGGAAAACTCTTTTTTTAAAAAACCGAAACAAAAACCAAATCAAATATTCTTTCTCATGTTGTTTTTTAAGTTAGCAAAGCATTTCAAAATGTGGAGGTACTACATATCTGCAAATTGTTACACTATTTGAAATGTTTGCACCTCCAACAGAAATCCAATTCGCATGAATATGGGGCAGTTAAAAAGAGCAAAGATCCTTTTATAGCCTGCTCATATGAATTGTTTCAACAGAGGCAATACAAACCAAGTACCATGGCTCAATGAAGATGTAATGTTCCCTATCTTCTAGACATGGCTACATTTGTGCTTGAAACATTAGCCATAGTTAGGAGGTTAGAAACGTTAAGCCCTTGCCAGGCTTAATGACTGGAAATTCTTGTTTTTGAGTCTTGTAGATTCCATAAAAGTTATGTTTATGACAATACAACCTTCTGATAAATTAAGACATATGTCTTTTAAAATTCCATTTTAAGATAATGACCATTGTCAGTATATTTTTACAAATATTTTTATGGTCTATATATTTCCAGAATGATTTGTATAAATTTGCTTAGTTTTGTAGTAAGAAATGGATCTAACTTTTCAAAATAATATCCTTTTATTGCAAATCGTGTTTTTCATCAGTGAGCAGTTCTTTTCATCAGTGAGCAGTTTTTTTTCTTTAATGTGAGCAGTTTTTAAAGTGTATATTAACATTTCTGTTTATAAAATATTTCAAGCAAGACGCTTTTTCATCTTGATTCATTATATGAAGTACATTTTATTTCCCATATTTTAAATTATGGGGAGTGTAACATATCTCAGTGTTTTACATTTTGAGAAAATGGCTGGAATGCAAGTTTTTTTTTACATTGTTGAGGACTAAGTTGCAGGCCCTTTTAGCATGACAGTGTTAGAGCCAGTTAAAGCCAATCCAGATGCACTTCTCCTGTTATAATCCATTGCTGTCTACTCTAATAAAGATTTGGCCCTTGTGTTAAAAAAGATATACCTGGGCCACAGTCCAGAATTTATACATACCCAGTTTGATTTATTTTCTTTGAACAGATGCTATATCATAAATTTCTTTAAAGCTCCCATTAAGATTCAAACATGGGTTGCCAATGGAAGCTTCTATTCAAAGAGTGAATGTCAAAGGTATTGCTGGGCATGCAGGGTTTTTTTATTATTATTATAATCCTGGAACAAAAATAGGAAATCCTGATACCGTACAGTGTCTCATTTCTGGTAAGTGCTTCCAAAATGATGAGCTCCAGAAGCCGAATTTCCAGGCTGCCCTGATGGCTGAATTGAAGAGATGTAACCTATGCACCTAAGAAGGGCAGATTTCCAGGTCAACAGATGGCTCCTAATTTAAAATATTCTATTAGAGTATGCCATCACTTAAATGGTGGTGGTGGTGAGCTTTGGAACAGGAAAATTCCACCATAAATTTCATTGGTTTGGAGGAAGTTGAGGCAACACAATACATGGCGTAAATTAAGGGAAGTTCTTCCCTGCTATTTCTCTAGAAAAAGAGGTACCAGAACTTACCATGAATGCCTCCCTCTTTCTCTTAGAATGACAATGGCGCACACCTGAGAGGTGCCAGAACTGAGTTCCAGCAAGTTCTCACTGAAAAAAGCCCTGAAAGTACCCTAATAAGTTAATGGGGAACAGTTGGAATTAAACTCCAGAATACTTACTAAAAGAGCTGAAGACCTTGACTGTCCAAGTACCTTTGGATTGTATCATATTTATACAATTGCTACCTGGAGATTTGCGGTGGGTGGGTGAGATTTCCCCCCTGTCCATGAGGTTAATGTAATATATGGCCCATGGCTATACAAGCGTACAGCTGTATTACCTGAGTTGTATGTTACATGGTGTACCCAGTGGAGACAACTGTATAGCCAGCCCCACTGCCCACCACATGTGAAAGATTTGGGGGCAGCAGTTTTGTGTTCAGGCCTTGAAAGGAATGTCAATAGAGCAATTTCACCCTTCCTCTGAGTCTGATTTGTGAAATGTTAACTCTTCTCCAAGCCGTACATTTACATACAGTGGTACCTCGGGTTAAGAACTTAATTCGTTATGGAGGTCCATTCTTAACCTGAAACTGTTCTTAACCAGAAGCACCACTTTAGCTAATGGGGCCTCCCACTGCCACTAAGCAATTTCTGTTCTCATCCTGAAGCAAAGTTCTTAACCCGAGGTACTATTTCTGGGTTAACGGAGTCTGTAACCTGAAATGTTTGTAACCCAAGGTACTACTGTACTTCACAAAAATGCCTCAGAAGTTACCCTGTGCCATTTTATTGCTGCAAACAAAAACTGTAAGCATAATAATGCAACTCTTTTTTAAAAAATGTATCTAATTATTACCATATAAGATTTTTGACTGACTCACTCTTTAAAACCAAAGCTTATTCTGACTTTAAACACGTGAAAGTGTCAGCATTTTAAACGTTGAACAAAATGTATTGGCTGACATATAAGTGAGCGCTGCCTAGGCAGCCTGTGATATAAACCAGAGATGGAGATTGTGGCTTGAGAGGAATCCTTTTGAACTGCCTGATGATGAAATATGACCTCCTTATCATGGTTACGTCACCACCACTAATAGGACATCTTTTACCAATGTCTCATAATTAGTAGTTTCAGATTTTCGCCTTACTGTGTGATTATTTAGATGTTAATGTGTTGTAAAATCAGTACTGGTATACTAAGGCTTTGATCCTAAGCACATTTCTTAGGAAGTAAGTTCCATTGACTTTGATAGGCTTTACTAACTTCTATGGCTTAGAGATTGCTAGCGTGACATCTGAATTAAGACCAGGACTTTTTTGCAGCCAGAACTTGCTGAAACCTGGTTCGGGCACCTCTCAGGTAGGCGCCACTTCTATTCTAAGAGAACAAAGGAGATGTTTATGTCTTTTTCTAGAAAAACAGCACTGATTAGGACTCTGCTGCAAGCATCAGATTTGAGTGTGAACTCTTTAACACTGTCAGAATAGCACCCCTATGAATTAAAGCCCAATTTTCCATAATGGTTGGTTTCAAAAAGTGGTGTCTAATATAAATTACCAATAATAGTAAAATATTTTATTTTGTTTTTCTTTCTGTTTATTGTCTTGGGACTGGCCCTTCTTGTATTAAATGCACTTAATGATTTCAGAGGTGTAAGTTGGCTGTATTATTTCAAATGTAGGCTTAGCCATGGTTTGTCAGGTAGATTAGTACTACAGTGGTACCTCGGGTTAAGAACTTAATTCGTTCTGGAGGTCCGTTCTTAACCTGAAACTGTTCTTAACCTGAGGTACCACTTTAGCTGATGGGGCCTCCCGCTGCTGCTGTGACGTCGTTGTGCGATTTCTGTTCTCATCCTGAAGCAAAGTTCTTAACCCGAGGTACTATTTCTGGGTTAGCGGAGTCTGTAACCTGAAGCATCTGTAACCTGAAGCGTCTGTAACCCGAGGTACCACTGTATAGCCTTTGCGCTTATTTTTGTACGTTAGGGGTTTTTTTCCTGCCAGCATGGTTTAGCTACAATTCCTCCATGTGGTTAGGCTGCTTTTAAACCTTATCAAAGTCAATGGGAGTTTAGTAGTGTAATGTAGCTCTTGTATCCTATGCAGCATGGATGCTGACTTCCTGAGTGGAAGGAAGATTATGAAAGGGGACTTTCACATCCGTTCCTTTCCCTTGCACTGCTCCCCAGTCCTCTTGGGAAGTGCAGAATCCTCTGAATTGTGTGGGATGGGGCAGAGTGGTTTGCAGTGAAATTTCCCCTAGCATCCTCCTGCACCTATCATACACTAGTCAGGAAATTCCTCCGGCCCTCCAGGGAGGCTTTTTAATGGTCACAAACTGCTAGAGTGGGATAATGGTTGTGTGAAAGCCCCCTTCTGCGAGCTTCCTTCCATTACAGTTGCAGGCAGTAAAATCTAAGTGTGCACAAAGATTGCACTCAGTATTTGCTCCAAGTAGACATGCAATTTACAGCAATCCTTCCCTGCCCTCTGCAAGAGTCCTTTGACTTATTGGTGGACATTTGCAAGCAAAAATAATCTTAAAGCTGTAATTCTGTGCACGTTCGGTAGAAAGTAAATCCAGCGGAATTTATTGGGAGTTGCTTCTGAGCTAATCAGGTATAGGATTGGGCTGTAAATCTGATTTAACTAGACACTTCATTCTGGTTCATTCTAGAAATTTCATCGTTTTGAATAGTTCAATAAGACTTTCCCACAATATATTTCTTCCCTTGTCTGAAGATTGAACGGTAGTTTATTTTCTCTGTCCAAGAAAGCTAGGGAGGTGGGGTGTATGTGTGGGTCAGCATCCTGCAGCACAGTTTAATTCAGCTTCAGTTTTCATAATGGTTGCCTGAGTGGCAAGTTTATTATATTGTGGGTGTCCCTATCTAAAATAAACGTTCTGACCATTGATTCATTTTTCTGAAAAATAGATAATAAGAAACACTGAGAATGTCTAGGCTCCTTCCCATTTTCTCTGGAATCACCATAAAAATGCCTCCTCACACGACACAAAGGAAAAGATGACAATAACTAAAGACTATATTTTCCACTGTAATAGATTTTTCCCACATGTAGAAAATGAAGCTATGCTGCTTTGTTTGTTTGTTCATTTTTTTAAAGAAACAACTCTGCCACGATGCTTCTGTGTTATAATTTCTGATGTTCATTTATACTGAAAGCCTTTTTTAAAAAAAAGTTAGAATATTTGGCATAAAAATGGGTCACCTTACAAAACTAATTTTCATTTCCCTTCTGTATAGTCATAATTTCTGTTAGGGTTCTTCCTGTTTCTCAAAGTGGATTATTGACTGCTGTTATTATGTTTGTTGATTTGCTTTTCAAATAATGCAGTATAACTGAGACATCGGCGATCACTCATAGCCAAGTAAGATTGTCTTCCATAAACACGATTTTAAAAGTGAGTCCGTAAGTGACTGTGGAGGCCAATTCTGGATCCACACATCCTTCCATAGTGGGGACATAGTTTTCCAGGCGGGAGCTGATCATGGTGAGGGTTTGCCAAACGTACCTTCCTCTTAGCCTGTTTCTCTCTTTCGTCCTGAGTTCGAGTGTCTTCAAAACCCATGACACCTTTGGTAAAGGCTGTTGTCCAATTGGAGCATTCGCAGGCCAGTGTTTCCCGGTTGTTGGTGTTTATACAACATTTTTTAAGATTTGCCTTGACAGAGTCTTTGAACCTCTTTTGTTGACCATCAGCATTACATTTACCATTTCTAAGTTCAGAATAGAGTAGTTGCTTTGGCAGATGATAATCAGGCATCTGCACAACATGACCAGTCCAATGAAGTTGATGTTGAAGAATCATTGCTTTGACACTGGTGATCTTTGCTTCTTCCAGTACACTGGCATTAGTTCGCCTGTCTTCCCAAGTGATGTGTAATTTTTTTCAGAGACACCTTTGATGGAATCTTTCGAGGAGTTGGAGATGGCTTTTATAAGTGGTCCATGTTTCACAAGCAAACATTATAGCACATGTTACTGTAGTCTTTGAGGAGAATGGCTGTAGCTAGTTGGTTGGGCCCATGCTTTGCATGTAAAAGTTTCAGATTCAATCTCTGGCATCTGAAGTCAGGCCTTGAAGAGCCTCCTGCCTCTCACCATGGAGACCTGCTGCTCTTCAGTACCTGAATCTTGGGTTGCCAATGTGAACTCCTTCCTTAGCACTTGCCACAGCTCCCTCCCCTTCCTTTTCCATTTTTAAGTGAAAAGGTATGGGCAACTGGGGGCACTTAGTAGCAAAGTACTGGCCTCTGGCAAAGTATTCATTTTCCGTGTGGGTCTAGAGGCATTCTTAGGAAATGAAGGTGATGGCAGAAGCCTTGCCTACCAAACTCCTCAGCCCATGTCCAACTAACTAGATACCTTGGCCACTGTGGATCCCTTAGTAAGCATAAGCTAGAAGAGGCCTACTACAAGACTTTTACCAGAAGCCCTTTGCAGGCATTCATGTTAAGGTTTAACTAAGCACCTGAGGGTATGGGATGAGCACATCAGCACTGCCACCCTCCACTGCTGTTCACAGTCACCAAGCACAAGTTGGAGGGTTATCTTTTGGTAGGGTGTCTCACAGAGGTTCCTTGCACATTTTAGAGCTCTGAGTGTTAGGCCCTTCCTTGCCCCCTGATTTCCCAACTTGCTTGGCATTTTCTCTTTGCCAAGGCTCTTCTGCCCGCCTTACACTCTTTAGGGTCTGAGCAAAACGGTCAAAGCCCTTCTAGCTGTCTGCCACCTTTGTGACATTCAAGCAGGGAAGCTAACATATCCTCCAACATTTCTCCGATGAAAATAGGGACATCCCATTCCATAATGATAATTTTACTATTTATACCCCACACAGCTTACTGGGTTGCCCCAGCCACTCTGGGCAGCTTCCAACATATATAAAAACATAATGAAACATTTTTTTTAAAATTCCCTATGCAGAATTGCCTTCAGATAATTACATACCTTCTGACATTTCTCCAATGAAAATAGGGACATCCTAAGGAAAAGTGGGATATTCTGGGATCAAATCAGAAACCAGGATGGCTTCTCTAAATTGGGGACATTGCTGGAAAATTGGGACACTTGAAGGGTCTGAGCTAATAATTACCAGAGACTTCATCACTACCACAAAAACCCTGCTTGGGAGTGAATGTATAGACCACCATAGCCAAACATCAAATTTATCGCTGTTTCAATTGGTTCTCCTGAAGAATTCAAGCAATTCTAATTTGTGAAAGCAGCAGACTTGTCACAGTCCACTTTTATTGGTCCTCTTTGCTGATGCATGCATCTGATGGGTTACATATTTTCTTTGGCCTTAACGATGGAATTAAGCTACTGAAGTCAAAAGGAATACTGGGATTCCAGAAAACCCATCACACCTCACAGCCAAATTTCCATGCAAGCGTCTTTCTCGTTTCTTTTCCTTGAAAAGGGGCATCTCAGCACTTGAGGATCACCTAGTCAAGGTCACTCAGTGATGGTCATTGAGGTCAATCTATGAGAGACGTACTTATTCCTGCCTCGGCCCCCAAATTTCAGCAGTCAGTTTCAGCAACACCTCTTGCATGTGACAGTTATTAGAGCACTAATCGGTGTGTGATGCCTGCAAGCCCGTTTGGGCCTGCAGTTGACAAATGGCCAGGCTTCAGAGTCTTTCCATGAATAATGACTTAGCTCTGTCAGTTGTTTTGGCCTCTGCAGTACAGTTATACGTTTCCAGAACAGATGGAGCAGCTCTCATCTGCCATTCTGTCTTTTGAACTTCCTGTTCGGTGGTATGGTTCTCATCAACACTGATTCTGCAGAGAGCACCTACTTTTTATAAGCTGAAATATCTCGAGTTTTCTTCTTAGCCAGAAACGAAAGAATGGCACATTTCTCTAACGAGACCCAAATGTTTAAAAGAATTGTTATTCGGCCAAAAGTTTGTAACCAGGATATGAGATTTTAATTGCTGGCAATTTAAGGCTGGAAATAACGGGCTTTGATTTTGCTGCTCCCAAGTTTTTGTTTTTATTGCTGTGAAATTATTTGCTGCCGATTGGATGTCAGGAGCAGCGCTGAGCAGGCTTGTATGGAGGTTGTATGGTCAGATAGGCTTCTGTGTTGACGTGGCAATTACCCTCTCACAGCTGGTCACCTGTATCTATCTGGAAAATGAGCCGAACCACAACCTCCAGTCCATTAAGCCACAGAGAAGATCCTAGAGATACAGCACACTCAGAGCAGTTATGAACACAGGGTCCTATGTGCTGGACAGTAGCAACATAAGAATCAAAGGCTGAACTTATTGTTCTGACGGCTGGCCGGTGGCTTCTGTTTGCTACGCATGCAGAGGGGTCTCCCTCGGTTGCGTCGAGCTGTGCTGCCAGTCCTTGAGGCCAGCATGAAACACATCATTAAGTCTCATGTCCTCCTCCCACCTTACAGTCTGAGCCTGCTTCTTTATTCTTTGATAGTCCGTTTCCACTGCAGACGAGTAACGCTAAACAGACCTCCTTAACTTGAACAACAAAACTGTAGGTTAAAAAAACCAAAACCAGAATCCTGTCTTATGAAGGGAGTGCCTCCTCAAAGAGGACAAAAATTAAGCGCTTGCTTTAAAGACTTTGTGAAATAAAACTATTGCCATTAGAAACTGAGGCAGCAGCTTGATCCAAAATGCCCATCTCAACATTTCTGTGCCAAAGTGGTGCAAAATATTTTGGAACTGGAAAAATTTGCTGATAATAATTCAACACAACATTTGGAAAACAGCAAATACTGAGATGAATATAGAAATCTATATCACTTTGGTGCAGCTTTCCTTCCTATGCTTGCTACATATGAGAAGCATTTTGAGATTCTCCCCCGGTGTTTACACTTTTAAGATGGTGATGGCGTAGGGAGCTATCTGAATCATAAATGTTGCGCTACAAAGCAACTGTATTTCAAAATTGTGCAATAGTATTTGATTCTTCATTATGACGCCTTCGTTCCCTACATGATACCAGCCGGATTTTCCCTCCCAATACAAGGTCATTTGCCATCGACTGGCCTGTAGCAAGGAAAGAAAGGGAGGGAAGTGAAAAAACATTGGGGCCTGCTGCAGCTGGACTGTCCTCTCTCACCACACACATAGGGCCATTCTACTACCAAGTGCCCCTTAGGAAGGAGCCTAATTACTTTCCATATTTTGACCTTAAAAGGACAGTGGCTCAGTGATAGATCATCTGCCATGTGCTCAGAAGGCCCATGGTTCAATCCCTGACATATCCAAGTTTGGGGGTGGGGGACCCTGAAATCCTGGCTAGCTGCTTCCAGTCAGTACTGAGCTAGATGCATCAATAGGTCTGACTCATTGTAAGGCTACTTCTTCTGCTCCTATGATATTGTTTGCTGTGGTTTTTAAAAATGCAGTTTAATGTTCTTGCAAGCCACCTTGGAAAGATCTGTATCCTGTAAGGTGGGATATCAATCTTTCTAATAAATAAATCACACACACAACATTTGAAAGGTCTCTTTGCTTACAATGGTCATTTTGCAAACAATTCAATTCCCTAATCTTAACCTGCAGCGGGTGGCGCTGTGGTCTAAACCACAGAGCCTAGGGCTTGCCGATCAGAAGGTCGGCGATTTGAATCCCCGCAATGGGTTGAGCTCCCATTGCTGGGTCCCTGCTCCTGCCAACCTAGCAGTTCGAAAGCATTTCAAAAGTGCAAGTAGATAAATAGGTACCGCTCCGGCGGGAAGGTAAACGGCGTCTCCGTGCACTGCTCTGGTTCGCCAGAAGCGGCTTAGTCATGCTGGCCACATGACCTGGAAGCTGTACGCCGGCTCCCTCAGCCAGTAAAGTGAGATGAGCGCCACAACCCCAGAGCCGTCTGTGACTGGACCTGACAGTCAGGGGTCCCTTTACCTTTAACCCTGCAGTAAATCCCACTGAGCTAGATTTACTGTACTTCAGAGAAGGGTCAGTTCTTGCAGCCTTATGTGGTCTTGTTTCAAATCCAATTGACTCCCCCTGCCCCCCGTTACCATCTGATTCTGGTCAGCTGCATATGCTTTTTGTGCATGCACATATTATAACTTACTTCTACTTACGTGCAAGTTAATAGATCTGCTCACAGAAGTTCTGGAGCCTAGGCATGCCTATGCAAAAGCACATGATTGGTTATCATGCGCTGACTAAAGCTAAATTGTCAAAGGAAAACTCAGATTGATTTGAAATTAGCTCAGATAAGGAATATGTAACATGTTGGCCCTGACCAGTATATGTTAGCATCAGAAAGAACCATGTCATTTAATCAACATATGAGGTTCCTCCTTACAGATGGTATCTGCATCCCCTATACCTCCCTGATCACATTAATTGTGCCTAAGTGTATTTAAGATACAAACTTAATACCAGCTCTCTGAAAACATTTTTTTGACTCACTCTTCTAACTGATCATTGATAATCACTTATCCTCTTTGCTGCTTCTTGATCTGTCCTATTGTAATTGTTATTTTAAATGTATTTTTTACTTTGCATATAGCCCAGAAAAACTTTTATTACTGGGTAGCTGATAAATTGAATCAAGGATGAATAAGGAATGTCTGCTTAACATCCCTAGTTGCATGGTGCCTATCTTAAAGTTTATTCCGTTACAGTCAACAGGATTGCTTACGTGAATAAGCCTTTGTTAATTATAGAAGATTTGGGCAAAGAGTCCTTGCGCCTTAGAGTCATCAAGGATGTTATAAACAGCAATAGAAAAATGAAAATGCTCCAATTATGAGTTGAGTGAAGAGCAGCATTTTAATCCTCATTTGAATTGGAGTGGCAGATGCTGTTAATTTGTGTATGAGTGTCTGTGATCTTTCCCACAGTGTAAAATTAGCCAATTGCTTGTCTGGTGAATCAGTCAACCCCTTTGTTCACTGTGAAGATGTGAATACACTAGCTATTTTAACTCTGGCCGAGGCTTCCCCAGTTGCTGGGTTTCCCCCAGCAGATCTTTGGAGATGAATCTGCTCATGAAATAAAGCCATTTTTATGCTTTTTTAGTACGCACAGAGTATTTGCCAAAGAAGTATCTGTGAACACACACTGAGGCAACACCACCCCACTTCCTGTTCTGAATGGCTAAAACGAACGATAAACTGTAGTACTGCTCAAGGTAGGAAGAATTCTCTGCCAGAACCTATTTATCACTTTGCTGGCTTTGTACCATTAACATCCGTCTGAAGTTAAACGAGAGGGTTATAAGAAGAGTTTTCTCTTCTCTCTTCCTTCAGCCCTGCCAGCGATAGTGTCTTGTTTAAAGATTAAAATAGATGCTCAGTGTTCAGCCACTGAATTTTCCCATCTATCTGAAAAGGCAGTGGAGGCGCTATCTAACTTTGACTCAGGTGCTTGCTGATGGGACTTAGTTAAATACTAACACCCATCTGTCCTCTCCGGCGGGAGTGGGGCTTTTAGTCAATTTGGAATTAAAGTAAGCACATCTAGCTGGCAGCTTGTAAATGGTTTCCCCCACATAAATGCAGTTTTTATGTTAACATAGTTTGTCATTTTCATATCTGTTTTGAACCCAGTTTCCTCTGTGTCTGGGAAACAGACTTAAAGCTGAATATATTAAAATAATGTGGACTTTCTATATGCAGAGCCAAAACACAGGCATTTGAAAATAATGTAGTAGTAATTTCCCTCCCAAAAAACTCAAAAGTATTTAAATAGTACTCTGAGCAATGGGCAGAATTTCTGCCTTCTGTGATTTTTTTGACCTTGAAAAATATGCTGAACACCTACTTAATGGGTGTGTGTGTGTGTGTGTGTGTGTGTGTATGCATTGCTCCCCCCATTCCACTTGGAATGACAAACCACAGAATAGGCTGAAGCAGATTCCAGAATTTACCAGCCATACCATAGTTATTTGTTCGCCAGTGTAACAACATAAGGAGTCACTGGGCAACACTGTAAATCTCTGAGTTTAGAAATAATAATGTCAGGAACAAAGTGAGACATTGTCTATTCTAGCCACCAAACTAAACTGAAATAAATAGGAATAGAAGTATTATCAGAGTTTTAAACACACTGAAAAATATTTACAGGCACCTCCCCACTCAAGAGCGATCAGCACATGTGTGATTTAATATGTTGGATGCATGTCTCTGAAAGTTATTTATAGCAAGGTGTGTTCCCAAGACACCCAGTGGAGCTTGCCCTCAGTAGCTGAGCACAGGACCACAGAGTAAGGCCCTTTGAACTCAATGAAAATTACTTCTGAGTATAGTTAAATACTGTTAACTTGTATTTATTGCTAATTTGGGCAGCTACTCAAACCATATATGTTGACCATTTTATGAACCTACTAGATATGTTTTAACAGTGCAGCTTTGTCTTGTAGCAGTGTTTTCATTTGTTTCATAAAATTATCATGAGGACATTATCTGTTGCCATTTCTTACTGAAAGCTGGTAACTGCCCTTGGGGTTACTAAATTGTTTTAACAATTTAACAAATAGCTGGATTGGGCCAGATTGATTCAATTAACAAGCTCTCCCTCAATGATTCATTGTTTTATTTCACCTGATGGTAGCTTTGCTGTAAGCTAAAAACACAGACCTACTGTGATAGAACTACACGGTAGTTTCTCTTTGCTTGGTTTATGAAAACAAAAAGATTCCTATATTTATACTTGAAGAACATCAGAAGGTATTGCTGTTCTTGACTGTTTCTTTGATGTGAGTGGTTTTAAATGAAGAAATGTTGGTATTAAAAGCTTCTCATCATAAAGGAAAAGTTTGCTGATGGTGACCCCAGTATTCATTATTTGCTGTCTTTGCACTGCGCCTTTTTCCTTTCCCATTTTCATGCATATAAATGTGGCTTTAAAAAAATACAGTAGCACAAACGCCAATGAAAAACATATGCACTTACTTTTGAGTTCAGCTTCTTTTTTCAGAGCATTAAAAGCTTACAACTGCAATTCTATGCCCACTAATCTGCAAGCAAACCCCGTTGAACTCATTGGGACTTGCCGCTGTATAGACAGCAAGGCTGGCCCTACCCTTAGATAATGAGGCAGCATGTGTTGAGGATGGGGCGGTAGGTGCTCCCTAAACTCTCCTGCTACCCTCTTTTCAGTGGAGGACACCCCCCTCGTTCAAGTAATATTCAGCCGACAGTCCAGTTGGCCGCTGTACATGGAATGGTGAGGAGGGGTGTCATCTTTTACTTTGCTTCAGGCAGCAAAATGTCCTGAACCCATCCTGGTAAACACACATCAGAGTGTGCTGCAGGTCATGAAACCACTTAATCTTAAGCAAACCGACTCACCTCTGCAAATTTGCTTCTTCACTTATTTCAGGTATGTGAACATTAAGTATAGAGAGATGTCCCTTGTTTCAGTACTTTGTAAGAATTATTTGAAAAATAGTCTGCCAGGTATGTAACTTACATGAAATTCCAAAACAACGTTTTTTTTGTCATGTTACTAGATGGTTGCAATGTTGTGTTGCACATTTTCAAGCATCCTTGCTTTTCACTGGAGTGTGGGTGTCCTTTTGGCCTGATGATTTTCCTTGCTGCCCCTGCTCAAAATTTCTGACAGTTCAGATAGGGCTGTGATATTCCCAGCTCCCTCCTGTGCAGGCTGATAGAGGCTTTTGCAAAAGCCTGACCCAATGATATCATCTAGATTGCATGACCTGGACACTCCAGTTCTTGATCATTACCAGCCACAAGCATTCTGGAAATAGACCAGCTAGTTTTCTCGAGGCCTGATTTTAAGGGTAAAAATCTGGCATAAAACAAAAAGTCCAGATTCACAGAGAAATTCAAAAGTGTTAGAGAGTATAGAAAGTATATAAAAGATTAACACATACACACAAAAACAAGAAAAGAAGAAAATAACTCTACAGTTCTAACAGACTGTTTTGTATTACAAAACAAAATATTTGATCAAAATTTTTATTTGAAAAACTAACACCTACCTTGACCCACTGCAAAAAATAAAAGAACGCTAAACACTTTGCCTATCAATTTATGACAGTATTAAATATTATTGACATTTTCAACGGACAGTGGCAGGAAGTTGGCATAATTACATGTACGTACAAGGCTGTGTGTAATGCACAGTGCTCCCTCCACACCCCTGTCCGTCATAATGACAGGCGTTTCACTCGTTAAAAGATAAACATAACTGAAAATTTTATTCCCATATGAACTTGGTATAATAGAATGAAAGTGTATCTGTTTAAAAGATCTCCCCTTTCCGTTTGCAGCTGGCGTGAGTGGCAAGTAATTTTGAGCAGAGACTTCTAGATACTTCGGATTGTTCCATGTTTATAAACCTACAGGCTGTGGGAATTTGCCTCTCTTTGCTGTAATGATCACTCACCCATCTATCAGTGGGTGCCCTTTGCGAGGCCGCGCACAGCACCCCCGATCCACTGGAGACTCACCGGATGGTCACACTGGCCTGCCTTCCTGCATTGCGGCCACTGGGGCTCCCGCCAAACCCTGGTTCAAATAAGCCAACCCGTGGTGTTGGTGGAGGTGGGGCCAGCTGAGCAGGCCAAGAGTGAGCAGACTTTGCTCCGGTCCTTTTTAGGGGTATAATAAGGGGCAGAGCCAACCTGGGAGCACGCAGTTGGCTCCGGAGCTGCACCCACCCAACCCTCCCTTGTTTCATGCTTGATGACGGATTAACCTTTTCTTTCCAGATCAGTGGGTGTTGCTCTCATCTTATAGTGGTTGCTGTTAAAGAACTGGGAAGGAATTTCCCCTGCCGCACAGGTTTTGCCTTCCCCGTAGCAATTGTCACAACTTTGGTGGTTTTAGACCTTGAGCAGAATCCTTTAGTCTATCTTCCCTAAAAGGGGGGGGGGGTGAAGTGGTGACTCACCCCCAACCCCGCAGTGGTGATTCCAGGGTTCCCCATTAAAAGGGTTTTGTTTGAGGGGAGTCACTGGCCATACACTGAAAGGTTGTCAGTGAACTCCCCAGTGTTGCAAGGAAAAGGGGGCTGGCTGGCTGCGTAAACAAACGTCTTGCAGTGTCCCTTCCCCTGATCCGATTAACCCTGCTGTGCCTCAGTCCCCTGGCTGGGGGGCTGGGAGGGATACACTCCCAATTCCTAAGCCAAGGTCTTCCTACATCTGAAAGTTTTAATAAAGTTGTGACCAATTTAATACCATAACACGTTGTCGTGAGTTATTCATTTCTTCTGGGTGATCTCCTGGGGGTTGTGGAGTCTCCGCCGGGGCACGCAAATTAATTCCTTCTAGGTTCACTGCTTAGTGGGGCATCTGAAGATATAAGGCCTTCTTGAGCCTATAGTGTTTCCCCCCCTTTTTGTTTTCCTTCTTTGATTATATTCCATTTGGAATTGCTACTATTTTCAAATTGGGGGCATAATGTGGAGATATTGCTCCTGCAAGTAGTTTTTAAAAAAGCCATCTAGTAGGCACATCCTGTGAATTTGCCAGACTTCAAAGACTATAGTTAGAAGCTTGAAACCCTTTGCCATTAACGGTGCTTTTTAGTTAAGAACCAGAGCAAGAAATTAAATAAGGAGATATTCCAAGAAGGTTGTGGTTCTTCTCATGGTGGTCTCTTTCTACTAAGCATTCATTATCCTGTTTATAGTGAGACCAAACAGATAGGTACACTCTAATGAACAGAGCTTTAAGCAGCCACAGATAGCAGACTGTCCTTCAGAGCAACCAAAAATAAATTGTCATAGACTTCACCCTGCCAGCATAGTTAATAGTTTTGGTCCCTATAAGTAATGTTTTGTTTCTTTCAAAGCTTTTATAACAGGGGCCGGCTGGGTTTCTTTCTGTGGGTGGTGAAGGTTTTCATGGACCTGCACTTTGGTGGTTTCTTGGTAGCTTGGGTGTGTCTTCTGCTGGAAATGTATAGGTATGGAAACAGTTTCCTCCCTGCTGGACAGCTCATATTTCTCAGGGCATATGTAGCGTTGTAGAACACAAGGTTGGTAATAATTGTTCAGTGCTTAATTCAGCACAAAGGCTTGGATGTATTACGGAGACCTGACTGGATGGTGCATTTGAGCTGGTGCTTACTCAGTTGTTTCCAGACCTAATGGTTTCCACACTTTCTGTCCTCGGGGAACCCTTTCCATGTTGACATTTGCCAAGGCATTCCTCTGTGCAGTTAAAATTTCTGTAGCTTGTTCTGTAAGATGTGCAGTGTGTTCACAAACAACATGGGCCAAACCTATTGGGCACTTCACGTGAGCTGATATTGTGCTTAGGACACCTGTAACAGTTGCCTGTCCCCCTACATATTGGGCAGGAACAAGCAATTACATCCCTTGGAAGTGAGGATTGTGGAGTTGTTGATGCATTCTTTCTCTCTCTCTCTCTCTCTCTCTCTCTCTCTCTCTCTCTCTCTCTTTCTCATATTATAGGTAGAAAAAGGAGACAGTGTGTGTGGTTTTCCTTATGGCCACACACAGAGTGAAAGTTAGAAGCTGTGAGCAGAAATTGCAACTAATATTCTAAAAGAATTGGCACTGCTAGTGCTATATTAAGATGCCATTTCTACTTTGTGCAAAATATTACCTGATTTCCTGGTGTTTGCTTTATATTTTAATTGCTATTCCTAGCTCCATGTTCACCAAGATGAGTTCAAACTCGAAAAGAAAATGGGATTGTGGGGGGAGATTTCCATTTGGACAGCAACTGGATATTGTCCAGATGAGGAAACTTGCTAGTGGTATCCTCATGAGCTGCAAAATGTATTAAAGCAGACACGACATCTGCTGCAAAACACATATTGTGGCTGCAAATGCCTCAAACTTGCCAATGCATTTGATTCAGAATATTGCCACCCAAGGGCGTTGCTGGATGCCTCTGTACCTCTAGCCACATCACATGCCCCCCATTCCTGGCTTCTGCAATTTGCAGTTTTCCTCTAGTAGAAGAATTTCATTCTGTGGCTTTGTGAAACAATTATCCTATTTTAAGCATAACCTGAAGGAATTTCCAAAATTAAATCTCCCTTATGCTAAGAAAGGAACATCAGAGAATGGGGAAAGTAGGGCCCTTAGCAGGAGAGTATATTGAGTTTACTGATATTTTTCTTTCAAATATTAACTTAATGTCAGAGGCGGGTCAGCAATAAATCACATGGCAACAGTGTAGTTAAGTCTTTATTCAAGGAAACCAGGTCGGCTCAGGAGGCCAGGCCTAGTGAGCACAGCAACTCTTCCCGGTAGATCTTGTCCCTATAGGGGGAGATGTGGGGACTGAAGGTCCTTGCCTTCCCACAGTTCCCTATGTCTCACCCCCCTGGTTCTGATACTTCATTGTTGTGCCTTCCTCTTGCTCCGCCCTCTTCATACCTCCTCTGGTTCTGGGAGGAAGGGAGCTGGTCACCACAGGAGGGGGGAACTCCCTGGCTTCTTCAGCAGCCTGACTCATCTCTGCCTTTTGCCCCCCCCTCCAGCTTCTGCTTCTGCTTCTGCCTCTGATTCTGAACTGCTCTCTGCCGCAGCTTCTTCCTGCTCACTAAGCCCTGTTGCCTCTTCTGCTTCTGACGCCTCCTCCTCCCGGTCTGCGCCCTCTTCTCTCTCAGACCACTCATCGTCATCTCACCACCAATCTCCCAGTTCCGTGACTTCTTCCCTTGGGGGTTCCCTAGCTGCTGCCTCCCACTGCTCCTCTGCATCTAGGCAGTCCATGAGGAGTATTATTTTATATTCCCCTCATATTTTATTTTATAGGGAAGGGTTTTGAAAGAAAATACAGGAATATCCAAACAGATAAAAACCAACGGATTTGCACTGTTTAAAAGAAAAGAAGAGTCATCTGTGCAAATAGCAGGCTTGCCGATACAGCAAGGGATGAAATCCAAACCTGTATTGATTTTTGTTTATTTAACAAAGACCCAGGAGGGGGAAGGGACGTGGGTGGCACTGTGGGTTAAACCACAGAGCCTAGGACTTGCCGATCAGAAGGTCGGCGGTTCGAATCCCTGCAACGGGGTGAGCTCCCATTGCTCGGTCCCTGCTCCTGCCAACCTAGCAATTCGAAAGCATGTCAAAGTACAAGTAGATAAATAGGTACCCCTCCGGCGGTAAGGTAAACGGCATTTCCGTGCGCTGCTCTGGTTCTCCAGAAGCGGCTTAGTCATGCTGGCCACATGACCCGGAAGCTGTACGCCGGCTCCCACGGCCGATAAAGCGAGATGAGCGCCGCAACCCCAGAGTCGGCCACGACTGGACCAAATGGTCAGGGGTCCCTTTACCTTTACCAGGAGGGGAAATATTTTTGCAACAGACTGATCAGGCTTCATCTGTACTCCTTGGCAAATAAAATGGAGGGAGAAGAAAGAGAGAGCGGTGTTAGCATCTTTTATTGAGTGTTTTAGAAGTAACTGACTAGTAAGGCCCATTCCCTTGTTTTTTGGGTTGTTTAGTATTTCTTTCCCTATTTCTACTACGTATAATGTATGGCTACGGTTCCAATGAAATTGTTCAATTGTTAATGAAAATCTTGGCGTGACAACCCTTAAATGTAGAATACACTGGAGTAACATCACTAGGTAAGTGATTGCATCAGCTCTTAATAGTTTTTTTTCCCATTGGTAATCAGTAACATTGAATTTAAATATTAATTGTTGTTATGAGGTTAAGTCTTGGCCTCCGATTTGCATCAACTCATTTTTTACTAACATTATCTTCATAATAGGAGCACTGTGTGATTAATTCCAGGCTTCCTTGTACCTGGAAATATACATGCAAATCATTGGTACAGTACGTGTTCTTCCTTCATTGCAGGGGGTTGGACTAGATGACCCTTGGGTTCCTTCCAACCCTACAATTCTTTGATTCTATGATATTGCCTTCTCTTCTTTCCTGTAACCGCTTGGGATCCTTTCTAATACATTCCAGTTAAAATGACTACAGCTCTCTTTCTTGGTTTCATATTGCAACTTTCTGTATTGTGTTATACTACACCTTGTTTTCCCGAAGCTGCAAACACCTTGGGTATTCAGTCTGTAATTTGTTCCATGCAGTTCATATAGGTGTGAAGTAAATGCAGAGAAGTAACAAGTTTAGGGTAAAAGTGCAGATGCCATCATTCAAAGACTTCTGTTGCAGTTTATCGTTATGGTGGTGTGGGAGAGAGAAACGATTTCTGTACTGCAAGAATCCTTTAGGGATTCCAAGCCATCTCGGTGTTCTTTGTGCTAGGACACAAAGGGTATTGTTGCCACTCCATGCTAGACTCCATCAGTCCTCTCTGCTCCCTATACTCAAGTGTAATACAGTGGTACCTCGGGTTACAGATGCTTCAGGTTATAGATGCTTCAGGTTACAGACTCCGCTAACCCAGAAATAGTACCTCGGGTTAAGATCTTTGCTTCAGGATGAGAACAGAAATTGTGTGGCAGCAGCATGGCAGCAGTGGGAGGCCCCATAGGCTAAAGTGGTGCTTCAGGTTAAGAATAGTTTCAGGTTAAGAACGGAGCTCCAGAACAAATTAAGTTCTTAACCCAAGGTACCACTGTACTTACTTTTCCATATAAAAGAGGAGTGTGATCTTGCACCCTGCCCTGACTTTACCAAGCTTTCTCCTGTCTGCAGTGCTCCCTCATACTATAGTGTAACAAAACATTAGAAGAGTGTGACAGTGTTGGAAAGTCACTTTTGTATACAGATAGGTCACTACCTCAGATCCATTATTCTGGATTCAGCTGTTTGGCTGAGATTCTCATCCTTTCAACACACTCAGAAACCCACAATGGTAAATAGTATTTGTTCAAAATTTCCCAAGCTCATGTTTTCTGGAGAGATGACACATTGCTTTTGGCTTACTACTGCCATTTTTCAGCCATGCAGACTAGCAATTTTCTCACCACAAGAAAGGTAACTCAGGATCTAGAATTTTCCCAGGCGAAGAAATGTGGAGTGTTCTTTTTAAAAAAAAAAAAAGAGAAAAAGAAAAATCCTGAACTTCTAGTGCTAAGAACAAATTTGTTACAATAATTGGTGAATTCTCATCTTGGTCTAGTAAGAGCTTTGGAAACGCTCTTTCTTCCGATGAAAAAACGAACAGTATTAGTGGAAAGTCATTGCGGCATTTTTCCAGATGGAAAAAGTGAAACTGGAAAAGTCAACACACTACAAAAAGAAGATCCAGCAATTCTGTCTAGTGTGTGAGATTAGCTGTGCAATATTTTAGTGCCGGTTCTGACTTTTGGGGGGATGGGGGGGGGGACAAATACAGAAAAAACAATTAGAAATATACCACCATGGGGAGCATTTAATTCCCCTCCCCAAGCTTCTCTGGTTCATATGGTGAGTGTGCAGAAGCAAATGTTTTGAATGGAATAAGTTGTACACATCTCCTCAGCTGTAGAATGATTTATTTCCAAAACACACAGAAATTCAGGAAACAAGAATATATGAACAGTCCTTAGGGATCTGCAGGAACACGAGTTATTTATATAACTAAACTCTTAGGGACCAATGCACTCCAGCAAGCTACTTGGGGACCTTTGGCTCTATTGCACAATGCCCTTGAGATTTCGAGCTGACAGCATCCTCTCCCTCTTGACTATGCATTCAGTGTCTGCCTCCCCCGTCATCTGTTCTTACAGAGTTTGTTTGTCTAGCTCACCTTTCTCTTTCACACGCTTTTTCTGCAGCCAATAACAAAACTACGCTGGAGCCCCAAATGCACAAGCAAGAAAGCAGTCAATCAGTTTAAAGTCTTTGCACCGTCACTTGAATGGCTTAGTTTTAAAATGACCTTATTAAGCTTATTTCTTGTTCTACAAGGTGGTCTTTGACTAGGGACCCCAGAAGTATTGGGGGGGGGGGGTCAAGGTAATGTGCTTTTTAAAATTAGAAATTAAATCCAAACTGCACTCTACAATTCATGATTACATAGCATACCCTGCCTTTGACATAGAGTGTGCTGGTCATTCTACAATTTAGATGAAATCTATTTTGGAGGGACTGGCTTGTGTGAATGGCTTATATCTACTTAGGAGTGAGTAAATAATTAGTTGTCAACTTAATTTCTTGGTGGAATGTGATTCTAAGCAAACTTGCTACAAAAAAGGACAAATCAGTCGGGTTTATATTCCCAAGTACATGTCTTCAAGACTGAAGAATGGAAACCTCCATATCAACTTAGTAGAGAAGTAAAGTTATGTATTTCTCTAGGGGAAAACACAAAAACTGCATGCACCTAATTTTTGGTTAAAATAATTTGGGGGGACTACCATAACAAATAACAAAATAGACATGGCTTGGCAATTGCCGTAAAAATCCTGGCAGCAACACCACACACTTTTGTAGCAGACGACGCTTCACGGAATGATAGAACTATTTCATCTGGCCATAAAGTTGTTTTCTCTAAGTGGAATACTGAAAGCCTTTAGTAAAAAGAAATGACGCAGTATGGGTGTGAAGTAAAAAAGCAAATTTATTTTGGGAAGGAAGCAGACTTTAGTTGTGGACAACTTTAAAGTGTTGCTTGAAGACCCGATTAGAAAAGTAAATATAGCACATTCTAATTTGAAGAAATACAGACCAGTACTGGGAATGCACAGGGTGAACATTTGAAAAGAAAATGCCTGTTTATTCTTGTAGTAATTACTGTGGGACAGAACACCACTACTACTGAATACTTTTTTAAAAAGCCAAATAATGGCTACTCCACTGAATGTTAGTTAGAAATTATCCCACAGAAATGCTTTTCAGTGGCATAGGGTGCCCCTGTTCAAAATTTAATAAAGTTTGAATTTGCATTGTCTTACAGATGAGCCCACAAACTACTAAGCCTTCAAAAAGGTTAACTAGCTCACCTGCCCACACCCATTTCTGCATTAGTAATTTGTACCTAAAATGGGGGATTGTGGGTAAGGAAGAGAGCCATAACTTTGCTAAAATGTCCCTTTGTTCCTGTCATAGACTATCAACTAAGAGACAATTTATAACCCTGCATTACCACTCCTGAGGAATGTTTTGCTTGGCTGCCATGAACCCACCATAACCAGAGCTGTACCAGTCTAGAAGTGCAGCAGCTATGTTCTCCTATGTGAAGTTTATTGGTGAAATAGAAGGGTGGGGAGATGACTCAGCAGTCAGCTGGTGTGTATATTTAAGTCTCTTGAGATCTCAAGGCTCCCCACAATGCATTCTTCTCTTGCAATGCCAGCTGTTGAGGCAGTGTGAGTGCTTTCCTGGCTCAGAACAGCAGAAGAAAGTTGTTGCCTTGGTTTGCAACATTGAGTTATATACACACCAGGTCCAAATGCAGTGCATAATGCCTAGCTGTTGGAAGTCAATAGTAAACTTTTAAAACAATTGTGAGCATGCCTGTGAAAGCTGTAAGCTGTTTTGCCTCCAAAATGTATCCCAAAATATCCTAAGAAGTTTTTGCTTATGATCCTGCATGCCCTTATGTATAAGAAAGCTCCATTGAAATTGGTGGGGTGTGCTTCTGAGAGAACGTTAATAGGATGGGGCTGTGCAATTGTTTCTGTATTTCAGCCCAAATTCCCACCAGTATTTAATGGAGCAGTATGGCTGGTCTACCTTAAAGGCCCATTGTCCAGAATGGCTAACAGTATGTCTGAAGCAGTCTCTCTCTCATGCTTTCTAATATTGTCCCAGACTCGTTATTTTTGTTGTTGTTTAGTCGTTTAGTCGTGTCCAACTCTTTGTGACCCCATGGACCAGAGCACACCAGGCACTCCTGTCTTCCACTGCCTCCCACAGTTTGGTCAAACTCATGCTAGTAGCTTCGAGAACACTGTCCAACCATCTCATCCTATGTCGCCCCCTTCTCCTTGTGCCCTCAATCTCTCCCAACATCAGGGTCTTTTCTCTTCTCATGAGGTGGCCAAAGTATTGGAGCCTCAGCTTCAGGATCTGTCCTTCCAGTGAGCACTCAGGGCTGATTTCCTTCAGAATGGATAGGTTTGATCTTCTTGCAGTCCATGGGACTCTCAAGAGTCTCCTCCAGCACCATAATTCAAAAGCATCAATTCTTCGGCGGTCAGCCTTCTTTATGGTCCAGCTCTCACTTCCATACATCACTATTGGGAAAACCATAGCTTTAACTATACGGGCCTTTGTTGGCAAGGTGATGTCTCTGCTTTTTAAGATGCTGTCTAGGTTTGTCATTAAGCTGTCATTGTCGTTATTAAGCTGGAATTTTAGGGATATTTGCTTTTTTCTCAAATCTTCAAAATTAGTGGTGGATACAAAAAGGGAGGTGAGCTTGAGGAGAAGAAGGTGGGAAGACTGGAAAAGTTCAAGCTCAAAAGTTATGCTAGTGATGATCTTCATATCCTAGTCTTCCATATCGTGTATAAGATTTTCATCAAAAGACTGAGGAAACAGTGGATAAATGGAAGCATGATGAAGAGATCTTAGCCTTGATTCAGAACAATATAACTGATACGAAAAGAGAGGGAAAGTCAATGTCAAAAGAACTTGGGCCATGAGTGGGTGAGCCAAATTGGAGTCCAGGAAAGAGGCAATGGAGTTGCATAGGTTGCCTGTAGTTAAACAAAAAGCCAAATCGCCCACATCTCAGGGCTGAATAAACCAGAGGGAGGAAGCAAGGAAGCTAGAGTCAAACTTGGGATAAGAAATCTCAAGGGTAGGAGAGTGCAGCCCCTTGGAAAGGCCTTGGAGAGGTCAATGGCGGAAGCTAAATCTCTAGGAGAAAAGCCAAGAATGAAGGAACAAGACATGGTTGCTGGTCACAGATTCCCCCAGCGACTGTTTTTCACTGGAATTGTTTGTTTTTATTGAACTTTAGGAGCGTGTTTTGCCACTGTTAGGAGGCAAACATTATGAATTGTTTGTCCAGCTCCTCTCTGGGTGAATTCAAGAGGAAAGAGAAGTTCATGGGCAGAATGCGTGGAGCCATTTAAGCATTATTTTTTTTAAAAAAAGGTTACTTTTGTTCCCTTCTGTTTTTCGTATGTTTCCTATAGCATCTCAATGTGTCAGTATTTCTACAGTAAACCTCTTTTATATATTTCCTTGAGCTAAAAGATAGATATGAGAAAAAAAATAAATTGTGTATATATATATGTCTGTGTGTATATATTTATGTGTATCTCTCTTTGTGTGTGTGTTTTTGTGAGTGGGTGTGTGGGTGTGTATGCATGTATAATAAAACACATACACATACACACACCAGGGTGTTCTCATTTTCCAAAAGCATCGATACTCAAAAACCTACCCACTTGAGAATTTAACTCTTGGTTAAGGAAAAATATAGAAGCTCATTCCATAACTTGCATTATAGTTGCATTATAGTTGAATATGGTGGCAAATTTACTAGTCTTCCCTCTCTTCCACTTCTAGTTCTTAACATTTCATCACAGTTGTTGTGGCCAGGGCCTTGGAATAGTTCTTACTGAGGAGATAAACCCCTTTGTGAAGTTGTAAATGGTGCCAATATACACTGGGAGTTAGGACTCACAATCCAGCCACTTGACATGAGTAAAGCTAAGCTATAGCCCTTCTTCCAGAAATGTACGTGTGTGTGTGTGTGTGTGTGTGTTTATGTGAAGATTTTGCAATGTGAACAGACAGTCTACTGAAGCCCCACATTGTCTGAAGTGATAATTGTCTTTCAACAACACTGGGGCGGGGTATCAAATTGACTACCCCTGCTCTACTCTACTGCTGGATGCTGGTGTCACTTTGCAAGGGCTATAGCTCAGCTCAGTTGCAGAGCACATGCTTTGCAGGTTCAATCCCCTGCATCTCTCTGTAGGGCTAGGAAAGACTCCTGCTTGAGACAATGGAGAGCTGTTGACAATACTGAGGTAGATGGATCAGTATGGGACGTGGGTGGCACTGTGGTCTAAACCACTGAGCCTCTTGGACTTGCCAATCGGAAGGTTGGTGGTTTGAATCCTTACCATGGAGTGAGCTCCTGTTGATCTGCCCCAGCTCCTGCCAACCCAGCAGTTTGAAAGCACACCAGTGCGAGTAGATAAATAGGTAACGCTGCAGCAGGAAGATTAATGGCGTTTCCGTGTGCTCTGGCTTCCATTGTGGTGTTTTGTTGCATTAGTATCGGTTTAGTCATGCTGGCCACACGAACCAGAAAGCTGTCTATGGACAAACGCCGGCTCCCTTGGCCTGAAAGTGAGATGAGTGCCGCAACCCCATAGTCGCATTTGACTGGACTTAACCGTCCAGGGGTCCTTTACCTTTGCTTACCTTTTTAAGATGGATCAGTAGTGTGACTTGGTATGAGGCTGAGGTTTCCACTGACAGGATTCCACAGAGGCTGGGCGCATTGTGTGTTTGAATGCAGGACTCAAAAGAAATGCACAGTGCTTTCCAATACACACACCGTCCCCTGACAATGAGGGACATTTTGCTAATTGAATATAATGTCCACAGTCCAAACTCTTGTGGGGTTCCACTGCACACAAGGCTGCTTCACATTCCAGTATGCATCCCTACTGTGTGTCAAAGACATTCCCCAAGCAACTCTGATCAGTTTACACTTTCTTTGAAAAAGGTTGATAACATGACAAAGTTCCAACCTATCAGCGATAGGTGTTTTTTGCATGCATGTGAATGAATTCCCTTAGAAAATGAGAGGGCTGGAGCATGTGGTGGCAGTTCTGTGTGCATTGTTGTAACTGTGTGTTGTTGTTTTTATTTTAAAGAATAAACTGCTTTCAGCCTTTTTGGAATTCTTCCATGGAAAAGCAAATCAGGCAACCGCTCCAGCTTTTTCCAGAGATAACTGTTCTATGAACAATGCTATAGGGCCTTTTCCAGAGCAATCAAATGAATGGTTTTCATTGGACAGTGCTGTTTTATGAGGTGAGCTTGACATCCCCCTGTATAAACAGACCTGGCATTGACCATATCCATGAAATGTGAGATCTCACAGCAACGGCTCTTGACCTATATACAAGCAGACATTCTCAGAGCTCTTGCTTTAATTTAATTTTACTCCAGACTTGGATAGCCACTGCCAGGGAATTTAGCTCCCAGATTTACTCTTAACATACAAAAATAACACAATAGCATTTGCAGATCCATTTTTTTTCCTAATGGTTTCGGGGCTCAAAATTAGAAATAACTTTGTCAGGCCTATCTAAAATATATACTGTGACTAAAGCAACATTTGGCTGCTTTGTGTTTTACTTTGGTTCCTGTCATGAGGCTAAGCAGAGGAGAAAATAACTGAATGGAATCAAGATGGCTGCTTTGTTTTTCCTCTTCAAGCCTTTTACTCTGAGGAATATTTATTATTAGTATTATTATTATTATTAGCATTAACATTCCGCGTGACTTAGCCAAGATTCTGATTGAAGCAAAGCTCTGCCCAGTACCTAACAAAATTTCATTTAAGCAAGTATTTCTTCTTCCTAGGTACATGTGAAGTACTTACGCTGCCCTCACTCGTATTCTACATAACATATGGATTTTAAATATGAGCTTCATTTTGTGTGTGTTCATGTATGAAATGCCCATTGGAAAGAAGAGAATTTATCTGTGAGGTAGTTGGTGGTGCTGCTCATGAGGGATATCTGATTTGCCAAGAAGTTACACTCCATTAAAATAATCTTATCTTTGTGATGCAGAAACCTGCATCTGTATCATCCCTCCCTTTGTGAGTATGGAAAGCCTTTGAAATAACTGAGTTCAAGGAAATTTTTGAAGACTGAGGTAAGGTTACTGGATGTATCTTGGCGAATACCCTGGCAAAAAATTCTAGGCTAGTCCCTGCGATTAGAGTAAATTGTTCTGTATGATTAGCCCCCATTTAAACACTGTGTGCCAAACATTGCCCTGCTAACTGTAAAAGGAATCTTTTTTAATCGGAAACAATTAGTTCTATTCTGATTGCATTATTTCCATGCTGTATTGTGTTATTCTAATAGATATAATCTGAATGGTTGTTACAGTAAACGAATGAAACTGGTAATTTGGGGTTCTGTCCTGGGAATCTTTTGGCTGTTTTTCCCTAGATCCTTGAGCCACTTCACAAGGTTTCTAAATCAGGACTGGATCTAGACACATCACAGAAGCGTTTCAGTTAAACACATTGCAAACTTTGTATGAGAAATTGGGTTAGCTGACCAGGAAAAGAGGATTAAGAGGACAATAAATTTAATAAAGAATGGGGAAATGTTATAAATTACTGGAAATAACACTGTAAACAACTAAAAACATTGGCAGGATTGTAAAAACAAAACAAAACACTTGCAATGAAGCGAGAACTATGGTAACAATTGAGTTTTAAGAAAATATGAAGGTATGACATCATGCAGTTTCAAAATAATATCTAAGGAAACCGTGAAGGGAAGATCTGGGATTCTGAGAATCCTATTTGCAAAATGATTATGATTTATGTATGAGGACAATTGTTAAAAATGAACATGAATTTTTAAAAAAAATTAAAAGAGAGAGAGAAATTGGGTTAGCAAAAATGGAACTGCACAGTGCCATCTGATGTGACAGTGTTAGAATCAGGGCTCCCCCCCCCCCCCCAGCCACATCTCGCTAGAACTCTGTTCTGGCACCTCTTAGGTGGATGCCATTGCCATTACAAGAGAAAATGGAAGGTGTTTGTGGTGTGTTCCAGCACCTCTTTTTCTAGAAAAATAGCACTGGTTAGAATGCATAAACAATGCGTATAAAGCACTTTTTCTTTGTCAATGTAGCTGAGTCCCAGATTACCGT
Organism: Podarcis muralis; assembly: GCF_964188315.1. Taxonomy (NCBI): domain Eukaryota; kingdom Metazoa; phylum Chordata; class Lepidosauria; order Squamata; family Lacertidae; genus Podarcis; species Podarcis muralis. Next base: position 53,727,862 of record NC_135663.1, on the reverse strand, counting down.
ATTTTTCACTCTATAAAACACACCTTTTCCCTCCTAAAAAGTAAGGGGAAATGTGTGTGCATTTTATGGAGAGAATGCAGGCTGCGCAGCTATCCAAGAAGCCAGAACAGCAAGAGGAATCGCTGTGCACTGATCCCTCTTGCTGTTCTGGCTTCTGAGATTCAGAATATTTTTTTTTTCTTGTTTTTCTCCTCCAAAAACTATGTGCGTCTTATGGTCTGGTACGTCTTATAGAGTGAAAAATATGGTATTTGTGGGAGAATGCACATTTTCTTAACAAAAATACCTATTTGCAGATGGCGTATCATGGTGGGAGGGACTTTGTGGAAGAGTGGAAGAACCTACCATTAGTGCTGAGACCCTTGTGGATTTCACTCTTTTAATTTAACAACTACTACTCCAGGACTCCTCTAGTGGTGGCTATGCAATTGCAGCTTTTTAAAAAAACGGCAGCCACCAGTTGAGCTGCCATTTTTTGTGGCAGCTGCTCTTCCCAGCCCCCAAAAAAGAATGCCGTAGAACAATGCTTCAGCCACACAATTCTAGAGTGAAATATGAGCCAGAGGCTGTTGAGAAGAAGTTCTATTGCTCATTGTCCCCATGTTCACTGTCCCCTAAAATTATTACAAAAACTGTCTGCAGAAAACCTAAGTCTCTGCACTAACAGAGAAAGATAAGGAGAAAGATTAATGTATAACAATAAGGGAACTCAATAGCGCACATTAGAAAACTTGGAAATAAATGAGTCCCTATAAAAGCAATACTTTGTCAGATTTTAGCATTTTTCTCAACTGAAAACAGCAAAACATAGCTGAAGATGAAATCTGATGAGATTTTTCTTTAAATCACCAAGATCTCTAGCTTAGAAGAAATAACTTTATCAGTGGATTTAAAAAAACCAAAAACACACAATATAAGGATAGGGAAGAGAGGAAACTGGAGAAATCCTGTTTTTGAAGAATTAAACTTCAAAGAATGAGCAAGCAAGTCATGAGGAAGCAGCAAGAAATGATGAAAGATTAGCAAAGACCAAGATGAATGATAATATTCACTTATTCTTTTCTATCACCATAGAATTAATTAGTACCAAATGACTGAGTAGGAAAATCTTAAAGAGCATAGATAAAGAATCAAAGCAAAAGAGCCCAAACAAGGAATGGAAGGAGAGAGAGAGATAGACATTAGAAAACACAGAACAGATCCATGAAAACCAAATTCATACAAAGAAGTATGATCAACAGTACTGAAAGCAGAGGTTAAATCAAGAAGAAGATAATAATACTAGTTCTGCTGTTTAGACAAAGAAAATTAGTTCAAGAAATTACTTTCTCTTGTGGTAGGCGCGGAAACCAGATTGGTGAAGATCAAAAATTTAGATAAAAGAAAATGCAGACACCGAAAAGAAATACATTTCAAGCAATTTGGGGACATGAGAAGATGAACAGTGTGACAGCTAAGAAGAAATAATTGAGAATAGTTTTGGTGCTTTTTTTAAAGATCAGATATTGAAAATCTGAAGGAAACTCAGTAGAAGCTAACTGGAAATTCAGAAATGCAGGTAAAGGTAAGAGAGCCAAGGCCTTAAGGGGAAAAAAGGGGGGAAAGAAATCAGGAATGGAAGTAGCAATCTTGGTGATGCCAAAATAACAAAGATCATTTCAACAGAAAAATAGAAGAAAACAGAAAAGATTCAGAAAGGAGATATACTGAAGGAAAGTAATCTTGGTTTATCTTGAATTACCTAGGTGAAAACCTGGGTTAGAACTGGAGAGAAAGAGGAACCAGACAGGAGTGTTGAAGTGTTGAAAACAGAAAAGAAACAGCAAGGGAGAAAACGTGTGAGAAATCAAGTTTGCAAAATAAAATGGTTTAGCAGAAAGGAGAGCTTAGCATGCATTTATAGTGGAGAAAATTTTAGCAGGCTCAGTACTTTCTCTGAAAAAGCAGAATGATGGACAAGAGGAGGTAAGACCAGAAGAAGGTAAAGGGACCCCTGACCATTAGGTCCAGTCGTGACCGAATCTGGGGTTGCGGCACTCATCTCGCTTTATTGGCCAAGGGAGCCAGCGCACAGCTTCCGGGTTATGTGGCCAGCATGACTAAGCTGCTTCTGGCGAACCAGAGCAGCGCATGGAAACGCCGTTTACCTTCCTACTTGCACTCTGATGTGCTTTCGAACTGCTAGGTTGGCAGGAGCAGGGACCGAGCAACTGGAGCTCACCTTGTTGCGGGGATCCGAACCACGGACCTTCTGATTGGCAAGTCCTAGGCTCTGTGGTTTAACCCACAGCACCACCCGTGTCCCTATAAGACCAGAAGAAGAGTTAACCTAAATTGTGATCACAGAGTGGGAAAGAAGAAGAAGAAGAAGAAGAAGAAGAAGAAGAAGAAGAAGAAGAAGAAGGGGAGGAGGAGGAGGAAGTTGCTATCAGTTCTATATCATAAGGGATGGGGAAAGAATATATTGTAACAAGAAAAGAATGCAGATTGTCAGACTTATCATCATGACTGCTTAACTTATCCACAACATGAACAAAGGGTCTCTGCAAGAAAAAAAAGCCTAAGTTCCAAGTCCAGGTACACCAGCAGTCGCTAATATATGTGTCTATCATCAGTATAATGTATTTGGGATCCTGTGCATCTTAGCAACTGCATCAACAGCAAATGCTGTCGGTTTAAAGAATGCAAAGCACTCATTACATTTTTTTTAAAGTGTCTTTTACACACCCCCACATTAGCCATGCGTGGAATGAGGACTCATCCACACTTACTGTTGCTCTGTGCTTCTTAGGCATAAGGTCCAGGCTTTCCAGGTCCGTGTCCAAGCAGGGGATTTTTTGTCCCTGCGCTTTCCCCAGGAAAAACTGGGTTGCTGTTTGCTCAGATTCAGTGGTAAAACGCTGATTTTCCCAGGGGAAAGCGCCCATACAAAACAAAACAAAACAAAATTTGGACACGGACTTGGAGAGCCTGGACATGGGCCTAGAAATGCAGAATAAAGGTAAGTTCATCCAAGCAAAATTATGCCGAAACACCTACGGTGGATGTCTTCCTTCACAGTCCCATATCACACATAGTGTGCACAAGGCATGAATAAACACCTCCTTAATCTGTAGGAGACCCACTTCTAACACACTCCAGTAGTTGACAGGAGATGGAATCTCATTGTACAGCTGACGCATAAGCATACACCCGAGAAGACTCCCTAGAAAAGACCCTGATGTTGGGAAAGATGGAGGGCACAAGGAGAAGGGGACGACAGAGGACGAGATGGTTGGATAGTGTTCTCGAAGCTACCAGCATGAGTTTGACCGAACTGCGGGAGGCAGTGGAAGACAGGAGTGCCTGGCATGCTCTGGTCCATGGGGTCACGAAGAGTTGGACACAACTGAACAACAACAAGAAGGGCTGGTCAACAAAAGGGGAAGGAAGACCAGAGTTCAGCATCACCCACCCCTGCAGCTCACATGGCGAGGGGCAAACACGGAGAACACATAGCCAGCCCTTACCAAGTTTTCAAGCCCTGTTGGGAGAACTGTGTCTGTATGAGGAGGAACTGTTTGCCTGGGAAATATTAGGATGAGCAACAAGGAAAGCCACAGCTGCCTTGTCACAGGAGCAAACCCCATTAACTCACTTGCATATAGCATGGGAATGGCTATTTGCGGGTCTGAGTCCCATAGAATGGAATTAAGATGAGACCTCCTTTTTGACTAGTAGCTGATTGCCAGAGGCCAAACATTCAGAAAGCAGACAGGAACAGAACTCACTCTGATAATCTATTTGCCATGAAATCCATGGGGTGGGGCCAGCATTTTAAAGCCTTATAAAATGTGTTCATCTGTTTGGTCCTGGAGAAAAGTTCGAAGCACGCTAGGTTTTTCTTTTTCACATCCTTTCATCCAGCTTGTATTTTGTCCTTCTTTTTTGTTCACTCAGATTCCATGCCACTTTTTTTTTTGAATGAGCAATAGGCAACAGCATTCCTATTGGTGTCGAAAGAATGAAAGATTAGGGCTGCTTCCAGCAGCCACCAAAATTGCTTTTAAATGAAGGACTCTTCAGCCTGAGTAGTTGTGTGTGTGTTCATGTTTTATATAACACATTGTCCTTTAACCTCTCTCTACTTTTTACCCTGGGATCCTGGCATCCAGTTGTTTAAACAGCATTGTCCCAAACTCTGTAATGCGTTCCATCTGTTGACTTGGCACCATTATCCAAAAGGTGTCACTTAGTTCCTATGTGTAATAGTTCACAGAGCCAAGATTGGAGGCCTTGCAAAGGAGCAGGCTATCCGTTTCATCTCTTGGCAAAGTTTATTTTATTTTAGCAAAACAAGATTGCACTGATTTATAGAAATGGGTGGTGCTTGTATATATTTAAAATAACAGGACTCTCATGTGTACTTTTTTTTTCTTTGCTTTGCTTACTCAAGGAATACTGTATTATAATGCAAAACACTCTTATTGTATTTTCATCCAAAGAGAGAGAGAGAGAAATGGGTCAAGGTATTTGGCTGGCTGCTATTAGAAACAGAATCTTGGATTAGATAGACTTTGGTCCTTGATGCAGCAAAGCAGTTCTTATGTTCTTACAAATAGCACGGTTCCAGGATTTGGGGAGACACTGTCCAGGAGCTGTGACTCAGCTCTAGTGCTGCTAGGAAGCATGAACATTTCCCCCTAGATAGCTGGCTACCATGCATGAGTAAATAAGCTAGGAGTACTGAAAACATGGAGTGCAGAGGATCATAATGGATGGAAAGAGTGTCATTGAAAGTAGGAAGCGAAAAAGCGGGGGTATGGTAAGAAAAGAACTAAAAATGACAATCTAGATCAGGGTTTCCCAAACTTGGGTATCAAGCTGGTTTTGGACTACAACTCCCATCATCCCTAGCTAGCAGGACCAGTGGTCTGCGATGATGGGAACTGTAGTCCCAAAACAGCTGGAGACCCAAGTTTTGGAAACCCTGATCTAGATTAAACATATACATATATACATATGTTTAGGGAAGCTTTTAATGTTTGAAGTTTTATTCTGTTTTTAATGTTCTGTTGAAAGCCACCCAGAGTGCCTGGGGAAACCCAGCCAGATGGGCGGGATAGAAATATTATTATTATTATTATTATTATTATTATTATTATTATTATTATTATTATTTTATTTTAAATGCCTCTAGCCTACTCCTTTGCCAATAGTTCCCAAGATTACTTACGTTTAAAACTTAAAAAGCAATGATAAAACCTAAAATTCCAATCAAGAGTTATGGCATCAACTGTAATCAAACTGATAAAAAAGCTACAGAGAGTTCAGCTAGGCTCCTGCAAAACTTGGGGAAACAGAACAGCTTTCCCTTGGTACCTAAAGGATACTAAAGTGGGTGCCAGGTGAGCAAGGAGGGTGTATTATAAACAAAGCACTGGAAAAGAAAAGGCCACGCAGAGACGAACTAGGACAGGGAACAATTTGATACCTTGCCTGCATTCAGGTCAGCAGCTTTCTGTATTAGGCATTTGGCCTGCCATGTGTGTGTGACCCAAAACTTTATGGAACAGCCCTGTAGTTTTTATGGTAGCAATAAAGACTGAAGCTACCCTGATCAGAGACAGTGTGGGTGAGCACAGTGATATGAATCCCCAAAGCAAGCAATATTGAAGATTGCTTCCACACAACAGAGAAAAAGGACCACATTCGCCCACTTTAAAAGGTGCATCTTAGACAATGGGTAGGTGGTGCTGAGGGTGGCGTTGTGGGTTAAACCACAGAGCCTATGACTTGCTGATCAGAAGGTCGGCGGTTCGAATCCCCGCGATGGGGTGAGCTCCCGTTGATTGGTCCCAGCTCCTGCCAACCTAGCAGTTCGAAAGCATGTCAAAGTGCAAGTAGATAAATAGGTACCGCTCTGGCGGAAAGGTAAACGGTGTTTCCGTGCACTGCTCTGGTTCTCCAGAAGCGGCCTAGTCATGCTGGCCACATGACCTGGAAGCTGTACGCCAGCTCCCTCGGCCAATAAAGTGAGATGAGCGCTGCAACCCCAGAGTCGGCCATGACTGGACCTAATGGTCAGGGGTCCCTTTACCTTTACCTTTAGGTGGTGCAAAGACACTCTAAATTGCCAAATAGGGGAGCTGCAGAAGAAAATGGAACTCCACTGAAAATCTCAGAGTATGCAAATAACACAGTCAGTTTCATCGAATCAGATCTTGGTGCTGCAGGTTAGGTCAGTACAGATCTCAGTATAGCTGTTACCCTCAACCAGCTCATTCATCTCCCACCTGTGAAACTCCCACCGGATTTCTGTGATACATTTCTCTTCATAGAATATACAAGTTTGGATCCAGACTCTCCCCTCTGTGAACAGAGCTTCTTCTGGACACCAAAGGAATCGGAATCCAGTGGAGACTTCTTGCTAGAGGAAAGGGGTGGGGTGGTGATTTTCACCATTTTCCTCCTTCCATCTCCCAGTGTCACCTCCCCTGTTTTTCTGGAGCTCTGGGGCTTCAGGCAGGCTGGATAAATTGCCACCTTTCCTCCTACATGAGTGGAATTTGCTGAGCGCAGGTCTGGATCCAACCCACAAAGTAGTATACAACACAGTCATAAACAATTTAAGCTGTAAAATATAAGGCAGCTGCAATTAGCTTGGAAGGCACATAAAAACAGCAGAGAAAACCCAGCCGGACTCCCGGTCAATTTTATAACCATAAAAGCATTGTAAAGCAAAACAAAAAAAGAAGAGAAGAGAAAAAGTAATTACTAAATGTCTTAACAGGAAAAGATGAGGCTAAGAGGGCTTTTCTTACAGTCTACAGAAGTTGATAATACAGAGCTGCATCCTCTACCAATTTATCCTTACTTTGGCTCCTTATGCCAAAGCCAATGGGCAGCTAGCCATTACTGTCGTTCGTTTAGCCATTCCATATTTAAAAGCCAATGCTAGATAGTGGAATTTTACTTGTTAACACTTAATGTGGCTTTTTGCACCCCAAGTCCCTAATTATTGTGTGGGATATTTCTCCTCTCCTAAATCTGTTCAGATTACTTCTGAATTTGGACTGAAGTGGCCAGCAAGCACCTTGAAGTAAGCAGCAGGAAAAGTAAAGCATAGCATAATTGCCTCCTGGACCTGAGGGCTTTGCCAGTACGGAGTACTATAATTCACACTACTTGCTGTGCAGGCCTAGTAAATTCTAGCCCTTTTTTGTAATTTGAAGGGGTTTTTTTTCTTTTTACGGAAGACAATATAGCTCTATCCAGCAAATAAAGATTGATACCGTAACGAGTTAATACAAACATGGTAAAATATTCAGTGGTGCAAAGTCTTTAAAATGGTGTTAAAATATACACTCCTGAATAAATGAGTTTAACGGTTAGTCCATATGGCCGTGTTAAAATGTGGCAAGGATTAATGTCAGTTTAAAAATTCAGTCTGCTTTCCTTTCTGTTATACGTGTCTGAAACAAAGCATCGTTGCTTCTAAGGCTGCAAGAGTATGACTATTATATATAGTGAGACTTTTGTGGAGCTTACTTTTAGACAAGAATATACTACATATCTCTTGCAACTAAGTTTAATCCAAGGATGTGGAGCCTATAGCCTTCCAGATACCTCCAGAAGGAATGATGGGAGCTGTAGTTTATCAATACCTGGTGTGTCACGTGTTCCCTATCTAGGAGTTTTCTAAGTTGACATAACACCATGCCAATCACAGCCATTCCTCTTTCCTTTATCAGCCCTTTTGTAGTATTAATGCATTGCATTGCATTGCATGCTTGGACTGCACAGATAATAGGAACTATAAATGGTGACACTTAAACAGTTCCACCACCTTTCAGGCATCAGGTTGCTTTTATATCCTGTGATGCCAATGCAAAACTTAAGAGTCACAGAGTAAGAAGGGAAGTTATATTGTACATGGAAAATCCTTAAGGGAAATATCACCCTAGGCTGCCTCTGTAGAGATATGAAGCTGCATTGTACTAAATCGGACCATTGCTTTATCCTGCTCAGTATTGTCTACAGCACTGGCCCATCAGCTGGTTGGTTGGGACCTACTAGTGAGTGGGTCACGGCCTGATCCAAGGTGGGATGCAAGAGGAGCGCTGCCGCCATGCAAATTTATGTTAAAAGATGAAGAAAAGAGTTCCTGAATGCATGTTTGGGTTAAAAGTGGCTTCTGGGTCTGAATCATAAAATCATTGAATTGTAGAGTTGGAAGAGACTGCAATGGTCATCATTTCCAACCCTCTGCAATGGAGGAATCTCATATCCTCCAACATTTCTCTGATGAAAATAGGGACATCCTAAGAGAAAGTGGGACATTCTGGGATCAAATCAGAAACTGGGACAGCTCCTGGAAAATAGGGACACTTGGCGGGTCTGGAATCTTTTTCCCAACATGGTGCTTTAACCCACAACTCTGAGCTTAAGAATCTCATGCTCTACTGACTGAGCTAAGTAAGGTAAAGGTACCCCTGCCCGTACGGGCCAGTCTTGACAGACTCTGGGGTTGTGCGCTCATCTCACTCTAGAGGCCGGGAGCCAGCACTGTCCGCAGACACTTCCAGGTCACGTGGCCAGCGTGACGAAGCTGCTCAGGCGAACCGGCACCAAAGCAGCACACGGAAACGCCGTTTACCTTCCCCGCTATAAAGCGGTACCTATTTATCTACTTGCACTTGAGGGTGCTTTCAAACTGCTAGGTGGGCAGGAGCTGGGACCGAACGACGGGAGCTCACCCCGCCACGGGGATTCGAACCGCCGACCCTGCGATCGGCAAGTCCTAGGCGCTGAGGTTTTACCCACAGCGCCACTCGCGTCCCCACTGACTGAGCTATCCCAGAGCAAATCTATTGATTTATCCCATAGGGGTGCAAGATCTCTTTTTAAAGTCTACCCCAACATGTGATGGGCCAGTTGCACCTGTCCTTAGCTCCAGACAGTTGCCCTCATCCCTGCCAGGCAGGGATTGCATGGTAACATCCTATGGAGTTGATCCCATAGTCCTATGTAGGTGAGTCTCAACACTGCACAGCAGCACACTGGGATGAATTGAAAGGAAAGCAGCTCAAATGCAGCCGACATAATATCTGAATGGTATCTCATTGGCCAGGATGCTAATACAAACAATGTATTCAATTGAAATGCCAATGATTTCATCTAGATGATTTTATTTTAATCACAATCCTGTTTCAAAGCCCAGTAATACAGTGGTGCCTCGCAAGACTAAATTAATTCGTTCCGCAAGTCTCTTCGTCTTGTGAGTTTTTCGTCTTGCGATGCACGGTTTCCCATAGGAATGCATTGAAAATCAATTAATGCGTTCCTAGGGAAACCGCCTTCAGACCAGGTCCGGGGACAGTCTGTCCCCCGACCTCTTCTGAAGGCTGGGGGGGGACCAAGGGCTTTTCTTCCCACCCCCAGCATTTTAAAAAACCCCGGGACAGCGGAGGACTTCTCCGCTGTCCGGGGCAATCTTAAAATGCTGGCGGGCGGCATTTTAAAATCGCCCGGGACAGCGGAGGACTTCTCCGCTGTCCAGGGCGATTTAAAAGCCCCTGGGAAGGCAGGCAGGGGGGACAAAGATTTTCGCCCCCCGCCCGCCTTCAGAAGAGGTCCTGGACCTCTTCTGAAGGCGGGCGGGGGCGAAGGTCTTTGCTCCCCCCTGCCTGCCTTCCCGGGAGAGCGGAGAAAGGCAGCGCGTTTCTCCGCTGTCCCGGACGGCTTTTGAAGGCAGGCGGGGGGGAGCAAAGATTTTTGCCCCCCGCCCGCCTTCAGAAGAGGTCCTTGACCTCTTCTGAAGGCGGGCAGGGGCGAAAGTCTTTGCTCCCCCCTGCCTGCCTTCCCGGGAGAGCGGAGAAAGGCAGCGCGTTTCTCCGCTGTCCCGGATGGCTTTTGAAGGCAGGCAGGGGGGAGCAAAGACTTTCGCCCCCCGCCCACCTTCAGAAGAGGTCCTGGACCTCTTCTGAAGGCGGGCGGGGGGCGAAAGTCTTTGCTTTCCCCCCCCCCCCTTCAAAAGCTGTCCTGGACAGGCTTCGCGGACGTCTCCGCAAGCAGCGGGAGCGCTCCCGCTGCTTGCGGAGAGTTGCCAGCATGCCGAAGCCTGCGCGCGCTGAGATCAGCGCGCCCAGGCTTCGTGGCCCCACCGCCCGGCATCGGAGCTTGGTTCCGATGCCGGGCGGCGGGAGGAGGCGTTCCTGCCCCGCCGCCCGGCATCGGAGCTTGGTTCCGATGCCGGACAGCGGGAGAAGGCGTCCCCGCCCCGCCGCCCGGCATCGGAGCTTCGTTCTGATGCCGGCGGCGGGAGGAGGCGTTCCCGCCCCGCCGCCCGGCATCGGAGCTTCGTTCCGAAGCCGGGTGGCGGGAGGAGGTCCGAGGACAGTGGGGAAGACGCGCTGCGCTTCCCCGCTGTCCCGGAGATTTCCCTATGGGCTTTCGTCTTGTGAAGCAAGCCCATAGGGAAATTCGTTTTGCGAAGCGCCTCCAAAACGGAAAACCCTTTCGTCTAGCGGGTTTTCCGTCTTGCGAGGCGTTCGTCTTGCGGGGTACCACTGTATTGGCCTAGGTTTAATAGACACTGGGGCAAGCAATTCCATTACCAATCTATTTTATTTTTGTCATATTTTTGTTTCTGAAACAACTGCAGTTTTGTTTTTGTAGCAAACATTTACAAAAATCATAAATTGTGAAATCATGTTCAATTTCCAAATGACAGCAATCTAGAAGTTTAGCTTAATGGTACCAAACAAGTGAATGTGATCCACATGTTGCCCAACCTTTCTTTCAGGAGACAGCAGTTTAATTGGTGCTGAAAACCACTGGAAAAAAAGAAATCAAGTTTTCATCCACAAAAATAAAAACTTGCTTTAAGAAATAACCTTTCTAACTTCATTACCCATCTGCAGAGCTGTAGGTACAGACTCTTCCTGTACAAAGCAACTGCAGCTTTGTTCCACAGCAAAGAAGACCCATAAATTATGAGAAAATTCAAATTACAACACATTGTAACATTGTCAAGGACATATGGGAAACAAATAGCCACATAAATTGCTCATCATATTTTGCTGTCCTTTATTATGGACTTGCTCTAGGATTGCTGAAAGTCCCTATTTGGCAGGAGCACTGAGTTTTGTCCAATTATCTGCAAACAGCCGCCAAGCATCTAAACTACAGTTGACTAAACATCTCCACTCCAGAGGGGCTAATTGTCCTTCATATTATTAGATAAAGCTCTGTATGTTTTGATGAATCCTTCATGGAAATCGTCAACAGTACATCAAATGAAGATTCATTCAGTGAGACGCTTTCCATGCAACCCCTTTCCATCTGTTAGTATAGAGTGCCTTCTTGTGGCCAAAAAAAGACTTTAAATTTCTTGAACGCTTTCAAAAGATTCTCCTTTTTTGGTTTTTTAATCTCTGGCCACACGACTGTAAAAGGTTGTTGCTTCATCCTAATACCATAAAACATATTATTTTGTAAAAGGATCACATCTCGATGCACAAGTTGCATTTGTTCTTGCTGCATTATTTTTCAAAGGCCAGAAGAAACTTAGAACTCCAAGGTAGCACTCCTCCTTTCTTTGACAGCACAGTCTTGAGAGATTTGATTAAAGCAAATGCACTCATAGGAGAGTGAGACACATTGCTGCTGTCCCAGCTCTTACTAAGTCCCTGGCACTTGTTATGATAGCAGCTGAGCTGACTCTGTTGTTCCATCTCCTTTTTTCCTCTGTGCCTAATGCAAGTTTGGTGTGAGGGAACAGACAGAGCACTTAGAGTGACCCTGAGTTTGTGAACTCCAGATGGAGGACATCAGACAGGAGGGACCAGGGGAGGTGTAATTAGCAGACATTGCTGCTGCTGAAGCTACGTGTGTCTCGGGAGAAAGCATGATTTCTAGCACCTAATAGAGCATGGAAAGTCTATGGCTGGAGTCTCGCAAAGGCCGCTGGGAAGCTCTGTTAGACAGATTCTGTGCCAGACTCTAAAGAAAGGTAGGGAAATACACAAAAGGATGGAGCAGACCCCATGTTCTTCCTTTCCTAGTACAGTGGTACCTCGAGTTAAGAACTTAATTCGTTCTGGAGGTCCGTTCTTAACCTGAAACTGTTCTTAACCTGAAGTACCACTTCAGTTAATGGGGCCGCCACGCTGCCGCTGTGTGATTTCTATTCTTATCCTGAAGCAAAGTTCTTAAACTGAGGTACTATTTCTGGGTTAGCAGAGTCTGTAACCTGAAGCGTCTGTAACCCGAGGTACCACTGTAAGTGCAATTCAGATTTCAACCTGAGACTATCAACCTTTCAAAAGAATATTCTTGATTGCTGGTTTGTTTCCCACCTCAAACACAATGTGTTGCGGCTTAAATCTAAAAGCAAAAACAAGTATTTATTTATTTAGATTTCTTACTCGCCCTTTCTCATAAGGTCCCTCTGTGGGTTACAACAATAAAATATAAAGTTATAAAATGGTTACAACCATAAAGCAAGAATATATATATATTTAGAAAGCAATTAAAAATAGTATTCACCAGCTACATATTCCTGCATTACATTGGATGATGCTCAGGGTCCCTTCCAGCTTTACAACTCTATGATTCTATTATTCTGTGACTGCAACTCTCTAATATGGAATAGGAGGAAATTCCAAAGGATAGGTGCCACCACAGTAAAGGCCCTGTTCATATCTCATACAGAAAGGACCTCCTGATACAACAATAAGTAGAAGATTCTTTCCTCCAAGTCTGTAGTGAATGCAATATACATTGTGTGTGTGTGTGTGTGTGTTTAAAAAAGGCATATGTTACTATTCAAGGTTGCAATCCTGCCATGTGTATTTCACAGCAGAAGTTGTACTTCTTCCCATTCACCTGACCCCTTGTATGCATGGCTTGTCAGTTTTGATTGTGTTAAGTCTTAGTCTACATGGAGGAAGACTTGGTCCACTGTATACTGTCCCACCCAGCTTTCAGAAGACATCTAGTTCAGTATAAGAGGAAAGGAAGAGTGGGTGGCATACGGTGCTTGTGGGAATTGGTTTAAGCATTTCAGATTATAGTAATAATATGTAACCTTTTAATATTGCTTTAGGGACACAGTTGGCGCTGTGGGTTAAACCACAGAGCCTATGACTTGCCGATCAGAAGGTTGGCGATTCGAATCCCCGCAACGGGGTGAGCTCCCGTTGCTCGGTCCCTGCTCCTGCCAACCTAGCAGTTTGAAAGGACATCAAAGTGCAAGTAGATAAATAGGTACCGCTCCAGCGGGAAGGTAAACGGCGTTTCCATTCGCTGCTCTGGTTTGCCAGAAGCGGCTTAGTCATGCTGGCCACATGACTGTGCGCCGGTTCCCTCAGCCAATAAAGCGAGATGAGCGCCGCAACCCCAGAGTCGGCCACGAATGGACGTAATGGTCAGGGGTCCCTTTACCTTTACCTTTTAAGATTGCTTTAGGGGGTTATCTCTGTGATCATGACAACAATCTTGTACAGTAGGAAAGCAGAGTTAACTACATATTGCATACGGGAGGCTGAACCTGAGAGAACAGTACCTTGGCTAAGTCCCTCTTGTGAGTTTGTGGCCGAGATTAGATTTGAACTGTTTTCTTCCTGGTCTCAGAACCCACATTTTCTGCTGCTACCCCAGTACCAATAGCTTTTCTGCCAATAAAGAATTGGATACATCATCAACTTCATCACCGCCTTTCCCACCAGTTGTGTAGTATAAGGTGCAGTAATTTTATTTTTATTATTAATAAATCAATATTTATTAAATAATAATAATAATAATAATAATAATAATAATAATAATAATAATAATAATAATAATAATTTATTAAATTTGTAAACCACCCTTCACCAGAAGATCATAGGGTGATTTGTTTATCTGACATCTTTTTAGGCCACCTTACAGAACAAGGTATTCTCTAGGTGGTTTTCAGACATCTATCAATGAACACGATTCTATATAATATATATATAATATCATTTTCTAATATAATATAAATGCATAATTTGCAAACAAAGGGCCAATATGCCAGCAAGCAGTAACTGAGAGTTAATCATCCTTTAGAACCCTTTATTTGGCCCAGCATTAAAAAATGACCAGCATTCAATAAAACAATTCTCTAGAAACAAGCGACAGCCTTTCTAAAATCCTCTTGACTTCTGTTTTATGAAAGCCAGATATTCTAGCAATGCAGAATAATCTTATGGAACAGAGTACTAATGACCGACAGTGATAACGAGGAAGCTGGGCTGTCAACACAGGTACGTGTCATTGTAAGCAGCAACATAAGGAAACGATGGAACCCAAAGGTACATGTGATAAAGTGAGAGAGAGAGAGAGGTCTCTTGTGAATTTAAAATGCATTATCTCCATGCAACTCTGTCAATTTGGCAGGCCATAGCAAAGGATTTTGGTTTTTTTGTTTTTAAAAAAAGCTTTAAAAATCTTTCAAAGCCTAGTTGTGAATGTAATGTTATGAAGCTTCTATTTGAAAATAAGTTTCTACATTTTTGCTGCTTCCCTCATACTCCCAGTATCAGTCCAAGTGTGGTGGAGTTCAGGCTAGTGAAGGCCTCTTCCTGTCGTAAATAAGATTACTTTCATTTCACTTGTGGAGTGTGTTATTCCTCAGAGTAATGAATTTCCTCTGTGCCTTAGAGCACATAAACATGGTTTTCATTAGGAGTCTCTTGGAGGGGGAGGAAAAGCCCAAGCAAAATTAATAAGATGATGATTAACTCCACAAATGCAGATGTGCTTTTACTGTACAGCTGAAACAGGCTTGTGGTCTACACACCGCCTTGTGCAGGCAGACTAAACACTAAACAAAGTGAAATAATCCCTGATAGCGAGCTGGGTTTTGCTTGGAATGAAGGAGTTAGGAAAAATCAGTGGGAAATGTGACAACTAAAAGTGTGTTAGGAAAATAAAATATCTTAGCTGTGGAACAGAAAAGAAAGAGGCACAGGCCTTTAATTTTATATGAAGTGCCTGTGTTGATAGCAAATTGTAGAAATATTTTGAATTAGTGTTGCAGTGGGATCAGTCTTGAATAATGATACTAGCATTTTGCTAATATTTCACAGCTAGACAAGTCTAGCGAGAAAATCTTCCAAGTACAGTCGTACCTTAGAAGTCGAACAGAATCCGTTCCGGAAATCTGTTTGACTTCCAAAACATTTGGGAACCAAGGCGCGGCTTCTGATTGGCTGCAGGAAGCTCCTGCGATGGACATTCAGGTTCTGAAGAACGTTCGCAAACTCGAACACTCACTTCCAGGTTTGTGGCGTTCAGGAGTCAAAGTGTTCGTCTCGCAAGGCGTTTGACTTCCGAGGTACGAGTGTACAACTAGTTTATGTAGTTTGAAATCTCTGTCCATGGGTGACTCCACACAGCAACTCTGACGCTTTCTCCTTGCTTACCACAATTTTGTAATTTTTTTTAAAAAAGCAGTTAAAAGGGCATGCATACGTAAGAAAGGTTGTGCAGCATTAAGGCTTCTTCTGTTTTCTGTCAACATGATAGGTAGAGAACCATGCAGCCCTGGTTGGCAGTTACTTAACCAGAGGCATATTTTGAATTGAGCAAGCGTTGAAGTGGAAACAACATGCCACTTGGCCAATGGCTCCCACCTGCATAACCGGCAGAGTTTTCTGGCAGGGTTCTCTTCGCCTTCTCAGCTTTTAGTTTCTCATGTTTGACCCAAATGGGAGTGAGTGACCAAGCAATACAAAGGGGGAATGCTCTTCCAAAACCATTTAAACCTATGGATGTGGTTCTCATTGAGTCCTTTGCAGTAACGTTTCTAGTAAAGGAGGTGAGATGCTCCTGTGCCGGCAACCAGCTGGGAAGCCAGAGCAAGGTTGACTCTTCAAGCTCTCAGCTTGCCTATCCCTAGGGTAAAATCAATGTAAAAATAATATATGGGCATGACCGAGTCAAAGTTAAGCTGCGTTAAATCCCTGTTATCTCAAATGGAAAGGTAAGCACATAGCTAATTCTCTCCCATTAAAGTAAATGGGGTGTAGAATGTCTGGGCTTAGGGGCCTTGACTTTGTATATTCGTGTTTTGTGTTGGAGTTACAAGGGCAGTTTGGAGGCAGAAATGACCTTGTTTGGTGTGCCTGCCTTGCCTGCGCTTCCTGCTAGAGATGTTGTCTTCATTCCATATTTGCTTCTATTAAATAAATCACCCACGTCTCTGATTGCCTCCATCATTAGTTAAACCCCTGAAATTCAACCAGGAAAATGCTGCCAGGTCTACCTGAGAGATGATTTTAACCTAATGCTGACCTCCCTGAGTATTGTTCGTTTTTATGGCATGAGGAGGGCATTCCTTTTGGCGTAAAAGAGCATGTGTTTTTTATTTAAAGCTATAACTGAAACTTTTGCTTCAAGACCCATTTCTCAGTTATGGAACGAAGGTTTTTGGATCAAAAACTCGCCAGCCAAGCGAACAGTTATCTTAAGTTTGCCTTTCTATTTCTTTCAGGTTTGGGGCAGGGAGCTGTTATTGTTGTTAAGAAGAAAGCATTGCAGGTTTAAATTTTGCTCCACAGCATGCTGTTCTCTAATCAAACCCCTCTAGACTGTAAATCACGTTGACTGTGTCACTATTTTGATTGGAAGCATGAGCTGTACCACTGCAAATCTCTAAGGAGGGTTAACCTCTGCAGCTGCGGAAAGCTGGAACTGTTTGCTGCTATTATTAAAGGAACTTGAGAGGGGAGGGGGGTTGTAGGTAAAGATGTAGTGAAATTCATAAGGTGCACAGAGATTTAGTATGAAGGTTTTATTACAAGATGGCCCCCAATGATATTGAGATAGTAATACAAATGGAATGATTCTCATTGTCAAAACAACAAACATGACATATTAGAACCTCCTTCCTTCCCCTTCTTTTCATCTTGGGAAAACTGAAATGCAAAGAACCAGACATTATTTTAAAACCTAAAATATCCAGAAGACTGCTTTGTCTGGAATAAATATGTGTGGTGGTTTTTTGGGGTTTTTTTTTTTTTACAAAAAGATGGTTTTCTGAAGGAGCTTTATTTTCCTTGTTTATCTCCAGGGAATGAAAACTTTTTATATCCAAGTTTTAATGATTACATCATGGGGGTGTTTTGTTTTGTGTTGTTTTGGCTTTTTGACTGGGTTTAAACCGAAGTTGGTAAAGTTTACCTTGACTCTGATAGGCTCTCTGAAAAGCTTTAATCTGCAGTTAATTGCAAATGCCACGAGACTAAAATAACACTGTCGATGAGAAAACTTACTAACAGGTTACCGTATTTTTTGCTCTATAAGACTCACCTTTTCCCACCTGAAAAGTAAGGGGAAATGTGTGTGCGTCTTATGGAGCGAATGCAGGCTGCGCAGCTATCACAGAAGCCAGAACAGCAAGAGGGATTGCTGCTTTCACTGCGCAGCGATCCCTCTTGCTGTTCTGGCTTCTGAGATTCAGAATTTTTTTTTTTCTTGTTTCCTCCTCCAAAAACTAGGTGCGTCTTGTGGTCTGGTGCGTCTTATAGAGCGAAAAATACGGTACATTTGCTTGTGTTTGGGAATATTATGCCTAGTCGAAAAGCACTCCAAAAAGGCGGAATGAGTTTAGGTATGGGAAAGAAGTGTGCACTGGTTAATCTATATCAAAATGGATAGAGAGTATGTTGCTTGCTGTCTGTCTTCACAACTCTGGCTTGGCTCAACTATTATGAATAGGTATATAGTTCAGTGATCGTGTAGTGTGTGGACTTTAAAGGCCCTGGGAATTGGTGGTACAGGTCCTAGTGGTGCCTAAAAGAACGATTTGTCTTGTTTCTATGCCCATGTGGTTTAAATTTATTGAGTGGGCTTGAATGGTTGCAGATTTTACCACAAACACTGGAGAGAGATCGTTTTACTGTAAATGTCCTAAAGGGCTTTTGTGAAGTACAAGAAATTAGTCTGAGATCATGAACCTATAAGGCCTTGCAGGGCACACAACAAGAGCTGCAGAGTGACTTAACATGAGTAAAGCTGCACTATCAGAAGTACAGATCAGCTACTGGGTTGTGCCTTGCAAAGCCCCTTCTGTGCATGGAAAGGTATTGTGTCCACTCCTCCCCCAAAAAGCCTATCTAGATAAACCTGCAAATATCAGAAAGAGCATATCCACACTTTCCTCCGCTCTTTTCAGGCACAATCTGTGCTTTAAAGCACTAAGTGCCCATTTTAATTTTTTGCTCTGCAAAAACCCACTCTTTAAAGCTGAATCGGAGCAAACAGCAATCCATTTTTTAAAAACCCTCAAATTGATGTTTGCTCCGATTGAGCACTAAAGAGCATATTTTCACAGGGAAAGGTATGGAGCAAAAAACGCTCTTTTAAGCGTGGACCTGTGTCTGGAAAGAGCAGGGCAAAAGCTGAGTGTGGGTAAGCTCATAGCGAGAGAGAGGCTGAACAATACTGAAATCAGAGGCGCCAGCTTGCGAGGGTGATTGGGAGTGGGTGGGGCAATGTTGCACACATGATGTCAGGGCATTGGGAGGAGCTGGAGGCGGAGCCAAACACGCCAACCATGCAACTTCAATGGACAGCGGCTCCTTCTCTTCCTGGCACCACCACTGGCAGGAGGCAGCTTCAACCCTTATTCCCCTCCATCACAGGAAAAGGAGGAGAAGGAGCTGGCCACTGGAGCCCAGCCATGCTCAGCTCTGCACTTCGCTTCCATGCTTTTTGAACATTTTTTTTTGGGGGGGGGCTCCAGGAGCTGGTACCCCTGCTTAGTGGGAATGTGGAAGTAATAGTACCACTCTATTCTGCCTTTGACAGACCATACCTGGAATACTGTGTCCAATTCTGGGCACCACCGTTTAAGAAGGATATTGACAAGCTGGAACGTGTGCAGAGGAGGGCAACCAAGATGGTCAAGGGTCTGGAAACTCAGCCTGACAAGGAGCGCTTGAAGGAGCTGGGTATGTTTAGCCTGGAAAGGAGGAGACTAAGAGGAGATATGATAGCCATCTTCAAGTATCTCAAGGGCTGTGACATGGAAGATGGAGCAAGCTTGTTTTCTCCTGCTCTGGAGGGTAGGACTTGGATCAACAGCTCCAAGTTACAAGAAAGGAGATTCCGACTAAACATCAGGAAAAAACGTTCTGACAGTAAGACCTGTTTGACAGTGGAATGGTCTCCCTCAGGAAGTTGTGGACTCTCCTTCCTTGGAAGTTTTTAAGTAGAAGTTGGATGGCCATCTGTCATGGATGCTTTAGCTGAGATTCCTGCATTGCAGGGGGTGGAACTAGATGATCCATGAGTCCCTTCCAACTCTATGATTCTATGAATGGTTGAAAAACAATTTAAAATCTATAGGAAGATCTCAGTCATATATTTCTTAATGGAAGAGTATTATAAATGAGGCTCCAATACTTTGGCCACCTCATGAGAAGAGAAGACTCCCTGGAAAAGACCCTGATGTTGGGAAAGATGTTGGGAAAGATGGAGGGCACAAGGAGAAGGGGATGACAGAGGACGAGATGGTTGGACAGTGTTCTCGAAGCTACAAAGATGAGTTTGACCAAATTGCGGGAGGCAGCAGAAGACAGTTGTGCCTGGCGTGCTCTGGTCCATGGGGGTCACGAAGAGTCGGACACGACTAAACGACTAAACAACAACAACAATTATAAATGAGTGTGGAACCTGCAAATCCATCTATGACTAACTTATATATGCATTACCACTGGTATAAATTGTCATATTTCTGATCCTTTTTAGTGTAGATTTGTCTAATGGATTATAAGTGACAGTCTTAGAATGCCACTTTAATCAGCCTAATGAAACAGGGGCATGAAAAGAGCAAAGAAAATGAGGCATAATGAAAGGGCCAGTTTTAGAAAAAAAGTAAGAAATTGATCAGGGAGATGGTGGGAAATTACATTAAGTGATCCACCTGGTTTTCTGCAAGATTTCTCAGAAATGAATCCCATTTACTTCAGTGGAACTTACTTTACAAAAAGCATGCCCAGGATTAAAGTCTGTCTAAGATTTTTGCAGAGAAGGAAACAAAGTGAAGGTCCCGATCAAGATCAGTCAGAAGAAAGAATTGCATATTAAAACATGTTATAATGAAAGGCTAATATCTGGAGTTGCCAATGATAAAATGATTTAAGTTGATTAGCTGCCTTTTAACCAATAAAATTTAAATAAACTTACATATTTTGAAGACAGCCACAAAAATGTACTATAGGACCCTCTTCTTGCAGTCATTCTTAGCACCTAAAGAAATTACCCAGGCCCTACAAATATATGGGAGCAGAAACAGGAATTGGCAAAAATCACCCCTTTCCTTCATGAGGACCATCCCATGAGCAGAGTTCTGCTGACACCACACACACCCCCAAAAAAAGAAAAGAAAAAAAGATAAAAGAAAGGATCTGTACTATTGGATCAACTATAGTAAAGGTGGTTTTCATACATGGTTTTTTTACAATGCAATATAGAGGGGGACTTGATGTTCCAAATTCATATTGTAAAATAGATTAGCATCCCATTTAGTTAGAAATGTGGCGTGCACACAGTTCGAGGTCTTTTGAGATAGTTTCCAATTAGTTCTTTGTGTCTCTGGCTTAAAACCTCTCCTGCTGAGCTGAGTCCTGTTGATTGCAATTGCAATATGGAAAACAGCTAATTGGCTGTGAAGACCCCTACCGATGCTACCCCTGCTGGCAATCTGTTTATGGATTTTCAAAATGCCGTTCCAGGTTTTTGATGGCATGTGTGAGAGTGTGGATGTGCTTTAATGTTACATATTTTCAGATTGTTCCAACAAGAGAATGTTCCTTGTTCAGCCGAATGCCAGCTTCATAATATATGGTTTATGAAACTGCAACAAGCATCAGATTGCCCTCTGCCCTGTTATGGCTCCCTTCCTTTCCTTCTCTGTTTGAAATGGGAGCTTTCAAAGGTTATTTGTAATATGGCTTCAGAAAGGGTTAGGTCTGCTGTTCAAGTGGGGCAGGTTAAAAAATAATATAATTTTTGCCCTTGAGTATGGATAAATGAGGGGACGCGGGTGGCGCTGTGTGTAAAACCTCAGTGCCTAGGACCTGCCGATCGTATGGTCAGCAGTTCGAATCCCCGCGGTGGGGTGAGCTCCCGTCTTTCGGTCCCAGCTCCTGCTCACCTAGCAGTTCGAAAGCACCCTTAAGTGCAAGTAGATAATTAGGTACCTCTTTATAGCGGGAAGGTAAACGGCGTTTCCGTGTGCTGCGCTGGTGCAGGCTCGCCACAGTAGCTTCGTCACGCTGGCCACGTGACCCGGAAGTGTCTCCGGACAGCGCTGGCCCCCGGCCTCTTAAGTGAGATGGGCGCACAACCCTAGAGTCGGACATGACTGACCCGTACGGGCAGGGGTACCTTTACCTTTATGGATAAATGAATGCAAGCCCTTGAGGATGGGTAAGTAAACTAGTTACTAGTATATCAGATAAAATAAATGTGTGCGGTAACCAGGAATAGGAATCTGAAACATGATGTACTAACTTTGCATTGCATTTTAATGTTTTTCCCTCTGAGATCCTAGATGGTAGATTTGCTAAAGTTCCCGTCAAGGATATGACTTGTCCTTGTAGCATTCAAATATTTTAACAGTCACTCGTGTGTTTTTCTGCTCTAGTTTTCATCAAGGGGAGAAGGTTTTGTGGTTCATCTTTTGAGTATCTTCCTTGAAGGAACTCATAAATCTACCAGACTATTTGAATGTTCTTGTATTTCTTAGACCTGCTATCATTGTCAGTTCCTAGCTTGTCATTGTTAATCATTAATAATTGGTTCTGTTGAGGTTGTGACTTTGTATTTTGCAGTTGGTGGCGGCGATAGCACAATAAGTATGCTGCTACTGATTAGGATTTTCAGCATTTATAAGCTGCCTTTCTGGATCATGCCCACTCAAGGCAGGAAATAAATTTTGCTTTATTTTACTTAAACTTTTTAGTATGAATTTCTGGGGAAGAGGTTCCTCATAGGTTCGCAGATCCACAAAACTTAGCTTGAAACAGCAGGTGTCACTGTTCTTATTACAGAATTTTTTAGAGCGTCAGTTCAGTGTTATGAAGATTCACAGAATGTTACTAGAGCTACCTAGATATTATAACTCTTTTGTTTTTGGATGCGACTAGACCATTTAATGTTTCCATTGGAAACTGGGATTAGTCCTGTCATACTCTGTTCCCTGTAATTGCGCCCAGAAAACAGCTGGTGCCGGGGGAGGGGGGAGAGAAGGAAGGAAAATTGTTCTGATACTTCCCTTTTCTCCAGTTGCTAAACTGGGAGCATGGGGCAAGGAGGGTTGCTAGGCAAACTGAGATTTTAGGATATATGTTAGATTGTTTTTTAATGATTGCTCTCCCCCACCCCCTATGTTTTTAGCTGTTTCTATTTTAGCTGTAAGCCACCTTGATTCCCTGTCAGGGGGAAAAGATGGAATATAAATAAATGTAATATAACAATAAATATAGGAACAAGGACAGGATTACTGGATATCTGGATCCCAAGTAGATAAGGCAAACAGCTACACAGTTCACAGCTATCTGTTTATTATGTTCTCTGGACAAGGCAAGGTGTCTTGATAAGAACAGCCATGTTAAAGGTTTGTGGTACAGAAAGCAGCACCCATTTTTTAGAAGCTGAGGCACAAATTAAATACGATCTTTGCATAATGGGGTCTTGATGTACTGTAGTTACTATAGCTACAGTAGCGTCAGAAGACAAAACCTTATTTACAGGTACAATATCGTATCTGACAGTGCGATCCTATATTTAGAAGTAAACAGAGGTGACACTGCTGCCAAAAGAGGAATTAACCCTTGGCTCCAGGATGGAGTAAGAAATTAAACAGGGAACTTGATTCAGTATGTTTAATCAGCATCCCTTATAAGACATCATACTACGCTTCCCTCCAAACAGAGGCTTGATACTGTGCTCACATGAGTACATTTTGTGTATGCTATACAAAAAAAATGAAAAGCTGCGGGGCTCCTCGGTTTCTTGACAGACGTTTTATATCTCTTATTTATTTGGGATCCTCTATCGATCTAGGAGTCTTGGTTGACCACAAACTTGACATGAGCCAACAGTGTGACGCGGCAACTAAAAAAGCCAATGCAATTCTGGGCTGCATCAATAGGAGTATAGCATCTAGATCAAGGGAAGTAATAGTGCCACTGTATTCTGCTCTGGTCAGACCTCACCTGGAGTACTGTGTCCAGTTCTGGGCACCACAGTTCAAGAAGGACACTGACAAACTGGAACGTGTCCAGAGGAGGGCAACCAAAATGGTCAAAGGCCTGGAAACGATGCCTTATGAGGAACGGCTAAGGGAGCTGGGCATGTTTAGCCTGGAGAAGAGGAGGTTAAGGGGTGATATGATAGCCATGTTCAAATATATAAAAGGATGTCATATAGAGGAGGGAGAAAGGTTGTTTTCTGCTGCTCCAGAGAAGCGGATACGGAGCAATGGATCCAAACTACAAGAAAGAAGATTCCACCTAAACATTAGGAAGAACTTCCTGACAGTAAGAGCTGTTCGACAGTGGAATTTGCTGCCAAGGAGTGTGGTGGAGTCTCCTTCTTTGGAGGTCTTTAAGCAGAGGCTTGACAACCATATGTCAGGAGTGCTCTGATGGTGTTTCCTGCTTGGCAGGGGGTTGGACTCGATGGCCCTTGTGGTCTATTCCAACTCTATGATTCTATCGCAGAGTGCAGGTGAGTTGCCGCTTGCTATTATGAAGGCAGTTGGGAGAACTATCCACATACGAACTACAGTTAAAAAAGAAAATGAGCAGCAGAGGGCAGTGGTGCAGTGCTTGAATTGTTGAGAAAAGATATACCGGTAAACCTTTCTCTGTGTGTGCTGTGTGTGTGTAATGGGGTGAGGGCAGAAATCTGTTAGATGAGACTGGGATGCTTCCATTGATAACAGGCAGAAGATCTTGAAAGTTCTACTTACATCTTGTATTTGTCTTAACAGATAGTGTGTGGAATTAGAACCCGCCCCCCCAAAATGCAATTGTTTATATGGCTACCTGAGTTCTGTTTCTGGTGATAATAGCAAAACATTGGTTTATTTGGCATTCCAATAAAATGTGTACCGTATTTTTCTCTCTATAAGACGCACATTTCCCCCTTCAAAAATTAAGGGAAAATGTGTGTGTGTCCTATGGAGCGAATGCAGACTCTCGTGGCTTCAGCGAAAGGAACCCGAAGCGTCCGGAGAACAGCGGGAACTTCCGCCACGCTCTGGAGGCACTGGGTTGCCTTCACTGAAGGCGAAGGCAATGTGGGAGAGGGAGAGCTGTGCAGCACCCCTTCAGCGAAGCGGGAGGAGAAATGGAAGGGGCTCCATTTCTCCTGCCGCTTCGCTGAAGGGGTGCTGCACAGAGAGGGGAAGATTTTTTTTCTTGCTCTCCCCCTCTAAAACAAGGCGCGTCCTATGGTCGGGTGCATCCCATAGAGCGAAAAATACGGTAAATTTCGACTGACACTCCTAGGCCAGGGTTTGTGGCTTTCAGGCAGACTTTGAGTCCCAGCAGCTCCTTACAAATTGACCATTGCATTATCCCATGTTATTATAGAAACATGACAGATATTCACCTCATTCTTGCAGCTACAGTCTGGTTCTTTCTTCTAGACCCTTGCCAAATTTAAGCGCAAATGGATCAGGAACGTTCACCCTCAATAGATAATTTCCCAGAACTTGCTCCAACAGAAGGCAGTGAGGCCCACCAACTTGGGTGGCCTTTAAAAAGAAGATTAGAGAAATTAATGGAGGAGTTGGCTATCAGTTGCTGATAACAGCAAGGTTGCAGTTTCAATCTCCACTTGGGGCAGCTGCATATTCCTGCATTTCAGGTATTAGACTTGATGATCCTCAGGATCCCTTCCAACTGTTCTATGATTCTTTGATCTGGTTGGCCACTGAGATAACAGGAGGCTGGACTAGATGGACCATTGGTCTGATCTAACAGGCTCTTCTCATGTTCTTAAGAAAGGAAGGAAGGAGTTGAATTAGATCACAGTCTTTAGAAATAGGCAACATCACAAGAGCTTGAGCTGCTTAACTTCCAATCCTCTTCTCATTTTAGTTCAATCGCAACAGGTCCTAGCTAAAATTCTAAACTGTGGCCAAACATTAAGAGAACTAGTTCATTAATTTTCAGTGAACTCTGAAACAACCTCGCACCAAATTTGGTGTCTTTCTTGGAGTCAACGTTTCCTAGAAATAGTTCCAGTGTTTCTCTGGCAGCCTCTTTAGAGTTGCTTTTGATTGTTTCACCTTAATTGGAACATGTGGATAAGATTGCTTAGCAGTGGAGCTATTGCTGTTTCATTGTTTATACACATAGTTAATTTTCCATGGCAGTAGTGGGTTTGTGGCATGTCTAAATGTAGCAACCGCAGGAACCAAGTAAATCGGAGATACTCAGTAATGTTGAATTTTCATATATAGCCTAACAAAGTAAGTATTACCTTTCTGGGTCAGAACAAGGACCACCTGGTCCAGGTGCCCTTATATGCCATATTATATTATATTATATTATATTATATTATATTATATTATATTATATTATATTATATTATATTATATTATATTATATTATATTATATTATATTACATTACATTGAGGCACCTAAGACATTGCTACCCAATTGGCTTACAGTCCAGTTTGGATAAAGAACAAACATAAAATAAAACCAAAACTGAAAGAGAAGGCCTGAATCAACGTGACTCAGACATGTGAACCAGGCAATAATATATTATTGCAAGTTAAGCCAATTTGGAGGAACATACACTGTGGGATCGTAATATACTAACCTGAGATATAATTTTAATATTAATACAGTGGAGTAAATGACTTCTCTTATTCTACCTTTGAGCAGTGCCCATTCTCCTTTGTTCCTCACATCCTTCTTTGGCAGGGTTCTGTAGTTGAGCAGTATAATCAAGGCTCCCATTAACATGTTATTCCCCCCTAATGTGTGTTATACAGTCATACCTTGGAAGCCAAACACCTTGGGAGATGAATGTTTTGGCTCCCAAATGCTGCAAACCCAGAAGTGAGTGTTCCAGTTTGCGAATGTTCTTTGGAAGCCAAATGTCCAACACGGCTTCTACGGCTTCCGATTGTGCGCAGGAAGTTCCTGCAGCCAAGCAGAATCCGTGCCTTGGTTGTCAAACGTTTTTGGAAGTTGACAACCAAGGTACGACTGTAATTGGATCAAATAACATATGCCACAGAAGACTGTTAGAACTGCAATCCTATACCCACTTGCCTCGGAGTTAGCCCCATTGGACTCAAATGGGCTTAGATTTGCACAGACCTGTATAGGATTGCACTGTAAGCGCAACATGAGACCAGTAGCAGATCTGAAGTGTTGTAGCTGCTTGGCTGTTATGTACTGAGTTGAATAGGATCCAAAATGCAGCAGTCTGATTGGTCCTAGAACAATAGGACCCAGATTGCAGCAGTCTGATTGGTCCACAGGAGCCATCCAATCCAGCTCCAGGTGGAAGTGAATCCGCAACCTGATTGGCCTACAGGAGAATCCCGGAATTAGCCAACCACGTGGGGCCCATTGTGTAAATAATGTATATAAAGCAGACATTCTGGGGGAACTGCCATTCCTCCTCACCACTATGAGCTGAATAAAGAGCATGAAATCCACTCTCGACTCCGAGTATATTTCATTGGCCTATGCTGCCTGTAATTAATTTGCTCAGCGTTTTCATTAGCGTAGCATATGCTAATCAAACCTCTATTCTAGAGCAGTTAGGGTAGGCAATTTCTACTCTCGGACTTCTTTTTGCTTTGCATTTTTGTTCCTCTTCTTTTAGTAGAATTTCCAGCGCTTTGTAAATACACAAGTTCTTGAGCATTACTTTTTTAGCGGGGCTAAAAGTTAGACTCTTGGATTTCCTGAAGTCCTTGTGGGTTACAGAAATACTACCAGGAGCACATGCCAACCACTTGCGATATGTTGCCCACACCTTCTGCAGACAACTGCAAAACAGCTTTAGTCGAGAAAGAATACGTAGGCACTATATGACTCAAAGTGGCAAGCTGTTGCTCATCTAAAAGCCAAAGAGAGTTTTCGACCTGGTGTCTGTTTCAGAGAACAAGTTGCTTACGTGGTGCTGACATTTCTTTTCCTCTTGCTTCTGAGTTTTGACAAAAGGTAGTTGGAAGGGATTTTATCCCCCTCTTACTGAGCATTCTAGTCTGCAAAGTTCTGCCCACATGCAGAAGAGAATAGCTGAACAGTTCACATAGCTGAACACTCAAGCCAATAACAGCAGAGCTCTGGTTCGGCCGTACAAACGGCTGCAGGAGGATACTTCCAGTTGCATGTCTGATTCTCCCCTGCACACACTTAGAATTTTGCCACTCACTTGAATCCGTGGTAGTATGAAAACAAGGGGAGGCACCATGAGCTCAGTACTGTCATGTGACTAACCGTAACAAGTTGATGCTCAAATCCTACCTGTGGTAGCAACGTAAGTTACTTTGAAAGTATGCTCAGGATAAAACTTACTAGAGCTGTGTCAAACCGGGCAGTGAACAAGGAACACTGTAGTTTTTAGTGTAATGATTCTGAAGTACAGTGGTACCTCAGGTTACAGATGCTTCAGGTTACAGACTCCACTAACCCAGAAATAGTACCTCGGGTTAAGAACTTTGCTTCAGGATGAGAACAGAAATCGTGCGGCGGCAGCGGGAGGCCCCGTTAGCTAAAGTGGTACCTCAGGTTAAGAACAGTTTCAGGTTAAGAATGGACCTCCGGAAGAAATTAAGTTCTTAACCTGAGGTACCACTGTAAAACAATTCCTCCTGAGGTGTTCAGAATCTGTATCCATGGAGTGAGGAAACTCCTGCATTGATTAAGAAAATCTGTGAGTTTGGCTGAACACATTTACCAATTCTCTGCCCAGTTGGAAACCTTGCACTTTGAGGGTTTCCAGTTGTTGTTGTTATTTATATACCACCCTATACCTGGAGATCTCAGGGCGGTTGTGGGGAGAGTTGTAAGTACATTCAGTCAAGTAGACTTGCTGTACAATCCCCCTTGAGTGCAGGAAGATCAGGGTGGAAGGGATGTATCATTCAGTCCACACCCTCGTGGATACAGATTCCAATGCTGGAAAGGACTACAGTGTTTAGTGAAAGCGAGCCTATGATTTCTTGCAAAACAACTTTTTTCAACTTAACTGTCTAAAGCAAAAATAGCTTGAGAAAATCATAGTCTCTATAAATGTTCTCATAAACTCTAGCACGAGGTTCTTAGGAAAAGACCAGAAGTGTTCTGGATTTGTTTTCAAAGCTTGGTTCAGGCTAGCTGTAGTCTGCTGCTTGGAGACTTTTGTCAAGTGCTCTTTTCTATTCTGATAAATTGTTCTGTGGATTGCTAAAGTCCTGGGCAGCCTGAAGGTTTTACAGCCTGCTAATGAAAATGTGTTGAGTGTTAGAAACAAGTTGGCACTGCAAATGGCAACATTTCCCCCCACAGAATGCTATTTTAATATTTCCTCCTCCTCTCAAGATGGCAGTGCAAAGCCTTGGATAGTATGATTGGGGGGGGGGGAGGGGGCAGGAGATGATGGGCTAGAAAGATGGAGGAAAGTTGCTGGCTCTTTTAAGTTTTTCTAGCAGTGATGTGTGACAGTGTTGCTCTGTCTGGAAGATCACCCTAACCCTGCTTTCACAAGTAGGAATAAATTGTGGGGTTAGGGAGAGCTCACATTCAAAGAAATACAACACAGAAAAATCCTTCACACAAGTAAAGGAGGAAGGCCTTGCAGAGAGGATATTAATATCCAGTACTGGGTTAAACCACAGAGCCTAGCACTTGCCGATCAGAAGGTTGGCGGTTCGAATCCCCGCAACGGGGTGAGCTCCCATTGCTCAGTCCCTGCTCCTGCCAACCTAGCAGTTCGAAAGCATGTCAAAGTGCAAGTAGATAAATAGGTACCGCTCCAGCGGGAAGGTAAACGGCATTTCCGTGCGCTGCTCTGGTTCACCAGAAGCAGCTTAGTCATCCTGGCCACATGACCCGGAAGCTGTACACCAGCTCCCTCGGCCAATAAAGCGAGATGAGCGCCGCAACCCCAGAGTCGGCCACGACTGCACCTAATGGTCAGGGGTCCCTTTACCTTTACCTTACTTCTATCAGACCTTGGATATGGAGGATTCAGAGCAAAATCTGCCCAATCTTTTTAGGCTTTGTAATAATAGAATCATAGAATTGTCAAGTTGGAAGGGACCACAAGGGTCACTGAGTCCAACCTATGAAGGCAGCCCTGTTTAGGGAAGTTTTTAATGTTTCAAGTTTTATTCTGTTTTTAATATTCTGTTGAAAGCTGCCCAGAGTGGCTGAGGAAACCCAGCCAGATGGGTGGGATAGAAATAATAAAAAATTGTTGTTGTTGTTGTCTCATACTCTACCAACTGAGCCATGTATGCTATATGATAAGGTTTGGGAAAGTGACAGAGCAAGGCAATAAATTAATTGGTTATTTTCAAAGAAGTCTTGTAGCTCGGTTCTTATCGTGAATGCAGGTGGCCTAATCTTTTCTGAATGAAAGATGGGAAAGGTTGGAAATAAAACTTAAGGAAGAGGGTTTATAACATGGAAATCTTGCCAATCCATGGGGAAACCCAGCCAGATGAGTGGGTTATAAATAAATTATTATTATTATTATTATTATTATTATTATTATTATTATTGACACTTAAGAGTCCAACTCCACCACTTTATGAATCACAGCAGCAGAATCCTATATTCCGTGTTTGGCAAGGCTTACTGCCTAGTAAACATGTTTCGAGTTGCAGTCTTAGTGCTCATAAGTCAATAACATTTTTGCTGGCTCCTCTTATCTGCTTAATAGAGATTCACAGTTCACAGATTGGGGTGGGGGGGAGACAGGAGAGCCCTCTGGTCGAAGAAGCCCTATTTCAGGGGTGGTCTAGTCCAAGATAAAAAAACTATAAGAAGCAAGGACCTTGATGTTAACTATCAATAGTTAACATGTGGAAAGCAGACTGAGCAGGCCGTCACCTAGTCAAGTCTTCCCACTATGGAAAGAAGAATTGTATTTGTTTTGAAGTTGGAGTGGGGGAATCATTCTTTTCAGTAGGGCCCAAATCTTCCCCACACTGGCGAGCCCACGTTGACAAGTGGGTGAGACCACCACCTGCCTGTCACTTGTCATGTGACTGACAGGTAGGTTGTCCCACCCACCTGTCAAAAATGGCCAGGTAGTGGGGGGGGGGGACATACTGCCATGCAAGATTGAACTCCCCATGCTGACTCACCAGTGACAAGCCCAAACCGAACAGGATCAAATTCACTACTTATGAGCAGGGGAATTCTATGCTTCTTTCTTCAGCCAAGGAACTACCTGCCCCACACCTGGTGTCACATGTGACATCAGGTGTCAGGCAGGTGGGTGTGTCTTCAGGAACATTGTCTCATTGGCCAAGTGGGAAGCCTTGGCTAAGTATACCATATTTCTGGTTTAAATTATAGTAAATATTTTAGATTCACATTTGTACATTTAAATTAACCTATGTCAGTTTTGTGCAACTCTGTGTCATCTTGTGTTCCCTTTTTTGCCCATGTGCTTCTCTCTTTTTCCATCTTTCTTTTTGTGATTCGGAATCGCTGCCATAAAGCAAAATGATTAATTTTGTAAATAACCCGGTAACATAATTGAGTTTGCACTACCTTGCTGGAGAAATAGTCTGGCTCAGTTTCAGATAGATAGACTATTGTATTATATTTACTCTCCTAAACCCAGAAAACCTACAGAGCCCTGATTAATTTTTTTGAAAAATCAAGATAGAGAGGTTTGCAAAGCTGTTTGAATTATTATCAGATGAATGATTTATATGATTCATAAGCTACGTAAATCTCAATAAACCCCTCTGCTAAAGATGTTCTATTGAATGTCATTCTGAGTGCAATGTGTACTTCAAATCATGCTGCCACCCATGGTTTGAGGAAAATGTTAATCCTGTCAAAAAAAAATTGCGAGATTTTCTAATATTAACTTTTGCCTTGGCTTTTTTTCTTGTTAAAGGCTCACTTTTTATTAATTCAAATCCAATATTAGAAGTAGAATTAAATTTGAAATTATTCCTGAGGTTTGATTTTTATTTTTTAAGCTGGATGGAAATGCAAGAAGTTTATTAAAATAGTATTTTTGTGCATTATATTGAAAGCCATTACTAACTTCATGGAATTCTATTTGTTCAGTTCATTTAAGGAAAAGGTCAACATAAGCTACAACATCACAATTACCGATATTGTTGCACTCATGAACAGCACAGTTGGATTAGAACTAAATTGCATGGGGTTTGTGGTAAGTAAAGGTAAAGGACCCCTGGACAGTGAAGTCCAGTCAAAGCGCTCATCTCGCTTTTCAGGCTGAGGGAGCTGGCGTTTGTCCGCAGACAGCTTTCCAGGTCATGTGGCCAGCATGACTAAACTGCTTCTGGCGCAATGTAACACTGTGACAGAAGCCGGAGCGCACGGAAATGCTGTTTACCTTCCCGCTACATCTATGGTCACCTCTTTGATTTTATGCAACCTTCTTCAATTGCGTTTTTTAACCATATAAGAATATGTGTAGAGAAGACTTCAGACTATAAATAATTTCAAAACCAGTCTCCTTCTAAGTTGCTGCTGCTTATCATTTTCTTTTGATCCAAGTTAAGAAGGGTGTCCATAACCAACAGGACTGGATTTTACAACATCTGAGTTATATTTATGTGTATGTCCATGCGTGTTTTCAATCCAGGAACACACTGTGCAGGAACACATTGTGCATTATTGTCAGCTGCACATTAAAAACAATAGTCTTCTAACCTGAAGTTGGGTTATTTGGTGCACAAAATGTACAAAATACTGTTCCATCCTTAAACAGTGAGACCTTATTTTGACTATGCTTTTAATATGTGTACGTATTTTTATTATTTTATTTTATTCTCTTTGTAAATTACTTCAGTGTTTTTTGTTACACGAGTTCAAGAAACTTAAATAACCTAACCTTTCATATCTGTAGAGAAAGTGTGAGTCATTTATAAAGCTTTATCTTTTAATAACAGCAAACACATTCATGACAATTGTATCAGCCATAGTGTTACTGGGACCCTTTTCATCCCGGCTTAGAACAAATCAACCACGTTTATTATTATTACTGCAGTTGTCGTTACTATCAAACAACCAGGATATTTTGGGAGTGGGGGTGTTTTATTGTATTATATTATCATTTGAAGATGTAACCCACCCTGGGACCATGTGGTTGAACAGTGGGTAGCAGGTATAATTGATGGTGGCGGTTTTAAAATATTAGAGATGCAATTTCTAATATTTTAGAAATATTTGCCAACAGCCCCCAAACACAGTGATGCTACAGTTTTGTTTAAGTCCGATAGTCCTACTCCTTGATGCAATTGAATCTATAAACTTGCTACAACATGTTTATTGTTAGCAGAGAATAACCTCAGAGTTGTTGTAACAACCATTTGTAATCCTGGAAACTGTGTTGCCTTTTCAAAACTGTCTCTTAAGTGAAATGAGCTTCAAGTCAGTTCACTGAGAATACAAAACCACTCTGCTATGTTGCTATGCAAAGATTAAAATTTAATTTTAGACGGAGTAACCATAGCGTAGAAACAAAGGGGGAATACTTTATGAAGCTTCCTTGTGAGCATGAATTTCACAGCTGTTTCATATTTGTACTGAAATGTTAGCAAGATCAGTGGAAGGCAGATAGATATCGCCTATCATTGATTTCCTCTCATTGTCCATGGACATCCTCTGCAAACAGTTTTAAGGAAGCAAGCAAAATACATTGTAATACATTATTAGAAGGAAAACCTCTGGAATGCTTTGTGTCAAACCTGTGTGTTATATATGTAGACAAACAGGAACAAAAGAGACTTAAATGGGCATTTGTTGAAAGTTAGACTGTTTGTTTGTTTGTTTGTTTGTTTGTTTTTATGGCAGCCAGTGTGGTGTAGTGGTTAAGAGCGGTAGACTCATAATCTGGTGAACCAGGTTTGATTCCCCGCTCTTCCACATGCAGCTGCTGGGTGACCTTGGGCTAGTCACACTTCTTTGAAGTCTCTCAGCCTCACTCACCTCACAGAGTGTTTGTTGTGAGGGAGGAAGGGAAAGGAGAATGTTAGCCGCTTTGAGACTCCTTCAGGTAGCGATAAAGTGGGATATCAAATCCAAACTCTTCTTCGCTCTTCTTTCGATACCTTATTTTATTTTTGGTAGCATAACCAAGTGGCAACATTGGGATGCTAAGGTGGTATGGTTCTTTTAAAACTTTCTAGGTGGAGAAACTGATATTTCTATTTTCAGCATCATAGTTGAGAGCTTAACAAGACTTGTCCAATGTTGCCATATGCAAGGTTCAAACTGTTGCTTGCCTTCTTAAATCTGGGGGGATTTGTTAAACTACCATCTGGAGAATGCAGAACCCCCTCAAGAATGCATACATTGACCACCCCTGCTCTTAAATTAGAGAAACATCCCCCCCCCATTCCTCTTCCCTTCCCCCACTACTTTCATTTGTGTTGGTTAAAAAAAAAAATGGCCTCACCTAGCAAATATTTTTTCTGTGTTGTTCCAGGTTGTGAGTCTCCACTTGATCTGACATTTCAAAAGGCCACAGCTGCAGTGAATGAGATCTTTATGACTCTCAGTGATGTTGCAAGAGCTCGGGCTTACATGAAGCAGTTTAATTCCGTACATGTTCCAGGAAGCCAAATTCAACAGGCAAGTTGCTGTGTCTTTTTAAAAAAAAATCCATGTGTTATTCTGTGTTACTTTATAGCAGTGTTTCCCAAACTTGGGTCTCCAGCTGTTTTTGAACTACATATCCCATCATCCCTGACCACCGGTTCTGCTGGCTAGGGGTTATGGGAGTTGTAACCCAAAAACAGCTGGAGACCCAAGTTTAAGAAGCCCTGGTTTGGAGCATTGGCAAAACTACCTGTAGCAAAATGTGACTGATTTTGTGGTTGTTTAATGCAGAATGTATTCTACTAATCTACAAGTGGGTTTGTAGAATTGTCTTTCCCTTCCAATGTTCTTAATAGTCATTGCTTAATTGAAAGGATATCTACTGAACCACAGTAGCTATAACATTGCCATCCATCTAATGTTGTTTCTGTGCTAGCCTCCCCAGTTGCAGGGAGCTTAATGTACCCATAAAGGCCACCTGCTCTATAAAACAGAAAGGGACACGGGTGGCACTGTGGTTTAAACCACTGGGCCTCTGGGCTTGCCGATCAGAAGGTCAGTGGTTTGAATCCCCGCAACAGGGTGAGCTCCTATTGCTGTGTCCCAGCTCCTGCCAACCCAGCAATTTGAAAGCACACCAGTGCAAGTAGATGAATAGGTACCACTGCGGTGAGATGAGCATTACAACCCCATAGTTGCCTTTGACTGGACTTAACCATCCAGGGGTCCTCTACTCTACTCTACTCTACTCTACTCTACTCTACTCTATAGAATAGTCATCCATTTAGCAGTAACCACTAAATGTATCCAGCTTAAAAAGAATAGAAATCAAACTATAGCATCTTTTTATTGATACATTTTCTGTGCATGAAACAGTTAACCCCCCCCCCCCAATATATTATGTAAGTTATCAGAGTTTGGAACAACCAGTTACTGAAGCTTTTGCTCTGTGCTTTTTGGTAGCACCTTTGTTGATGTTTTCTAGACAATTTGTCACTGTGTTCCTATTTCTCAGCCCTTAATTTCAGATAGCATCATGTCCCTGATGTACCATTGTTAAGCACTGATTGATTCTTTTTAGCTGCTGTAGTCTTAAACTAGAAGTACGAAGAGTGCAAGAGAGGATTCCTGCCCCCGCCCCAAATAAGAAAGAACATTTTTCCTCA
Organism: Podarcis muralis; assembly: GCF_964188315.1. NCBI lineage: Eukaryota > Metazoa > Chordata > Lepidosauria > Squamata > Lacertidae > Podarcis > Podarcis muralis. The sequence goes on along the minus strand of NC_135663.1, from coordinate 53,692,901 downwards.
TCTGGTTGCATAGACAGGGATGTTTAATGGTTATACCTTACCTTCCGCACAGCCAAGATCATAGAGGGAGTGAAACCATACTGGCTATCATGCCATCACCCATCCCCAGGTCCTTGGCCAGAGTGGGTCCAGCTGCCGCCCCCCCCCCGCCCCCCCATGGATAATCAGTAACTACAATGGATTGAATCCAGATTTCATTAGTCTTACTTGGAATAGACCCATTGAATTCAATGGGACTTATATTAGCCATGACTAAAGTATAATTAACCAAATCTGGATCCAACCTAAATACGGAGACATTCTGCTTATTTCAGTGGAACTTATTACCAATAAGTGTGCTTTGAATCAAAGCTTAATTGATTTTTTTATATATATATTTAAAAAATCACATATTTCCTGTTTTGACATCCTTTCCCTTTTAAGCATATCATTTTGAATGAATTTGTTTCTCTTTCCCAAAGGAATAATTGTGTGTGTTCAACAAGCCGTTTTTTATGTTTTTGAGTCCCAGCCAGTCATATAACACACAGCTAATGTCTGCTGCATCTTTCTTGGCTCAGTTAAAATGTAAATGTGTGTTGGAGGAAGCTTTGGGTGGCACATCCACATTTTCTTAGTGGCTGCATTGAAGAAAAAGATCTGCATTTGACATTGCAAACTGCTGGACACAAAAAGGTGTCTTTAATGGCTATAATGTTTTAGTAAATCATTTCTTTCCCAAGTTATTCAGTTTAAGTAGTTAGTTTCTCATTTGTTTTTCTTTTTTCTGTCTAAGGTAAGTGGCACTTCTGTTTATCATTTCTGCAGCATGACTCCTACATGTGTTTTCTAAGAAAACTAGAGATTGACATTCTTGGAATAGCTCAGTAAGGAAACATTGGCTGCCATAAATGGAACACATTAATTCAGTTTTGTAGATTGTAATACTGGCTACTGAAATTATATTAGTTGGTTGTTACTGCTTTAGATCTGCTGTAATTGTATAAATGTAAAAACTTTATAAACTGTATACAGTAAGCTTTCACTAAAAGCATTCCTCTGGTTTAAAGTGCCTACTTTATTTTATTTGCATTACGGTTGGATCCAGGGACCTGAAGAACCAGCAAAATACATGTTCAAATAGACAATATGCTGTCCCTCACCAGCTCTGTATCAAAACGTCAGTTATGATGCTGGCTTTCCAAATGATATGCTTGCAGTGTTTCGAATACAACCTTCCAAATCAATTTTCAAAATGCTGAAGTGATACACTCTCAGTAATGTGTTTAGTATATGCAGCAAAAGAAGATTGTAACATTTAAAAATCTTTTTAAAAGCCAGATAAACCCAGACTCTTCATTAGTCTAGATACCCTATCCTTTGCTGCAATTCACCCTATGCAACTATGCATCCTTTTTACATGCTTGTGTTTAATACATGATTAGTTAGCCATTGGAACACCGCTGTTCCCCATCCCAGCCAGTGTGTGTTGAGAGAGGGTAATGGTAATCATTACTGTTGAGAGACTTCAGTCCATTCGTGATTGATCCCCGATTATATCAGTACAAAAAAGCAGCTCCAAAATTGCACAAGGCTAGGACTTAGTGAAGGGACGCGGGTGGTGCTGTGGGTTAAACCACAGAGCCTAGGACTTGCCGATCAGAAGGTCGGTGGTTCGAATCTCCACGACCGGGTGAGCTCCCGTTGCTCGGTCCCAGCTCCTGCCAACCTAGCAGTTTGAAAGCATGTCAAAGTGCAAGTAGATAAATAGGTGCCACTCCGGCGTGAAGGTAAACGGCGTTTCCGTGCGCTGCTCTGGTTTGCCAGAAGCAACTTAGTCATGCTGGCCACATGACCCGGAAGCTGTACGCCGGCTCCCTCAGCCAATAAAGCGAGATGAGCGCCACAACCCCAGAGTCGGCCACGACTGGACCTAATGGTCAGGGATCCCTTTACCTTTAGGACCTAGTGAACCAATGTTATTTCTCATGATGAGGTGTTTTGTTTTGGGTTTTGGGGCAAAAGCAAATATACCAGGCAGAGGCAAGAACTCCCTGGCATTCTGTACATTTTCCTCCCCTCATCTTCAAATTTAGTTAAAGTTCAGATTGTTGGGTTTTTATTTTCCAAGAAGCTGAGTGCTTGTATCTTTGTGGAGCCAACCATTGGGAATCAATGCAGAGGCTCGATAGTCCGGTTTGAGCCATCAACTAGGCAGAGGCTGAAAATGTTTCCCCAACATTAGTAGCGAAATAAAGCAGAATTGGTTTGTCTCGTGTTACAAAAGCAGCATGAAAGATATCTCTGTGTGTGCCCTTTCTCTGTCTCCAGACAACATATTGATGCAAACAGGACAGTATCTTCTCCAGTGAGCAAGTTTTAGGCAGCTTCCACTCCTTTTTCCTCTCTTTTTTTTTAGCAGTTACCACAGTGACCATGAACATATCCCAACACAGTAAATTTCACAAGTGGGTTGTGCATTGTGAAATCACTTGTATATATACACTTACATTCAATGTTTAATATTTTCCAGGCCTCTTATAAACCATTGCTGAAGCAAGTGGTGGAAGAGATATATAATCCGGATCGACCTGACTCTGTTGATATTGAGCACATGTCTTCTGGGCTCACAGACCTTCTGAAAACTGGGTTTAGTATGTTTATGAAGGTAAGGTTGCCCACGTGTACATCTTAACAAAGTTAAATGTGTAGCTGTTTTTGGTAAGAGGAAGCTGCTTCGTTTTATCTGTGACGTTGTTATCTCATAGTTTTCTGCCTAATATGCACAAGTCATTGGCTACACCTGGCTTTGGCATTTGACTTGCAGTAGAATACGGAACATGCATTTTGTAGTTTTAAAGTTTATATTTGATATATAGGTGGTAGCTCTGGAACTCCCTGCCCCCAAAGGTTAGGTTTCCTTTCTCTTTAATTGTTTTCCATCGGGAATGGAAAACTCCTTTTTAAGCAAACGTTTGATTCTGTTACTACTAAAAGTACTGATGGCTCTTTATTGTTTGTCACTGCTGGTTTTTGTTTATAATGTGAGTTTTTAGTGGTTGTTCTGCCATTGTTTTTATGTTCGATTTTATATTTGTCAGCCACTTTGAACACTTTGTATCATCATCATCATCACTTTTAATTTGTATACCGTCTTTCTATCTTAGAATAAGCAAGGCGGTTTACAAGCTGAATAAACAATGAACGCACACCTTATAACAATCTAATGCAATACAAAAATGTGATAATAAAACATAACTTTAAAATAAGCAACCTGCATCAAATAAAGTAACATTCAACAATCATTAGAATAGCATAGAATAATATACTATTCTATACTATTCTAATATCAGCATATAAAAATTAAACAGAAATCCACTCTTAATTACAATAAATACTACAATCAATGAAACATTGGTAAGCCACAGAGAATAAAATAATACAATACAAATTGAGAAGCAGGGACTGGTGGGGCAAGGCAGATGGAAGAAGGCCTTGCCTGATGAAGTCTCTCCAAAGATGGTTTCTTGAAGTCTGCATCCAAACATGGTTTCTTGAGGCCAACAGAGTACTGACTATTCCCTCTGCCTCTGTTAATAGTGGTTTCAATTCTTCAACTCTCTTTCACCTGCTAGGATGGGCTTGGGTTTAGTTCACAACTGATTTCCAGAATTAGTGTATTTTTCTTCATAAGGAATGAACTCATTCCTACAATCCCACATAAACAGATTTTGCATTCACTGATTTTGCAGTGAAACTGCTGGTTTCCACATCAAAAATATAAACCATTTATCATCAGTCCATAATTAATAGCTGCAGCCTTCAACATCATGCAATGCTTCCAAAAACAATTTGTCCATTCACTCATTTGTCTGCCGGTGCTGAAATTAACTAGGTCTAAGGAGAATACCATTGCAATCAAAGGATTTGCCTGCTTCACAGGCCCTAGCGCTTAACTTCAGTCAGGAAGGAAGGAAGAGATGGGGGCAGAATCATTGAGGACTGGTGGGGCGGGGGGAACCTTAGTTTCTGCAGTATATTTTTAAACCTCTCTCCTGATGAATATATTAGGCAGTACTCAATTATTATTATTTTTAAAAAAGGTTAAAGCTCTTAAGAACAAGCATTGGAAGCAGTGAGTTATGCAGTAAATTGGAAACAACAGTGACTGCGTTAAAATGGCATTTCTCAAAATAGCTTTCCTTTGAAAGAAAAAAGAAGAAGAATTATGAAGTGCTTATGAATTATACATGCCAGGAACAAATCTTCATGTTTCAGCAAATTATGAATCATTTCTTTTTCATCACCTTGCAATCAGCATCTTCTTCCTAAGGTATCCAAGAAGAATCCCCCTTTGAGCCAGGATACAGTGGTACCTCGGGTTAAGAACTTAATTCGTTCTTAACCTGAAATTGTTCTTAACCTGAGGTACCACTTTAGCTAATGGGGCCTCCCACGCCGCCACCACACAATTTCTGTTCTCATCCTGAAGCAAAGTTCTTAACCCAAGGTACTATTTTTGGGTTAGCGGAGTCTGTAACCTGAAGCGTCTGTAACCTGGAGTGTCTGTAACCCGAGGTACCACTGTATACTCCCCACCTGTTATATGGAGAAAGCCCCTAAGTGGGCAAACTTGGGGAATACAAAGCAGCCCAACGTAGTCTGTGTGTGCTGATTGGCTACAGAATGTTGACTTTGGGAGGAAACTAGCTTTTTCACCACTAGTCATGATATAAGAACATTTGTGCCGATTTTGTCCTGGGATCCTTCCAGGCCTTTAACTGCACTGTCTGTGCCCACTTTCCCTGTTACAAATACGATGTAATGGCCTTCTTTTCCACTGGATATGAATCCTCTCTCCCTCCTCACTTAATCACGCACACACACCCCAAAATGATTAATGAAGTTGCACAGCTTGTGGGAGTCATTAACAAGATCTGTTCAGGAAGGTGACAGGCAGGCAAGCAGCTCCTCAAATGTCTCTCAAGGGACAGCCCAGTATTCACTTTGGCAGCTACAGGCTGGGAGGCAGGGAGAGAGGGACTAGCAATAAAAGATAGGAGAGAGGGGAAGGAATCAACGAAGAAAGGCAAATACAGTATCAACACTGCAAACCAAAACCACACAAATGCAATTAGGAAATCCTGCAATACAGACCCACAGCCATAGACATTACCTAAGCTGGAAGAAATCTATATTTTTAAAGGGGACACCAACAAACCTGTCTTGGGGCAGGAAATATTACCTAGAAAGCATCCCTGAGAGATTGCCCACAAATCATGCTCTTGGCCACTAATAGAAACTCCACGAAATTGCTCTGCTACATATTTTCTTGCTCATCTAGTTTTCTAGGTGGAAGTGCTCCCCCATTCCCTGACTCCCCAAGACTTATCTAAAAATGGGTTCTGTAACACAGGTCCCTTCCTTTCCTGTCCTGGTGAGCCCTAAGTATAGATTAAGCCTTTTTCGCAGTTGCTGTTCATACTTCATAACTATGCTCGGTGCTGGATCTTGGGGTATCAAATTTCAGCGGTGCCCTGTGTGATGCCAAAATCTGGTGCCCCTCCACCTCCACCTCTGGTGCCTCTCCGCCATCTAAATCATAGTTACGGCGCCCCCAAGGCTCTGCGCCCAGTAAGGTTGAACCGGTTGCGCTCCCCTAAATTCGCCTCTGCTTTGTTCCACAAACAAGCCAGCTGACTTTGAGCCAGGCAAACTGAGACACCACAAAAAGAGATTAAGCCAGCCTTTGCCAACCAAGTGCTTCCTGGGACTGATGGGAGTTATAGTTCAAAATATCTGGAGGGCACCAGGCTGCCAAAGGTTGGATTGAGCCAATGGTCAGCTTTGGGATCTCTCTGAAAATAGAGAATCAGAGCCTCCCCTGCATATCCAGAATGCACTGGCCAATGAATTGTCTTCTGTGCACCTTTTAATTTAATTTATTATTATTATTATTATTATTATTATTATTATTATTATTATTATTATTATTATTTTAACAATTTGTATGTCATTTAATCACAGTTGTATTTATTTTTTAGTACTTTTTATTAATTTTCCATTTTATAATATTTAATCACATCATTGTTCACTTTACTTCTTTGGCTCTTAAGAGCTTATTGACTCCCCTCCCTCCCACCTCATGGTTTTCAGAGTTAACCTCCATATCATAGCATTTATACATTTTCCAATTTACATTTCACTCATTTGATACGTCTCAATTTTAGATAAATATGAAAAGGTAAGTACGGTTAACATTACATGTCTTCTTACTGTCCTGCCAGTGTTGTTAATTGCTTACAATGGTCCTTCAAATATTGGTTAAATTTGCTCCAGTCTTTTTGGAATGCTTGATCATGCTGGTTTCGGATTTTCCCGATCAGCTTCACCAATCCCGCAAAGTCTATCATCTTCATCTGCCACTCTTCTTTTGTTGGAACTTTTTGTTCCTAATCACAGTTGTCTTTAAGCTGTGTAAGGGAGACCCAGTACAATGAATGTATTTGATGTATATTTCCCTGGATTTGGTAACTTATAAACCAGTCCTACAAGTTGTCAGGGACCGTGCTGAGGAGGAATGGTGGGAGCCTCCCCCTCCCCCTGCTCCTGATCCGGATCCTGAATCTTCCCAGGAGCACAGAAAGACAGTATAGATTTGGGACAGTGGTCCCAAACAGTGGGACATAGTTCAGAAGGCAGAAGCTGGGAAATACTGGATGGGGAACAGCTAGGAGGAGAAGAACTGGGAGACAGAGGGTTAACAGTTTCACTGCCTCTGGAAAGCATTCATCCGCTCAGCCCAAGGTCAAGAAGAGCTGATAAGATGGCAGCACAAAAAGCACAGTGGTCACAAGTTCAGGGTACAAGACGCAGTAGTGACATGGGTGACTAGGGAGGAAGTGGGTGGAGCCCTTAATTGGGAGCACCGCCATTCCTAGGAAATGGGTTCTTTGCTGTCTCGCTGTGATCAGTAAAGTTTCTAACTGGTAAGAAGACTTCTTTTCCTTTGTCCTGCTTATCTACTGCCAAGGTGGTTGGGAAACTGATTCCTTGAGGCCTGACACCAGTAGGCAGAGTGAAAGAGCTACCTGAGATGGTAGTTGCTGGGGGGGGGGTGTTGAGGGACAGCAATGACTGACAGCTTCTCTGGCCTTTCCTCCTGGTATTCTGATCAGCTGTACATGCTATGTGGCCTTTTAGCTGGCCTGCTGCCCTCAGACGTGGCTGTCCTGTTGCCAGCATTAAAGCAGGAATCAGCTGCAAGTCTGGTTGGCTTCTGTGTGTGGAATGGGTGGGGCGGAATCCTGTCCTTAGGCAGCATAATATCTTGGACTCCCTCTTTCCTTTCTTGCCTCTGCCATTTTGAACGTCTGCCACCAGAGGTTCACTTCATAAACGATTCCCAGACGTGTTAAATCTGCTTTAGCATGGCCCTGACAATATAAGCATGCAACTGCTAGTGTAGACAAGTTTTTGCACTCTTGTAGAATCAAAGAGGATGTGTCAATGCCTCTTTGCTACTTGTTTTTTGCTTCTTCCGAAATTAGGGATCTAAATGTGCCACCTCACAGGGGCTTCTCCAGGGGGAAAGGAGAGGGAAAGTCTTTCCTGCAGCCACAATTGCTATCTACGCCAGCCATCTTTGGTGGAAAGATAAAGGAGAAACTAAAACATAGCTAGAATCACTCAGCAGTTGCTGCTGTATATCAAAACCTGGGCAAGAAATGTCACTTTTCGGTTGAACCTGACAAACTTGCTTGGTTGAGGGGAGCCTTAGTACATGATTTGCTGTAATACCTTTGCTGTCGCAGGGTTTTCTGTTAGCACGTGGGAAAACAACAGGGGAAAGCGTTTTTGTGGGCTGTCTTGGAAACAATAGTTATTTACTATTGATTACTTAATGGCTCCTCAAAATCATAGAACTGTAGGAAAGGAATGCATCAGAACTCTTATGCGGATTGCCATATTTAATATGAGAAAGGGCTGGTGTGCCATTAATATGCATGTCAATATGCTGTGTTTGGACTGTGATTTGGTATTATGACAATGAGCCTAGCCTCCTTCTGGGCTCATGTGCAACTCTCCTCTTATCTTCAGCACTGGCATAAGGAGAATATCAGAAGCTTCCATTTTAGATTTACCACAGTTTAGCACTGGCATGGGGATCCTCAGGCCCAGGGACCAAATACAACTCTTGCAGGCTCTCTGCCTGGCTCTTGGGACTCTCTCCCCAAGCCATATCCCTCACCAGCTGTACCCTGTACCCGCTCTGACTGTTTTTCTCTAACTGGACTGTGTCCTTGAATACTAATAATGCCTCTTGCTTGCTTGGATGGAGAAGAGAGAGTTGCGTGAGTTTGTGTAGAAACTAGCCTGCTGTACAACGGCAAAATTTATATTTATTGCTACACCCACCTTTGCCTCTGGCCATGCTTGCCGCTGATATGTGGCCCTTGAAAGATTGCTCAACCCCTGTTTAGTTGGGGCCGATGGGAGTTGGGAGTCAAGAAAGCTGGAGGTTCTCCATCCCTGGTTTATTGGCAGCTCGTAGCCACAAGTGCTGAATGGAACCTCTGTGTTTAGAGGCAAAAAATTCTGAGTAACCAATGCTGTTGACAAACAACAGAGGATAGAAATTAGTTCCCAGTGGTATCTGTAGGGCCAATGCTAGAAATAGGATTTTGGACTGGTGGTATTTGGTCTGCTCTAGCAAGACTTTCTTAATGGCACATAAAAGTAAAGGGACCCCTGACCGTTAGGTCCAGTCGCGGCGCTCATCTCACTTTACAAGCCAAGGGAGCCAGTGTACAGCTTCCGGGTCATGTGGCCAGCGTGACTAAGCTGCTTCTGGCGAACCAGAGCAGCACACGGAAACGGCGTTTACCTTCCCGCCAAAGCGATACCTATTTATCTACTTGCACTTTGACATGCTTTCGAACTGCTAGGTTGGCAGGAGCAGGGACCGAGCAATGGGAGCTCACCCCATCGCGGGGATTTGAACCGCCAACCTTCTGATCGGCAAGTCCTAGGCTCTGTGGTTTAACCCACAATGCCACCCGCATCCCACATAATGGCACATACACTGTACTTAATCTGGTGCCTCCATTTTAATGTCCAGCACTCAAAGGCAGACATTTTAAGAACCCAAACCACTTAACAGGTTTTATTTTCTGCTGCTCCAGAGAAGCAGACACGGAGCAATGGATCCAAACTACAAGAAAGAAGATTCCACCTAAACATTAGGAAGAACTTCCTGACAGTAAGAGCTGTTCGACAGTGGAATTTGCTGCCAAGGAGTGTGGTGGAGTCTCCGTCTTTGGAGGTCTTTAAGCAGAGGCTTGACAACCATATGTCAGGAGTGCTCTGATGGTTTTCCTGCTTGGCAGGGGGTTGGACTCGATGGCCCTTGTGGTCTCTTCCAACTCTATGATTCTATGATTCAATGATTTACTTCATTTTAATTTGGACTTCCTCCTAAGAGCTCGAGGCAGCATATATCGTCATTTCCCTCCAACACACACACGTTTACCCCCTCCCACAATAACCCTTTGAGGTTGTACCTCAAGAAGCAGGAGGAGCTCAATGTACTGTCCTTACAGGGCGAGGAACAACATTTAATATATAATGCATTCCAGCAAAGAAACTGGCATGATGCACACAAACAACAAGAGGATGTGGAAACTCCTCAGAGTAGCCAATCTCATTAGATTCCCTTGAAGCCTCAACTATTATAATAAGGTTATAAATACTTGCCATCAGAAATCCTCCTTTTGGAGTTTCACTGTGGAATCTTGCTGCATTCAGCCACATGGCACTGATCACTTCAAAGCAAAAAGCCTTATGTAATTGTATTTTATCTCATTAAAAATCTCAATTGTACCCCAGGTCCACACACAGTTTAATTTGCATTCAGAAATTGTCCAGTTCCAATGAAGAAAAGAAAAGAAAACCACGAACAGCGGGGTTAGGGGGGATTGAAATGTTCCAAAACCTCTTTCATAACAGTTTTAATTGAAAACTTGCATGCCTAAGCAGTCTGCATTTTAATATGCATATCTGGAATTCGTGGTTTGACTTTCAGACCTTTGAAAAGGGATACTATTTTATATATGCACCATGTGTTTGGATGCTTGCTTATTTTTTACTTAAGGAAAGTATTTGTTGAGGCATTTTCTTTGTTAGCACAATCACGAAAGCACACGCAGCTCAGTTAAATTTCATAACTTATTTCAGTATGCATTAAGTAACCTTAAAGTCCTTTTCTAACTCCACAAACATGTTAACATTGAGGTTTGGAACACAATCCTGGGTTTGCCTACCGAGAAGTAAGCTTCACTGAGTTCAATGGGGCTTAAAGGTAAAGGTAAAGGTACCCCTGCCCGTATGGGCCAGTCTTGCCAGACTCTAGGGTTGTGCGCTCATCTCACTCTATAGGCCGGGAGCCAGCGCTGTCCGCAGACACTTCCGGGTCACGTGGCCAGCGTGACAAGCTGCATCTGGCGAGCCAGCGCAGCACACGGAACGCCGTTTACCTTCCCGCTGGTAAGCGGTCCCTATTTATCTATTTGCACCCGGGGGTGCTTTCGAACTGCTAGGTTGGCAGGCGCTGGGACCGAGCAGCGGGAGCGCACCCCGCCGCGGGGATTCGAACCGCCGACCATGCGATCGGCAAGTCCTAGGCACTGAGGTTTTACCCACAGTGCCACCCGCGTCCCTTCAATGGGGCTTGTACCCACATAAATGTATATTGGGTCTTTGCTAGGGCAAGCTGATAGCATGTTAATACAGGAAACCAAGACCTAGGTGTTTGGGTTCAGCACACATAAAAACTGAGAAGTCCCAGTAAACTAAATAGGTCTTGTGGGCTTATAGCCGAATAAAGTATTATCTATCTATCTATCTAAATAGGACATATTTCTCAATAGACATGCATCAGGTTGGACTGTAAACCATTTCATATTTTGATACATTCAGAGAATAATGACTTAAAATAGGGGAAAGCTATGCAATTTGTAGTCACAGATGAAAAATGGTAATATGTATGTATAGATGGATAGACATTTTTCATCTGAGACAACAAATCTACTTCTCTCAAGTCATTCTTAATTTGAAGGAAATGTTCAGAAGTCGTTACAACATTGGTTAATATATTTTTTAAAAATATATTATGGCACTAGTATAGCCGGATTTTAAAAATAAAATTATAGAGATTATTTCATACACATTTGGTAGAAGTAGAAGTAAGTGGAGCTTTTCTAAAGAAAAGCTGTCAAAATACAAAGGATGCAAAATCTTATTAGCACCTGTGGTAATTTTTCTAGGCTGCTGAAGAATTATGTTAGGAAAATATATAGGCATTAAGCTAGAGTTGCCATATTTCAAAAAGTGAAAATCCGTACACAAAAGTTGTTGAGCTTTTCTTGGGGGGGGGGGGCAAAGAATAAATATAAGACCCTTGTCAGAAATTTGTTTTCAGGAAAGCCCCTTCAATGAGTTCTCTTATCTTGGCAAGGGCAGTGGTAGCAGATGGTATCACTCAATATCAGATTTAGCCCAGGGACCTCCAGTCGCTATGGCTTGTATTCTAACATTAATTCTGAGTAGCCAATAGTCCTGTCTGTAAGCTTCATAAATATTTATGCTTTAACTTATGTCAACTAAGCTCATACAAGTCGCTGAACAGCACAGTGGCTCATATTGCTGTACTGCTCAGCAATTTTGGAGTCTTGTTTGACCTACTTTTCAGTGTGGCTGTTGAGATCTGTGTGCTTTTATTTATGGTATGCAAATAGTTTGGTTTCTGCAGAAACAGTAAATGCTGTCATCCTGCATATCATCTTGCAGTGGAAGTAGGATGACGGACAGGAGGAAGAGAGCGGACATCCATCGCTTTCTTCTTTTGCCGGGAAACCAGTGCATGCATAGTGGGTGTGAACAGAGTATACCAGACAGTATGTTGAGTCTGAACGTTGTTGGTCATCATTCAGCAAACGTGAGGGATACGCTCACCTTGTGTTTTAAACCACATCTTGGAAGCAACTTGCAGCCTGACCCTATTACACTTTTAGGTAGGCATGGCCAACCAAGCCCTTTGACATTATCAATGAATGGGGTCACTAGAGCAGAAGGCAGGAAAGCCAACAGCAGTAGGTGGAACCAGAGTCAACGATAAGCAGAGCCAAGTGATTCTCATTTTGTCCCCATCCTTCTCTCTGCTAAGTTCTACGAGGGCCACACTGTGTCTGAGGAACATGGCAGTCAGGACAACCCCTTGGGGTGCTTGAAAGAAACGTGTAGGTGTGGGCTGACTGAGGTTGGTGGAGCAATGCCCCATTTGCCAAATGGACCAGCCTGCACTGGAAATCACCGGGTTTTGGCATACTGTACATAATTCTGCATAGGCTTGCAGTCTTCCAAGGTACTACCAGACCTTCCAAGTGTCCCTATTTTTCAGGGACATTCCTGATTTAAAGAAGCCATCCCGGTTTCTGATTTGACCCCAGAATGTCCCACTTTTCCTTAGGATGTCCCTGTTTTCATTGGAGAAATGTGGAAGGGTTCCCAGTAGTGATGTATGGAAGTGAGAGCTGGACCATAAAGAAGGCTGATCGCCGAAGAATTGATGCTTTTGAATTATGGTGCTGGAGAAGACTCTTGAGAGTCCCATGGACTGCAAGAAGATCAAACGCATCCATTCTTAAGGAAATCAGCCCTGAGTGCTCACTGGAAGGACAGATCGTGAAGCTGAGGCTCCAGTACTTTGGCCACCTCATGAGAAGAGAAGACTCCCTGGAGAAGACACTGATGCTGGGAAAGATGGAGGGCACAAGGAGAAGGGGGCGACAGAGGACGAGATGGTTGGATAGTGTTTTCGAGGTTACCAGCACGAGTTTGACCAAATTGCGGGAGGTAGTGGAGGACAGAGGTGCCTGGCGTGCTCTGGTCCATGGGGTCACGAAGAGTCGGAAACGACTAAACAACAACAACATGGTAGGATATCCCTATTTTCATTGGAGAAATGTTGGAGTTATCTGACCCCTGAGCTGTCTGAAGGCAATCTTCTATAGGAAAAGGGTTTTTAAAAAAATGTTTAATGTTTTATTATGTTTTTATATACGTTGGAAGTTGCCCGAAGTGGCAACCCAGTGTGTGTCCTAACATACTATAATCTCCCCTCCCCTTGAAAACTCACAGCAAAAGAAGATTGCGGAGAGAAAACATTACCCACACATAGTCTGTCTGCCCTTCTCCCCATCTCTGTAGGTGGCCCATTATCTGATTGCCAATTGGCGATGCTAATTTTAAATTATGTACGTGTTCAAGAGCTGTGCACCTGGGAAGACCGCTTGACAGGGATTTCGGTCTTCGTACTGTGTAAACAATCTTGTTGAGAGACCAAAAGAACCTCTACCAGTCATTCTGAGGAGCGTGACACAGCATGCGAGGGAACTGGTGGCGAGGGAACTTGAATGTAGCTGATTGTGTGTAATAGAGGACAAATGGTTAGCCGTAGCCAGCAAAGATCAAAATAAGCAGTGGTTTAATTTAATTAGCAAGGGAAGGGGTATCGTAGTATTCAAAACGAAAAGTATGGAAACATAAAAAATATGCTGTACATTAATAAAATCATAGCTGTGCTTCCACAGCAGCCTGGAGGAGTGCAGGGGGGGGGAGGAAACTGGGGGGAAGTTCTGTTGTGCACACAGAGCTCCTTGCATGAATGCTCCTTGGCTGAATGCAGCCCTGACTTTTTCTTTGCAACAGGCCTGCCCAAATAAAACCATCTTATTTTGCCTTTGGAAGATCAGGGCCTAGGTACCTACGCAAGCTGTCCAAATGGCAATGGCGAGCAGCACCTTCCGCACACCCTCCAAGTGTGCCTATTTTCCAGGGACAGGCCTGGAATGACAAAAGCCATCCCAGCTTCTGATTTGATCCTGGAATGTCTCCATTTGCCCCATCAGTGCCACCGCCACCAAGCTTGGGGAGGAGGACGAGCCAGCGTTTGTCTTGAGTGATGGCGGAGGCAGCAGTGGGTGCAAGGGAGCATCCCGTGGCCTGTTGGGCAGCTGGTGGCCCTTGGGCAGCTGGTAGTGACTGCTGGAGAAGCCCAGTCTCATGTGACACCCCAGCCCTGAGGTGCAGGCACAGGGCAGGAAGAAAGGAGGAGCGTAATTTAAGGAGTCCTGGGTTGTTGTTTTTTTAAACAAAGGAAATGCTTTGTGTGCTGCGTCTGATCTTTCCCCTTTCCAAAACTTATTTGTTGGTGTGTGTTTTTCTTTTTGTAAACCTAACAAAGAATAAAATAAAACCAGGATTAAAACCAGGGGTTTTCTCAGGACGGCAGAGGGTGTGTGTGTGCTGGGTCCTGTTGGTGTATTGGTGGTGGAAATTCTGGGGGGAGGGGGGAGATACTGGCAAAGGAACAGGAGTGCGGAGGGAGCGGACCGCCCCTGGCACCACTATTCCGGTAGGGTGCCATCGGGGCGGCCCCCCGGACACGTGACGCAAGCCATGCCCCCACAGGCAGCGCGTCACCCCCCCCCCCAGAACATGCGCCACACCCCTGCGGGCAGTGTGCCACGCCCTCACGGGTGCATTGCCACGCCCCCGGGATGCGTGTACGTGACGTTTGCCCTCCTAGGTATGTAACATCATACTGAGTTCATAAGGAAAGGGTTAACTAATTGTAAAATGACTAACCAATGGGAACCCAAGGGGAGAAGTGAATTAGAGTTAGGGTGGTCGAGAAGACAATCTGGAGTTAGAAGAGACAGAGAGAATAAGTCTGTGGTTGGGCTAGTCTGATGTGAGAGAATTTGTTAAGAGGAGTCAGTGCAACAGTTGAGATAATCAGTCAGAAGGTATTAGGAAGGTATAGGCTGGTAAAGAAACTAAAGTTAAGATACTGACAGGAATATTATCTGGGAAACCATAAACTTGTTAATGTTTATAAAATAAACTTGTTTATTTGGTTCACTTTTAACAACTGTCTGGACTCAGTGTTTTACCTGAGAGTAACGGGTTGGTGGCAGTGGGGAAGCGAGCACAGTGGTGGCACAGGGATCAATAGACCGTCAAACGTCTGGGGACCCTGTGTGATCGCCACAACATCATCCCCAAAAGGCCTAATTTTTTTCCCACTGTTTCTGGTTTCTTCCTCGCACGGTAAGGGTGAGTCAGCAGTCAGCCTTTTGTCCCCACCATTTTCACCTCTCTTCAATCCTTTCTCCCTCCTTCCCCGTTGTGCTGGTCCCGTGGGTTACCCGACAGGCGAGGTCCAAGTCCAGTCCGTGGTCAAAGGTGCAATGTGGAGGCAGTCCGTAGTAGCTGAAGCTGGGTGCAGGGCAGGGAGTCGGGTGAAGTCAGGAACAGGCTTGCAAGCAGGGAACCAGGGTAGGTCAGGAGCTCAGGCAGGAAAGCAGGACAGGGTTCAGGCAGGAACCAGCAACCAGCAATGTTGCTCCCGCAACTTGGGGCTGGGGCTGGCCGGCTTTTATCTGCCCCGAGGCATAGGGCGGCCACAATCCTCTGGTGACTCGCCTCTCCTGGCCTGGAGGCGAGCACTCCTCCTGTGGGAACTTAGTTCCCTCCGCCTCTCTGCCCTTAGCCTCTGCAGCTCAGGAGAGGCTGGAGGGTTACCTTGATCTCATCGGCCTCGTTCTTCCTTTACTCCCTTTTAACTCTTCCAAAGTGGAGCACCTTCCCTTGACCCATCACGCTGGAAGCTCATTCTAGATCTTCTACAATTATGTCCTCTTCTTCAGGTGATGGCCTAACACGGGCCCGGTGTCGGGCTATTGCCTTCTCAAGCTCTGGAAAACTCTTGAAGAGCTTTGTCACAACTGGTGCCACAGGAGGCTGCTCCTTGTGCTGGAGCGGGGCCACTTTATTGCTCTTTTTGAGCTGCATTACGCTTCTCAGTCGCCTGAGCCACTCTGTTCCGCGAAGGAAAAGTCCACTGAACCTTCCTTCTTCCTGAAGGTCTGGAACTGACCGCATGGTTGATTCTGGCTCCGCCTCCTCTTTAAGCTGTCAAAATCAGAAGAAATTCCAAATCCTCTGTTTCTCTCTCACCACCAACCGCACCTTCACACCTCTCTCTGTCTCTCCTCACTAACCCACACTGGACACCTGTAGTTGGTGGCTTTTAAGGGAGAAGCAGGAGATGTCACAAAGGAGGGCAGGCCATTGTTACCATGGCAACACAGCCGCCTGTGGTGGCACAGGGATCAATAGACCGTTAAATGTCCGGGGACCCTGTGTGATCGCCACAGTGTCACGCCCTCATGGTCGGCGTGCCATGCCCAGGGGGCGCCAGCCACGCCATGCCTGCTCTCCGCCCCGGTAGCGGAGCATGCAGCTTCACCACTGGGTGGAGAGACACACAAAAATGGGGGGGTTGTGGAGGGTCAGTTGGGAGTGGGTGAGAAATGTCCCTATTCCCCTCTGAGGAATGTTGGAGGGTATGCATGCGGTTTGGTGGTGTCTCCACCACATTCGGTGCAGCCTGCCTGCTTTGAGGTGGCTGAAGGGAAGGAATGCAGACTGCGTCGCTCTTGCGTTTTTGTTTCGTGTTTTGCTTCCCATCGAACCACTTTGTAAGGAATCCGGAGCCACTTTGCATGGGATCCTGAGCACGCTGCCACTTCCAGTGAAATGTCTTTCACCTGCCTTGCAAAAAAAAAACAACAACACTCAAAATTGCAGTTCGGAAGCCCAGTACAGGTTCCATCCGGACATGGAACTTTTAGTGCTTTCAATCAGTAGAGCAAATGCATAATACAAATGGTATTGCAAGATGAGGCAGTTAGTTAGTTGCTAGCATAGCACCGCACACCCCTCTCTCCATTCTGGTCTGTCCACCTAGGGTGCCCTTATGTCTTCCTTTACAAAGGACAGTTCTCTCTTTCAAGGGCTTCTTTGAGTTGACTCATAAATCTATTACAAAACAGGCAGCAGAATATCTGGATGTCGCCATGCCTTTCAGATCTGCTGCTTCCTAGCTTGTCAGTGTTAATAGTTAAGCTAGAAAGGGACTTATTTTAAATAAACCTATTACTGGCATCTTTTCATTGGGAGATGGCAAGAGAACATCAAGCAAATTATACTTTTAAAGTTGCATTTTTACAAAAGATTTCCACACCATCAGCCTAGAAGTGGTTTAGGCGGCTGTTACGTGCATGCTTTGTTACTGTCATCAAGCAATGAGAATCCAGTTTCCTCTTCTCTCTAATCTGACAAGATGGGCAGCCATCTTAGGGGTGAAGCTGCAACCATAGCAACGATGCATAGGTAAATGGGCATAGAAAATGGAAGGCAGAGTTAATTAGAAGGGAAAGGAAGTCTCTGTTCATGATCTGTTCGCTTGCCAGGCAGAAAAGAGAGGGCCTTCTTCAGAGTGGCCCCTTGCTTGTGGAATTCCCCCCTCCCCCAGGAGATATGCTGGCCTCTAGTGTCCTGGCTTTGAAACAGACCCTGAAAACTTGATTATTATCATTATCCAAGTTGCATCTCAATATGTGGCACTCCAAATTGTTTTAACTGCTGCTGTTTTAATGTGTAATGTTTTAGCTTTATATTGTGGTTCCGATGTCAGCTGCCATCGGAGGATTTTGCTCTGAAAGGCAGCATATTCCTTACTTTGGAGAGGGGGAATTAAATAAATAAATAGTTCAAGTTACATAAGCATCTTAATTCTGTTTCTTTAATAGGTGAGCCGCCCTCACCCTAGTGATCATCCTCTGGTGATCATCTTCGTGGTTGGTGGAGTGACGGTGTCTGAAGTCAAAATGGTAAAGGACCTTGTAATGGCGCACAAGCCCGGAGTACAGGTACAAAACTCTTTTCGGAGAAACAAGACCATCTCTGCATATGGATGTAGAACTATTGGGTTCAGCCTCAATCTGATGCTAAGAGTTTTCTGGGGTCACAAAGACTCGATTCTCGGCTTGAATGAAGTGGCACGCTCTGCAGAAAAAAATGGGAAGGATTCACACAAACGGCCCCTATAATCCACAAAAGCCTTTCCCATGCCCAAAATGCGCCACAGGATAAAGCAAACCTGAAAAGCTGTAAGGTGTGGCTGGGTCTCCGCATGCAGAAGAATGAGGTGATGGGATCCTGAGGTGATGGAGCAGACTGTGTCACTTCAGACTTCAAGTGGCAGGTGGCGTTTCTGAATGCTTCATCATGTTAAAAAAATAAAGCAAAACTCCTTCAGGTTGAAAGTTAGCACATCAGGAAGAAAAGTTCTTAGTTAGATTTCTCCCTGCAGTGCTAGTTTTCTCCATTCAGGGAGTTTTTATGTAGAGGAGTTTTCTAGACAGTTGCTCATCCGCCTGAGGTGGTTCGCTCTATTATTCTACCACTTCTTTCTCACCTCATTCTGCTGCACATGTGGAACCAGCCTTGTAGGCTGGAGGGAGGAGGGCATATATGGGCACATAGCTATGGAGTTCAAAGTTGTCTACTACCTAGTTTATGCTCCAGATAGGAACAAATAACACTCAAAATAACTGAGTACATGGGGTGGTGCATTCAGTACCAGGGATAGGCTGCTTGGTAGTTTTCTGATGTTTTTGAACTCAAGCTCCCATCAGCCCCACCCATCTGAGATAGCTCAGTTGGTAGAGCATGAAACTCTTCATCCCAGGATTGTGGGTTTGAAGAAGAAGAAGAAGAAGAAGAAGAAGAAGAAGAGAAGAGTTTGGCTTTGATATCCCGCTTAATCACTACCCTAAGGAGTCTCTAAGCGGCTAACAATCTCCTTTCCCTTCCTCCCCCACAACAAACACTCTGTGAGGTGAGTGGGGCTGAGAGACTTCAGAGAAGTGTGACTAGCCCAAGGTCACCCAGCCGCTGCATGTGGAGGAGTGGAGACGCGAACCCGGTTCACCAGATTACGAGACTACCGCTCTTAACCACTACACCACACTGGCTCTCTTTGAGCTGCATGGGCAAAATATTCCTTCATTGCAGAGGGTGGGACTACATTACACTCATGGTCCCTTCCAACTCTATGATTCTCTGATCAGGAATGGTGTCAGTTGTAGTCCATAACACAGCCTGTTGTGAGGTGTAGCCCTACCACACTGGCGACTGAGTTTAGCGAGACGGGACATAAGAAAGACGTAAGCCTATCAGAGAATGGCAGTAGCAGGTACAGTACCACCTCAAGCTGGGATGAGGAACATGGAGGCCTGAGACTAGAGAGGAACTCCAGAATTCTACACCACAGAGAGAGGGCAGTTTACCAAACAGCTTCCCGTCAGGATCCCCCAACCCCTTGTGAATTATCTGAGGCCTACCCAAGAACTAGGGACATGGATGGGAGGCTGCTTCGGGAGCCTAGGCAATTTTTCAGGCTCTGCGAACACTGGCCTGCTTTTGTACGCCGGTCGTCCAGCAAATTATTGTGTGTACACAGTCAGGGTCAGCTTAAACGTCTGCCAAGCTGCAGCTATAATTTTGTGAGCCTTCACAGCATAATCATGGCTTCCCCATGAGTCATTGGCTGTGACTGTACACTCACAGAAAGATTCCCCACTCCTTTCCTCTCTGAGTGGGTATCATTGGGGTGGGCCAGTCTTACAAGGAGCTGTCATGACAGTTTTCTTCAGGGCTCCACCAGAAATCCAGGCAGACATCCCTCTCTACCACCATGGTACATAAATAGCATGTTTTTGCTCTACAAACAGCATGCAAACACTCCTGTCATAAATCATGGTGGCCGCATGTTTGATTAGTGAAAACGTTGGAGGTGGAAGCAGGGTGGGCGTTGAAGCAATGCAGGGCTGGAGAAGATGCCTTTTGCGTGTTAATGGCATTCTTGAGTTAAGAGCTCATTCAATAGTTCCCAAGCCTTAAATGCTTTCTCCGGCAACACGTTTTCATCTGATAACTCTCCCGCTTGCGTTTTGCTTCTCAATTATCCCCTTAACCCAGGGAATCAAATTCTTCGCTGCCCTGGGCAGACCTTGAATTTGCAGTACACTGATGGACAAGTTAATCCCGACTCCAAATGTATAACTACGGCTTGAAAGATAAGCAGAGGTTTAATGAGTGAGAAGAGTTTAAACTATGTAGCCAGGCTTTTGGGCTTACTATCTGAGAGGGATTGAGGTTTGACAAGGAGTGACATGGAATCTGGTGTTGCTTTGCTTTGACTTGACCCCACCAACGATGGGTCACCCCTTGAGACAAAGAATTCAGAACATACTCATTGTTTTATACCCCTATGTATAAAGCTGTTACATTAGAGATTAAAAGCTTTGGAGTGAGTGGAAGGGAAGGGGAATCCTATGCCTCTCCCCACCCCACCCTGAAAAAAAGTTATCTGAGTCTTTCTCACATAAAGTTTCCAAATCATCTGGATTTACCTGGACTCCTCTGGGTCTCTGAATGCTGACCACCTGTTCAGGATTATGTTTTCAATGATCCTGGCACTATTCAAAGCTGTTTATGTGAAGCCTCGTGTCACTCACTTTTAAATCTCAGGCCCAGATGAAAACATTGCTATTGGCATACCGTTCTATTCAAACAACACCTTGCAGTTCACAGTTTATGCTGGTGTCCCTTTTAAACAGGAATTGGATTAGGGTTGTTAAATCTAAAGTGTTTTCAGCAACAAGCAAAGAGCCTGTCAACAGATACCGATCACTTCCAATGTTTGGTTGGAGTATAAGCAAATGATGATTAAATGCAAAGTTAAAGAACGTGTGGTTCAGTTCACAGTTCACATCTCAAATACAGAGATGGTTATGATGATAAGAGAAGCCGTGCCTTTCATTGAGAAACACAAAGAGAAAATTGCTTATTCGTGGCATTTCTTTTTGTTAAGGATTGTACTTAAAAATACCTGTGAATGTCTCAGAGAAGCACAAGGCCACCTTGCAGAAACAAACAGTGACTAATAACTGGCATTAGTAATAACTGGAATTGATTACAACCCAGAGAATGCAAAAAGGATATATTTCCATTACTCCTATCATTTTTACATCTGTTTTAGTTACTGCATTATTTCATTCTTACTGTGAAAGAAGGAAATAGTAAAGATTGTCTTTATTATTAATGGGTAAGAATTTCTAAAGGCATCTCTATTGAGGTTTTGGTACTTGACAGATGTAAATAAATTTAATTGGTTGATTAATCAGCTTAAAAGAAATAATTAATCAATTGAAAATGTTTAGTCGATGGAGGGGCTCTGATTGTGGGCGCCATACAGGATACTGCTGAAATTTGAGACCCAGCATCCGCCACTGCACAATGCATGACACAGGTTAACTATTATCTCTTACAAATGCGAGAAGGCAAATTTTGTAATCTGCTGAGCACATGCTAGGAAAAAAACACATTTGATTTTTAAAATTCATCATAAGCCAAAAAGAAGCAACAGCTTTAAATTGAATCATTTGTTGACAAAAGTATTAACACAGTTGCAGTAAAGCTATTGCAGGTATATTCAGATTGACAATTAATTTAAATAAGGAACATTGCTATAGCCCATAAGTTGGGGGGAAAGAAAAGAAAATTATGCAATGGGGTACAAGTTTTCTGATTATGATGTTTCCAATAATAGTACTATCTATAATAAGACATTGAGCTTTAGTGAAGCTGTATTTATTTGCCTGCAGAAACACAACTCCTTGTCATAAACTGTGCCTGACACTTCTCTGTGTCTGGTAGTGGTGGCAGGGATTAGTCTCTGTTATTCTTTATGCATCTCTCTTTCTTTTCAGGTAATTGTATTCTCCACAGCTCTCCTGACACCACTTAGCCTTCTGGAGCTGCTGTTTGCCACGGACCGTCTCCAGCCAGACATTGGCATTTGACAAGCCAAGAGTCTTATCAGAGAAGATGAGCACCAAGCCCAACTCGCCGGAAAAATATCAAAACCCTTGGCCTTCTATCCCATAAGACATTCCTGCAGAAAATGAGAGGTTCTGAAATTACTCCTGATCTTGATCTGAACATTGGGGGAATTGCTTTGATAGCTGCCAGCAAGAGAAAAGTACCTGTGCTAAGATAGCACTTGAAAATCTGTTCATTAGTGCTGTGACGTCAAGCCAGCTTTCAGTTCTTCTCTCTGCAGTGATGCTGTGTTTAACTGAAATTCTTTCTTTCTTGCTGGCAGCTACAGAGTAAAGGTTCCTCCCTGTCCATATCAGTCTCATCGGAGCATCGCAGAACCACTGAAGATGACTATCAGTGCTTCCATTTCTATGCTGAACTTTTCCTTCGTTTTCTTTTATACTGAGCTTTTCCTTCCATCTTGCTTATGCAGTTGGCTGGCTTGTGATATAAGATACCCCTGGAGAAAATGTTGGATCTGTTTGAGCAGAATATGTCAGTGACAACAAAGTATGCCTTAGTGTCTTCTTCACAATCTCTAATATAGTGAGCTCTAATGTTGGGCAGCTTTCATAATGGCAACCAATGGACATCCACTGAGAAAAGAGGGAGGACTGGGATTGCCTATCAGTGCTTTCCAAAAAAAATGTAAAAATCTTCTATTGGTCCATTGTGGAGTCACTCTCTTCAGTGGTGTCCATCTCAGTAGTGCTACACAGAAGGTAAATATCAAGCCTTTGATAGCTAAGTATACATTAATATACTACAGAATCAGCCCAGTGTGTTTGGACATTTAGGGTGTTGGAAAGCTGAACACCCAAATGAGGTAGGATTGTTTCAGAACTGTTGAAAGTGCACAGCACCATGGGGTTGCCATAGGCCTGTGTGGAGGGTGGAGCAGCCAGGCACACTTGCCCCAGACCTCTGAGGGCTAAGCCAGCTCATTGACTCACTCCTGCCGGACTTACACTGTCATGCTAAGAGCAAAAAACTCTGTACAGGCCTGGGTTGTCATCTAGACACAGGGTCAGTTTATACATTCAGTAGACACATACGATAAAAGCTTCTGGACCTTCCCACTTCAACTCAGTTGCTTCCTCCAATGAAAAACCGTCCCTTCCTTTAACAAACTAGAGAGAAGGGTTCCACATAGACATCTTCCAGGCATGGCTAGTTTTCTATATGGAGTATCCCCCACAATTGCATGTATTATTGGACTTCTAGCCTACTCCATCCCAGATGTTGAGGGTGGTCACAATATGCTAACTATTCTCCCTTAGACATTGCCACCAAAAGTCATTCAAACATGAAACCTGCTACCACTGCATGCTGAAGTCAGTCTTTTCCACTTTTGGCTACTGAATGTAGAACATTTATAGGAGAAGCCGGCTTGTTAGTCCAGAGCAAAGAGCTTGTTAGTCTAGACCAGGGTTTATTGGATGAAATGGTTAGTGTCTTCTGTTATAAAAGAAGCAGATAAAAATTTGTAGCAGGTTTAACATTATAAGGCTACAGCTAATCTTTCTCTTACAGCTAGTTTTCTGAAAAAACAATGGTAGAATAGTTTAAGATTAGGAAAGAATGCCTGACAAATCAAGCAGAGAAACAAAATTTTCTTTTCTGAATTGCATATGAGATTTTCCTCCAGCCAGCTAGTGATTCTTTGCTGCAGTTTACAACGTTAGAATACAGCGAGGCACTGCCTTTTTCCAGCGTAAGCCAGCAAATATTTATGTGGACCACCAGTTTAGGCCTTCCCCAGTCTAGTAGATGCTGATCATCCCATTTTTAAAGCCATTTCATTTCATGGCCCTTCATGAAGGTAATCTAAATTGGGCTCTAACCCAGCTAACAAAAGGGGAACAATGGACAAAGTTTTCTTAAATGAAAAGGACACATTTTGTAGCATTTACTTATGGCAATAGACATTGGATGCACCTCGCAGGCTGCATTTGATAGACAGGTGACAAATCATATCTGTATAGCTATTTGTTTTCAAGCACTTGGAGAAGAGAAAAGAAAAAGCTGGCAGTCTCCATGGTTACCATTGCAGTTCTGCTACACTGCGTTAATAGACGTCAGTATTTTGGAGATTAAGCAGGAAAACGGGCATATGGCAGAAATGATGCATCTTTTCTTTGTCTCCTTGATGGGATTGGAAACCCAGACCAGTTTTCTGCCCGTTGGTGGCTGCCCCAAAGGCTGTTGGGAAGCCAGACCTTCATTCATTCAATGGCTGCTCCTCTCTGTTCATGATGGTTCTCGCATGCAGAGAGCCAAGGCTTAACTACACAGTCTTCAGCATCTTAGGAATGACAGAACGATGCCAAAAAGGGTTTAAGAGGCAGGTGCTTTTGCATAATACAGTAACTGCTTTAGTTGCTGCAGTACAAGTCTGTATTACAGACGTCTGCAGTTGGGGACAGCAGAAGACGGCTGCAAAGGCAAGTCTTGATCATCTGTATTTGTGTTGTGTTACTGAAATCAGAGAGACACTAATCCCTGCAAACCGTCACTGGCCAAGCCAATGATTGAAGGTCCCCTTAGCCCTTGAATGCCTTTAGTTGACTTCCCTGTCTCTCACGAGTCTTGCCACTCATTTCTAGCTTGTTTGGCATCTGAATATAAAACACAACAATCAGATGAGAAAACAAGGTTTGGTTTAATCACGGGAACAAAATGAAGATGTCCCATTTAAAGACTTGCTGTTAACATAAAAATAAATAAGTTACAGCTTAAGGAACAAGCACGGTGTTTGTTTGTTTTTAAAGTGCATTGGTGTCGGGCGCATAGTCCTCAAATCCTGGATAACACGACTGATAACTCAGTGTTTTCAAATGTTACTACAAACAGCACTTATGCAATAGTGGAATAGCCCTCATGCCTTAGCTGGAGATAAGTCTCAGCTAAAATGGAACAGTTTCATAGACTAAGACAAATAATTGGATTGGATTGAAACAATAGGAAGTTGTATTCCTGTTCAGAGCAATTAAGTGGGAACTTTACAATCCTCGTGATGAGTGGAATACAGAAAAAAGGTCTTATCTGGAAAGCTGCAGCACTGCATCAGATGACCAGTCTCTGAAGAATCATCAAAATGATACTGTCTTAGAGACAGTGAGAGTAAACTTTTAGCTATCTATAAAATGATACTAAACAACAGTTGTGGTTCCAAAATGTCTCATCACACCATCAGAAATACAGTTAATAATGCCCCCCACATTTTATACTGACATTTCTTTTACTCATTCAATGACATGCTTGTGCTTCTAAACCAGGGGTAGGCAACCTAAGGCCCGGGGGCTGGAAGCAGCCCAATCGCCTTCTAAATCCGGCCCGCGGGCGGTCCAGGAATCAGCGTGTTTTTACATGAGTAGAATATGTGCTTTTATTTAAAATGCATCTTTGGGTTATTTGTGGGGCATAGGAATTCGTTCATTCCCCCCCAAAAAAAAAAATATAGTCCACCCCACCACATTGTCTGAGGGATGGTGGACTGGCCCACGGCTGAAAATGGTTGCTGACCCCTGTTCTAAACCATGGGTTTTTAAAAAGCAGACGGCTCCATTGAAGACTACTAAAGAAGACAGCCTTCCACCAAATACCAAAATATAGCTAATGGATGTAACACACAATTTGTTCCCCATCAGTAAGACTGCATTCAGAATATTTCTTCCCTGTCCTTCATTGTGTAAGTATGATACAAATATCAACATGACCTAACTTCCACGGCAGAACATGAAAATATTGTCCATTTAGTCAATCAAATGCATTCTATGCTCCACCACTTCTTTGGGGGCTTATTCAAGCTTCAGTGTTACTCCTTCATTACAAAATGCTTTATGTGCATCTGAACTCTTTCTCTCGCACGATTTTCGGATGCTGAAGTACCAGCAATTAACGTTCCAAAGCTGGAACTAAAGAAATATGCACTGGGAAGGGGGAGGGAAACCCCACCCCATTTAGTTTGATCTTTCAGACAGATGTGACAGTCCTCACTTTGGCAGATAAGGCTTGCTTAAACCTTCTCTTTAGATCCTGCATGTTG
Source organism: Podarcis muralis (assembly GCF_964188315.1). NCBI lineage: Eukaryota > Metazoa > Chordata > Lepidosauria > Squamata > Lacertidae > Podarcis > Podarcis muralis. The sequence goes on along the minus strand of NC_135663.1, from coordinate 53,667,019 downwards.
GGTGACTTTGGTCTTGGAATGAGAGAGCTTCTCCTCTTCTCTGGTGTGCTGCTGGTGGTTTGTTGCTTACAGACGTCTTTACAGAGGTTGTGGAAGGCATTGAAGACCTCCTTGTAATTCTCACTGACAGACACCTCATAGAAAGTGCAACCCAACATGCCAGCCAACTGAAGTCCATGTTGTGGTTCTACCTCTTTAATGTGGAGGAGGTCTGCTTTGTTTGCTACAACCACCACAGGCACTCTGTTTCCTGGGTGCAGCTGCCGTATGTGCTGGTGGAAGCGTCCGAGTAGTTCGTAACTCTTATAGTCTGTGATCGAAAAGACTATCACAACTGCATCTGCCCAGCGAATACATTTGTTCAGTTGCTCATTACAGTCAAGGCTGTGTCCGTGGACCTGGGGGAGAAAAAAAAGATTAAGTAGGGGAAATATTTGGCTGCAAAGGAAAGCTTACAATGTCCATTACATGTTTATTATTGCATGTTGTCTCTAAAATTTTAATCCACATTTCCACATGTTAGTCCAGTTGCAAAAAAAATATATTAAAAAAATGCTACACTCAATTATTGCAAAGTCTGCCATATTCAAGCTGTACTCTGCCTCGAGAAAAAGACTTTGTGGTGCCGTAGAATGGGAAATTAACTGGCTAGACAGTGAGTCGGGAGTGGGGAGAAAAGAACAAAGGTATGAGCTGGAAACATTTAAAGTTGGAGAACGGCCCAGTTCAAAAAGGCAAAATTTGCCCTTACTCATGCCTATACGTTCAAACTTTCCGTAATATAAACTCAACTCCTAACAAATTTTAATGAGTGCAGCTGCCAGGGCTGTGACTTTTAGTTTCTTTTGCACATGTGTTTATGAAACTAAAGTTGATTAGGCTATAGCAATGAAATTTCTTTCCAGATTTCCAGTGCACTTTAGTAGAATAATAAAAATGAAGTGTTTCTTAGTTTGCCAAGGAATTGTTTTTAACACATTTGGGTTTTCCCCCCTTTCTTTTAAGAAAGGCAGGTTTCCTAAACATGATGGTTGTGTCTTCAAGTAGACAACAGTTTAGCTGAAATTGTGGGTTGTTTTCTTTTACTGTCAGAGGACGATATACAGACCATTTATCAAGTTCTGACTGTTTACAACTCTAGTTATTAGCAACAAAACAGTTTTTCAATGCAGCTAGGCTCCCAATTCAAACAGCTACAATCCTTGCACATCTACTTGGAAGTAAAGCCCTACTAGGATTCTTATGAATCAATATATGTAACAATGAACTTGAAATGTGCCAAAACTGAAGCTCCCCTTTAAAATGGTACAAGGCACAGGAACAAAACTCACCTGTACTCCAGGTGTATCTTGGACTTGAATTGCAAACAACTCTCCATCGATTTCAATCTGTCTGCTGTACAAGTTACCTAGCAATAAAAATGCACTTCATCAGACAAGTTCAGAGAGGGGGTTGTACATGCACTATAAACTGACATTCATTAACCTCTGCACAATGAAAAGGAAAAACACTCATTAGTGGAGATGGATCTGTGACTTGTTGAAAAAAAGTGGCACTTTTGCTACATTAGGCAGATGGTACTTTCATCATAAGAAAGACTGGCTGCACAATCCTGCCCATGTCTATTCAGAAAGACACCCCACTGAGTTCAGTGGGATGTGCCCCCAGATAAGTGTTTACAGCCTAAACACAGGAAAGCATGGCGTATATGGGCAAAAAACCACACAACAGAATTCTTCATAATTGGCTTCACTTACAAAGCTAAAATGCTGAAGCAAACCTACATAAAAACCTCTTGGCAGAGTTAACCTTTGGAACAAGTTAGTTGTCTAGCCCCTTTTTATGGGAAGCACATTCCTAGCCAAACGTAGGCTCATTTAAGTTCCACTGAGTCCAAGAAGAAAGTTAAGGATGTGCTTAAAACTGTTACACTGGAACTAGCAGGATTTCAACGTTCCACAGTGGAGCATGCTGTCTTTCCTTGACAATGTGGGATCTTGTGTGGCCACAGAACTTTTTCACTCAAATCAGCCTTGTGTTAAAAAACAACCACCCTCAAATCAATGTGTCCTGCCCTCCACACACACACACTCCTATTTTAGCTACAGTGTCTGATTAATGGGAAAGGGGGATTGTTTTCATTTTATACAAGAGACTTTAAAGGCTTTGTCACAACTGATTCTAGATCAACTATATTTGGTCTTGACACTATTGGCTCAAGCTGAGGCAAATACATACCCCTCCAAGTGGATACAAATGCTTATCTACAATATGTGCAAGTAGATTTAAAGTACACAGGCAGCCTGTGTAAGGGGGAATGAAATGGATGCTAAGAAATAAATGAATTCAATATAAAGCTGCATCTTCATTACAGCAAAAACAGGAAATTGGAATATTGCTTTAATGGGTGTACACCTTGTTATGGGGCCACCCAGATCTTGCTTGGACCCCAAACTCTCATCAACACCTGGAGAGGCACCTAAACATGCCTCCAATATACTGAAAACTCTAGTTTGGTTTATCTGCATTATAGAAGATCATTCCCACCCCATTCATGGTCACATGTGGTCCAGAAATTTCTTGGAAAGCCCTCATTTTGTTTGTCTGCTGTTCTTCACAAATAACAAACTACTTGGCTTTGAATTCAAGCTTATTTGCATAAATAAGTTGATTACATAAAGATAGGAGTGGGAAAAGGTTATAGGACTGAAGCCACCTCCTTTAGCTTGGAACTTGTTTCATTCTAATGGTGTGGGGGGGTGGGGTGTGTGTGGGGGGGTGTTTAGCAGATTGGTGAATGAGGACAAAACTTCCGAAGTCAAACTATAGAGGAGGGGCTTGACATCCCAATGTGGCTGCAGTGAGAATAAAAACAGGGCAGTTCTCGCCTTGTGCTAGCTAAAGTAGGTCAGTGTATAAATTCCTTTTGTCCTCTTGATAACACTTGGCCAGACACCTGGGTTTCAGCGTTGCATAGTGACTTTTCCTAGTGAAATCCCTATTGTACAGTCTAGCTTTCTGGAAGTGAGACACCAAAGGCTTCATTGAGTTTGTCGCTGGAGTCAAAATACACCGCAGTGCACACCTGTGAATACAGCAAGGCTCATTTCTTACCTGCATTGCGTTCATAGTCTCCAATGAACCGTTTTGTGAGAAATCTCACCACCAGGGCTGTAAGTGATAATAAAAAAAAGGTGCAGGTTAGAAAGGGGAAGAAGGAGAAGACACAATGTCATCTGCACTTGGTGTTTAAGGGCACTAGCCTCCCCCAGTTTCTGTCTGCATACCCAAAAACTCCACATACAGGACACCCGAGCAGGTACAGCGTTTCAATAGGCTATTGGGAGAGTGCATCTTTTTCTAGAGTTACCTTTGGCTAGCAGTAGCAGCAGCCAACAAAACTTGGCATGTAGCAGTTAAGCAAATTAAAGGCTGCAATCCTAAGCATATTCTGTTGGGAAAGACATCCTACTACAGAATCCACTGCAGCTGACTCCTGAGTAAATACTTTTAAGAGTGGAACTGTGAGCAGTCATCCAGGTACACCTTTCAGTCTGAAGGAACAGGCATTTAGGCACCTTCTAATATCATTCACCCCTCACAGGTTAAGGATTCACTGCTATGATGAAAGTTACAACTACAGTAGCATTTTCAAGGGAGTGGGAATGGGTGTTATCCTTTTAATGAGGCGTCCACATGTCAGGCTCGGGCAGCAGGGGGTGTCAGAGCTTTTGTTTGGTCACTGATCTTCATCCATTCCTGATCTGGCAGCAGGTGCTTACCTAAGGGGAGAAGGATGCTGCTACCTAGCTAGCCATCGTCTCTTTCTCCCCAAATTAGAGGCGAGCGCTTTGGATCGCTGGCAGGGATGCTATCCTCATATTCAAACCATACTTTGGACCGGGCAAACAGATTGTCACAATGGCAGTAGGTTTGCTCCCTCTGGACCCTGCAGGGCCAGCCCCGCCCTCTTGCTACAACTGGGGAAGGATACCCCCCTTGAATATTGGTATATTCATTGCGTCCTTGCAGTATGCCTACGTCCACCCCCGCCCCCCGCCCCGCACACGCCTTTCCATGTCGCCAGGATGAGCCCCGCGCGTCCCGTTCTCTTACCGGTCTTGCCCACCCCGCTGGCTCCCACCACGGCGATCTTGATGAGTCGGGGGCGGCCCGAGCCGCAGCTATCTCCGCTGAGGGTGCTCCCTGCCTGGGGGTACTCGGCGATGGTCCCCATGTTCTGGATCAGGCGCATCGCAGCTGCCCTAGGGGAGGCGAGCGTCGCTGCAAGCCGAACGACGCCCAGCCGCGATGGGGACGGACTGGGAGAGAGGAGGCGAGACGGGAACCCGAACAGACGGAGAAGAGGCGCGTCTGCTCTGCGCCGCCTCCGCTCTCCGGAGCCCCTTTTCTCTGGGTTTCCGCAAGCCCCGCCTCCCGGTTCCCGGGCAAAGCTCCGCCCCGCCTCCTCCTCGCTTTGAGCAGCCAATAGGGAGCCAGGCACCACCTCTCTCCCCACCTCCTTCTCCTAGCAAACCCGCCTTCCCGCTGCGCGATCCTGAGTGCCTTGGCTCCTTAGGAAGGCGATTGCTCTGCTTCCCGGGAGGGAACGGGGCAGGGGTGCCAACTTGGATAAAATATTGTGGGGGCTGACGGCCCCTCGGAGTTAGCTCCTATGGAACGGGGCGTGCAAGCTGCAGCGGGTTGCAAGCTCCCTCTTCTCTCTCTCTCTTTTTATTCAAAATTAAAACAAGACATATTATCCAAAAACATATCATCCTTGTTTCCCCCCCATTTGTTCTCCCTCCCCCCACCCTTCCACACAAATCCCCCCACCCCGACTTCCCTCAGTTCTAGTCTTTGGTTTCTCTGAGACTGCTGTTTTAAACTATTTAGCTGATTATTATCAATAAAAAGGTTGTGAATGTTTATTCCAAATCTGCCAAGGAGTCCACTTTGTTGCGTCTTCAAATACGTTGCAAAGGGTTCCCATTCATCTTTAAAGTCACAGTTATCCTTGTCCCTAGCAAGCTCCCTCTTCTCTGACCACAGAATCGTAGAGAGTTGGATGGGGACACGAGGGCCCTCTAGTCCAGCCCCCTGCAATGCGGGAATCGTTTGCCCAACTTGGGGCTCGAAACCCCAACCCTGAAATTAAGAGTCTCATTCTCTACCCGCTCCAGGCTGGAGTTGGCGTGCAACAAAATTCTGGCGAGCCAAATGGGATTCCCCCTCCCCAAATGTGATGGGTCAGGCGTCGGGGGCAGCAATAACGACGATGCACTGAGGGCGGGTGACTGGGGGGAGCGCCCCAGTGCAGCCCCCGCCTCTGATTTCCGAGCTCCCGCTCCAGGAACCCGGAATGGTCTGCAGAAAATTCGCCGTCGAACTCTCGCGGCGGACATCAAAGGCGTCCGTGGGAGTTGCTGGCATTCGGTGACTCAGAGAAAGTGGCCCCCTGCTGCGCTGCGCTCCACAAGGCCCGGAGCGTGCGCGGCTCGCTAGGCTCGGCACTGGGTAAACACACAGCCCGGCTCGCCTGCGTCCGTTGCAAAGGGCTGCTGGGCGGGCCACGTTGGAGTTTGCATTTCCCACTTGATGAGAAAAGGATGAGAGTCCGTGAGGCTGCGCGAGGGCGGGGGGGTGTGTGTTGGCACAAGCGCTGACATTGCTCGAGATGCAACGGCCAAGTACTGTGTTACCTCGGGTTGCAGACGTTTCAGGTTACAGACTCCGCTAACCCAGAAATAGTACCTCGGGTTAAGAACTTTGCTTCAGGATGAGAACAGAAATTGTGCTCCGGCGGCGCAGCGGCAGCAGGAGGCCCCATTAGCTAAAGTGGTGCTTCAGGTTAAGAACAGTTTCAGGTTAAGAACGGACCTCCAGAACGAATTAAGTTCTTACCTAAGGTACCACTGTAAACTGAAATACTAGGGTTATTATATAGAGTTGGTTGGTTTTTTCCAGCAGGTGGGGTCTAGGTGCTTGCCCACGATGTCCCCACCCCCCAATCCAGAAGAGCATGGAGAAGTTCCCTCCGTCGCTGCACATGGTTGTTAAATTTTGACAGCATTCTATTAACTTTGTTGTTGTCGTTTAGTCGTGTCCGACTCTTCATGACCCCATGGACCAGAGCACGCCATGCCATGTACAGTGGTACCTCGGGTTACATACACTTCAGGTTACATACGCATCAGGTTACATGCACTTCAGGTTACAGACTCCGCTAACCCAAAAATAGTACCTTGAGTTAAGAACTTTGCTTCAGGATGAGAACAGAAATTGTGCTCCGGCAGCGCGGCAGGAAGCCCCATTAGCTAAAGTGGTGCTTCAGGTTAAGAACAGTTTCAGGTTAAGAATGGACCTCCGGAACGAATTAAGTACTTAACCCGAGGTACCACTGTATTTTGATTTCTTATGATTTATGTTTGGGGCAAATGAAGATACATACAGAGAGGTGATGGACAGATGAGTGGGACCTGTGTGAGGCTGAGGAAGGGGGAAGCCCTCCCAGATGAGAGCTGAGAAGACGCACTTCTTCCTATGTGGACTGAAAATTAACATATGATTATAATAGAGGACTATATGCATATAATGTTGTGTTTTATCATGATTATTAGTGTTTTTCTTGTCTTTTTTTTCTTCTCTTCTCTCTTTCCTGTTTTTTTTATTCTATTCGTCTTATTTTATTGTATTGTGAAAACGTTAATAAAATTGGGGTGGGTGGGGGGAGTAACAGAAACTAGATCAGGCCCATGGCTCAATTGTGGCCGGCCAGAGGGTGTAATTTGCCCCACGAAGGCATTTTCACATTACTGTGACTACCTGTGTAGGTCAGCTGATGCCATCAGCTGATGATGGATAGAGGGATTCAATCCTGGTGGGTGCTGGGAACATGTTGGCAAAGCAGATTCTCCACATACACACACAACTTTGACACGTCATCAGATTATGCCAGGTGATTGACATGTGGGTAGCCCTGTCCACCTGTCAAAGTTGGGCAGGGAGAGAGGAAGGCCCACAAGGTCCCCCATGCAGGGGCTCAGTGGACACATAGACAAGGAGTAAGAGAGCCACATGTCGCTGGTAGTCAGGGATGCTGAGGCACAAGTGAGAAGAGCAACAGGTGCACAATTTATCCACCAATTTAGTTTTTACACACAGTTGCACACATCCCTCCAGAGAGAGATGGATGGACCAGTCCAATCCTATGCAAATCCCATTAAGTGAGATTCACACCCAAGCTTACCGTCTGAATTCCTTATCAGCCTCATTTTTGAGATACAAATCTCTTCACTTCAGATTAAGCTGTCCAGATGTGCTGGAGGAGATGTTGAGAACCAGTCCTGATCAATTTAAATTCCTTACATTTGCAGGGTTTTTAGGGGTCAGCGCTGCGGGAACACAGTGGCAAGACTGGCGATGTACCTCTGCTTGCTCTTTAGAAAGCATCATGCAGAGGCTTAGCTACCTGCTGTCTTTTAACCTTCTGCCTGCTTTGGCGCTTGGAATTTGGATCACCTGACATCATACAATGGTCACGTGACTGACAGATAGGTGGACCTACCCACCTCTCAGAAATGGTCCCCAGTGGGTTGACCAGTTATATATCCAACTCTCGGACTGAAAAGTGTTCCACATCCTGGTTTAGACAGACAAACTCCCCCTGCCCCTGAGAGATGGAAGCAGTTTGAAAGAGTGGTCTCTGCTTTGCGCAGGTATCCTACATTCACCTCTGGTCTTGCATGCTTTTCTTCTTCACATTGTAAACTTCATAAAGGGAAATCCCATTGGCGAAAAGGGGGGCTCCACAGCGCCATCTGGTGTTACAATGTCATTATAACGCAGACAAAGCGTTTTTTCTTTACCAATGTAGCCGAGTCCCTCAGTTAACCTGCCCACACGACTATTGTCCATCAATCCCCTGCAGCATGGATGCATTGTAGGGCTGGGCGATAACTGATTTTCAATATTGCAATATAGTACCAGCTAAACATCGCAATATATTGATGCCTGCTGATGAAACTGAGTGTGTGATGATTGATAATGTTGCCATTTATTCGTTTTAGACCCCTAAGTAGTAGCAGTTGCCAGGATATTGTCCTGTTCACCTCTGTATAGTTCCACCCTTATTTCAGACATTGTGGTAAATTGCGACATTTGGCTGGAGATATTGTGAGGTTTAGCTGCTGATAACATTGCAGCGTTTAGCTGAGTTGTCACGATATTTATCTAGTGAGTTATTGCAATGTTTAACTGGTTAGTTATTGCAGTGTTGAAACCCAGATATCGCCTAGCCCTTGCACACATTGTGATTCATGATATATCGCCAGCTCAAATATTATGAAACAATTATCACGATGTGAACTTCAAAACCATTTTGGACAATATATTGATATATCGCCCAGCCCTAATGCATTGGCCATGAATTCTTTTCTGTGCAAGTTGCTTTCATGCACTTGAGTGCAAAAATGTTCCTAATGAATATAATTAATGATAATAATAATAATGCTTGCATTTAGCATCACTGAATGGAGCATTGCTTCTGGAGGTACCTAGCTGGCCAGTGCTGGAAATGTGTTGGTGAATACCTGATCTGAATCAGCAGGGCTCCTCATGCAGCATGTGATGTGCTTGCATCACATCAACATCTTAAAATTCTTATAATTATTGCACTCTCTTTGAAACAGCTTGTTCTGCGTGGAGATTCCTCCTAAGACCTGTGTGTTCAGATGAACAGTGGTTTGTGCAGGGCTGCTCGATCCATTCGGAGGTTTAGCAGGAACTCGAAGAAACAACTTGGCTATTCAAACATTTCAGCTGTCTCTAGCGCTGTGCTGTTGAACCTCTGAGCCTACGCAAACAAGCCATGTGAATGGACACGTGCCGTTCCCTCCTGTGCCGTTGCTGTTTTTGGATTCGTCCGACAACCTGCGCAGTTTGCACAAATAAACACAGGCATCAGAAGCCGCTGGTGCAGCATCGAGTGCACGTGTGTTGCCTGCTTGCTTCATCTAAGCTGATGTGGATCAGCAAACCGTGGTGGGAAGCACCTTGTCGAGACGGCCATATTTGCTGCTTTAGCAGAAAGCCGTCTCGTTCAAACAAGCCCAGAACAAAAGAAGAAACCGAGCCAGGGCTGAAAAGAAATTAAATACAAAAGCAGGGCAACTTTCCTTTGTACTGGGGAAGATCAGCTGGTCGGGCTTATTGTACGAGATAGGATCTTCATTACGCAGAGCTGGGGGCCAGGCAAAACACACACATAAAAAAGCCAGTTGGCTTCTAGAGTCGTCTTAATAGCAGGCATATTTTCTCTTTCCACAAAAAAGGCCAACTAATGTTCCGCAACTACATTAAGATTTTTATCACTTTTTGAAGCTTTCGCGGGGCGTTTTTTCCCCCTTTTCCAATTTTTCCTTCTTACATAACACACGCATGCTGGGCCAAGGCAACTGCTTTTTCCCCTGCTGTTCAAGGCAGCCCATGTGCCACTCGTATTTATTTTAAACTTCAATCCTGCCTTATCTCACCAAGAGGATTTGGGACAAGTTGCACATGTTTCAAAGCTTGGCTTATTTTAAAAGTGCCGGGATGGGCAGAAGTCCTATTATAAACTCCCATTAAAAGATGTATTTTTTAAAAATTCTCCCACCCTTCCTTCAAGGAGTTCAGGACTTGTTAGAACCCAGCACCTCAATTTTATCCTCACTGAAAGAGCAGTCAGACTGAGACACAAGGACTGGTTAAAGTTTGCAGCCCAAAATAATGCTGGCAATGAAGTGCTGGAATGAAAGCACCCGCCTTAGCTATAAAGCCAGAATGCACAAGTACCTGCATGCTACATTGCAGATTTCCATGTTAGGGATTGGTGTTGTCTTTTTCCAGGACTGGTGTCAGGGGTCTGCATCCCTGGGCACCAGTTGGTCCACGCTTCAGTAGTGACGGTGTCTGTGTGTGTGGATTGCTAATCTCTTGAGTCTCCTGCTCTTCCTCCTCTTTATTGTTGCTGCCTCTTCCCCTGTCCTTGTTGAGAATTCCGTTCCATCTTAAGGGACAGACATGTGGAATTGTTGCATGTCACATGTCTGTTTACATTCCAGCACAGTATGCTGGGAACTTCCGTTTGTGTATAGCTTTCTGTTTTCCTTTGGACACGAAGGAGATCAGACATGTTTTCCTTTTGTCCTGATCTATGCTGAATAAACCTGCTTGTAAATGTGCTCACACAGCCTCCCGTGCCACTTCTGTTTTCGCAGCATTTTCTCTGCTGAATAGCATGCTCAGTCTTCTGAAGCCTGGGCCGCAGATTTATGCTGCACCAAGGACCGGAAGAAGAAGAAGAGTTTGGATTTGCTATCCCGCTGTATCACTACCCTAAGGAGTCTCAAAGCGGCTAACATTCTCCTTTCCCTTCCTCCCCCACAACAACACTCTGTGAGGTGAGTGGGGCTGAGAGACTTCAAAGAAGTGTGCCCAAGGTCACCCAGCAGCTGCATGTGGAGGAGCGGAGATGTGAAACTGGTTCCCCAGATTACAAGTCTATCGCTCTTAACCACTACACCATACTGGCACACCGGCTGGTGGGCTGGAGCCAGCTGGGGGCCTGCCAATTGCCCCCGTTTCCTTGGGTGCCTTCCCACAGTCCTGTCCAAGGAAGTGGGGGCAGAGGAAGGGGGCAGTTCGCCCCGGGTGCCATCACTGAGGGGGTGACATTCGGCACGCTGCCGGCCCACAACTCCAAAGCCTACCCCAAGCCGTCAGGGGAATGCGCCGCCTTGTCAGCGGCCTTCCCCCCTTCCCCTTTCATTTTCACAGCTCAGGGGAGGCTTGGGAGTTGCGGACGGGTAGCATGCCATTGCCCCCTGCTCCCGGGCTGCTTTCTGAGGGGGGGGGGGAGCCTCCCCTGAGCTGTCAAAAGGAAGAGGGAAGCTGCTGGCAAAGTGGTGCGGCTCCCTTTCCCCACTCCCCGCCGCCCAGGAAGTAACCTGCCATGGGCAGCTCGCTCCACCCCATGGGCGTCTTGTCCTCTGGGGTGCTCGCCGTGGGCGGCGCCCCACTGGGATGCTCACCCCGCCCCCTGGCCCCACCCCTGGGTGCACAGCATGGGTGCCGGAACAGCTAGCTCTGACTCTGCAAGGAACATAGGCGCCGACTCCATGGGGCCTGAGGGGGCCCGAGCCCCCTCAAAAATTCGTTTGGGGCGGCTCCGCCCCCCCAATAATTTAAGAAAATTATTAGTTCGGCCTCATTACGCCCCCCCCCCGGCGATTCTCTGCCAGCCGCTTCATTCCGCTTCCACGCGCCTCGGATAGAAGGTGACGCGCGCCGCTATCTTCTGTCGCCTCCATCACTTCCCGGCTTCGTCTCCCTTCGTCCCCGCCCACTCTTGGTTCTTCGGCGCTCCTGCTCGGCCGGCAACAGCGGAGACTGTGACCCGCTCCGAACCGGCGCTCTCCAGGCGTGAAAAACCCACAAGGGGGTCTTCCCATCCGCCGCCCGGCACTGCGCGCAGCTTCTCTGCTGGAAGCGCGAAGTCGCCGAGGGGATGGAGCACGGGAAAAGCAGGAGGAGGCGCCCAAAATAAAACTGTAACGGCATTCAGCACTCCGCCTCCCCGGTGGGATCCCGCACGGGCGGCCGGGCAAACGACGAGCCGAGGGAGAAAGTCTGCCTTTCAGCCCCGGCTGACTGACAGCGGGTTCAAAGCGCAGTCGCCGCTCCGGCTTTCTCTGCACCGGCCGCGCCCGCCCCCCACCAGCCTAGTTGGCTCCACCCTCCCCGGTATGGGCCCCCCCAATATTTTTTATAAGTCGGCGCCCCTGGCAAGGAAGCAAGCAAAATGACAATGCAGGCAGATTCCATCCATATACAGAAACTGGAAGGACTGGTGGTAGCTGAATCTTGGGTCGTATCTGCCCCATTCATTTAAAACACTATTATACTGCTTTTAAAGTCGTGGCTTCCTGCAAGGCATCCTGGGTACTGTAGTTTGTTATGAGTGCGGAGAGTAGCTAAAAGACCCCTGTTCACCACACAGAGCTATGCTTCTCAGAGTGGCTTAGCAATCCCTCTTCCCAGGAAACTGGGGGAACTGGGAATGGCTGAGAGTTTCAGCAAGAGAGGTGGCAGATGTGTCCCACCCCATCCAGCATCTACCACCAGACTCAGCATAATGTTGGGGTCTACCCTGCTTAGGTGTAGTGCGGTGGAAATAATGCATTGAGTGGTAATAAAATAAGGTTTCTTTGGGGTTAGGTTAGAACACTGGATCAACCCGTTTCACTCCAACAGCTATTTAACCACAAGGAAGGGTGTGTCGAGGCAAGGAAGTGGAGCTCTGGCTGGGATTTCACCCTCCATTCCTGGCTGCCCACAAAAGGAGAACAGGAGCCAAGTAACTTGTCGTGCATAGGACAAGCAGGAACTTCAGCAAATGCAATCTGGGTGATTCAAAGAAGCAAGCCCGTCCATGCTACACACTACAGCTCTTCCTAGCTTCACAGATTTTCCTCCCAAAGTGCCACTACATCGATTCAATTAATGAATGATGAACCTTCATCGTATTGAGAGATTTACAGCTGTGAAAGCAAATTGTCAGTCATGTTGCTGCTTTCTTCCACATAAGCCTTCTGTTTCTCAATGCTTCAAAACACCATTGCCTATTGCACTAACATTTGTGCACATTCATTTTGAAGTGAGTCTTATTTGTTTGTCCTTCACTATACCTTAATTTTTGAGTTAATTTTTCAGCAACAGCTATGAACCAGCACTGCTACAGGCCAACTCTTCAGGTGATTATGCATGCACAAAAATTTAGAGATGGGGAAGCGTGGCACTTCATTATGTAAAAATGTTTCTGTGCCCCAAATCCTTCCGTTATCATACTGCAGTAATCTATTGTCAAGAGAAGTAACTCAGTTTGGATAAAGACATGAGTCATATCGTCTCCTACAGCCTGAGAAGAGGAAGAAGAAGAAGAAGGAGACTAATTTTCTATATAAAGGATGGAGCATGTCCAAAAATAGAAGTAACACTTAAAAGAATTCTGCTTCTGGAGGAACTGCAAATTCCAAGCACTAAAAACACAAAGGTTGGAATGTTAGGTCATCTCTGCAGAGAATATAGTGTGAAAGGCAGCCTGTTGCATCTGGAGTGTAAATCTATCCAATCACAAGGAAGACTTAAGTGATTCAAAAAGTTCTATTCTAGTTTTACAAATTTTCACCGTACTCATTATATTCATCCGTTTCTTCCTAAGGGCTTAGGGATTTGTGCTGCATTGGCAGAAACAGAACAAACTCTAAGCATTAATATGCAGGGATTTCAAATAAAAGAAACTGCTTTAGTTTACATTTGAATGCAATTATAAATAAAGCAGTTGAGTAGGCACTTTTCATCATATGGTTTTGTGATCCAAATGGTGTAAATGCCCAGTTCTCATTTTGCAAATGCCTGTGGCAGCTTTGCTTTTTTTTTTTTTAACAAATCAAAACACTGCAAAATGAATGGTGGTGTTTAATTAACTAGGGTGCCGTTTTGTGCACAGTAAAGTCCAATTAGTCATCTGAAGTCATTTGTCATAACTTTTTGAGGACTGTGAGCAGAAGAAAGTATCTGGTGACAGCTTTCTTCTTGTTGAAGTCTGGAGGGTGACCAGAAAAGAGGACCGAGGAAAGCACATGTCGAGGTCTTGCCCTGTGTGCTGCCACACAGATTATCAGTTCTGTGAACTCTTGCAAGGCAGGGGGGATCAATCTGTCTGAGTTGGAGTGCTCCTTCCTCCACCCTTTCCTCAACAGGAAATTAGTTTTGATCATTTTATTATAGTGGTCCTAAACTAAAGATGAGCTGCCAAACTAGAACTTTTACAAGTGCCCCATAATGTTCATTCTGCACTTACAAGGAAACCAACTTTTAGTGTAGGAGCACCTCTGGAACAACCTGCCCATTGACACCAAGTGGGTGACTTCACCGCACTGCTTTTGACAGCTGACAAAACCTTTTTCCATTTAAGCAAATCTACCCAGAAATGCAAGGTAGACATGTATTCTAATGTGCGCGTGTAATGTTTTGAATTTTGTGTAGGCTAAGTTGGTTTTGATGCTAATGTTTATTGATAATTTCAATGTATATTTTACTTTATTTTAACTTGTGGTTCAGAACAAGTTAAAAATCTCATGAGATAATATGCTGGAATTTGAATACTATCAGGCCAATTCTAATTAATGGGACACGGGTGGTGCTGTGGTCTAAACCACTGAGCCTCTTGGGTTGCTGATCAGAAGGTTGGTGGTTTGAATCCCTGTGATGGGGTGAGCTCCCGTGGCTTTGTCCCAGCTCCTGACAACCTAGCAGTTTGAAAGCATGCCAGTGCAAGTAGATAAATAGATACCACTGTGGTGGGAAGGTAAATGGAGTTTCTGTGTGCTCTGGTTTCCATCATGGTGTCCACATGACCCAGAAAGCTATCTGTGGACAAACACCAGCTCCACCAGCCTGAAAGTGAGATGAGCGCCACAATCCCATAGTTGCCTTTGACTGGACTTAACTGTCCAGGGGTCCTTTACCTTTTTTTTGAATTATGATGCTCACAAATGTGCCTGCAAATGCGTACTATTTTGTCCATTCTTTTGGCGCACACAAAATATAGCAGAGACCCTGTCCAGAGCGGAATGTTGGAACTACTTCAAAAGAAAATAATTATGCACACGGCACATAGCTAAATTATGGACTTCACTTCCACAAGTGGCCATCACTTTGGATGGCTTTAGAAGAGGATGAGACAAATTCATGAAGGATAAGCCTATCTATGGGTCCTAGCCATGATTGCTATGTTCTGCTTCTACTGTCAAAAGCAGGATACCTCTGAACACACGTTGCTGGCAATCACAAGTGGAGGAAGCCCAGTTGTACCCAAGTCCTGCGTGCTGGCTTCTTATCGAAATCTGGTTGGCCGCTTGTGAGAACAGCAGGGCTCTTCTTTCATTCTTGTACAATGTTCATTCATCATCATTTTCTTTCCTGAATGGTTCGTGGGGAGTAGCTAATGCATGGAAGATAGCGAGATGATCAATGGACAAAAGTGTAGCTTACGATGTAGTCCTTCACTAGTGAATCTTCGCTATAGCTGACTCACGGCTTATATAGCTAACCACCTTCTCGCTGGAAGGCATCCCAAATGCCCGAGACATCATAAAACTGATAATTGGATTTTGAAATGACTTAGTTCAGAAATGTTTGCTCGGATATTACCATAAATCATGCATTAAACATGAAAACGCAGTCGGGAGTACTTTGCTGCTTTCATCTGAGTGAAAGGTAGCTGCTTTTTCAGCCCTTTCAACAGATGTACCCTTTGAAATGTTGGGGGGGAACCGTCCAGGCACATTATGATCTGTACACTCTCTAAGCTACAGGTTGTTCCTCATTGTGTTATGAGAATAAGTATAGTACATATTGTTCCGAATAAAGATGGGAGACTTCAGTCCTAAACTTTAAAGACACGAAGAGCCAACCACTGTTTTATGAATAGGCCATCAATATAATGCTGTTATATGTTGCTAGAACAATTATAATACTACTTTACTGAGCTAATGAACTCCCAGGAAAGACTTATGGGCTTTTCATACGTAGGTAAAATATGTACAGTATGTTGCCTGATACCATATCCCGATGCTAAAGGAATAAGTGCTGTCTTGAGTTATGTTGAGCAATAATGTTTTATTTTTACATCCCCTGGCAAAGTCAGCCTTGTGAACTTGCCTCGTGAACTTTCCGCACTTTAGAACAGACTGTTCTTTAAAAATATATTTATCATGCCTCATTTTCCCAGAGACAAAAGTTGGATGGGGGGGGGGTACTTTCCCAACAGTATTTACTGTGTGAGGAAACTTTGCAATGCATCTGCCCTAATAATAGGAAGCAGTAGGAGTCAGGGAAAATGGAATAGTTGTATTTATTGGGAAACAATACAGCAGCTAAAGCTTGTTACACAAGTTAAGACTATGGTTCCAACTAGGTCCGACCAAACTATGGAGGGAGCCACACCCAGAGAGGGGAGGGGTGTTGCTAGTACAGACCAGGCATCTCTCTTAACAGACAAAGGGGACCCGTCCACTTCAAAACATTATACAATTATTATTTTTGGTGTTGGCATTGAATTGCATCAGGAAAGGTCAGCCCAGAAAACGATAGGTGATTTTTCGCAAATGTGTAACAAAGGCACTATTTAGGGAGACCTACATGGGATTATTCTTCAGGGCCATTCAGGGCCAGCCCAAGACACTTTGGCACCTGAGGCGAACCACAAAATGAGCACATACACACAAGGGGAGAAGGGGTGAGTGAAAAGCTACATCAGGAACAAGCAGGGGGAGTGAAGATCTGCATCGGAAACAAGACCACCAGCACCTTCTCTTCTCCAAGAGGCCAAGGAGCAGACCGCCGTTGTCGCTGCCACCTTAGCAGCAGTGGGTGATGCATTCATTGGAGACTGGATTTGCTGCCCCTGTGGATCTTGCTGCCTGAGGCACTCGCCAAACCTTGCCTCATGGGTGGGCCAGCCCTGAGGCGACCTCTGTATCTTGATCATTCATTTCTTCTAAACACTGGCTGGTGTTTACAAAGAAATTTATACACATAAATACTAGATCTGTATGCTGAAGACACACATTCCTTGACTTTTTTTTTATAAATTAAAATAGTAACCTCATCTGAAACTGCTCTAGTTTTTATAAGTTATTTATATTTCATCACAACAAATGTTTGCAAAAAAAACCAACAACATCTATTTTTTGACAAATTGATCTTGAAGAGGTCCAAGAGTGAGCGCTAGAACTTTGCTGAGCATGTTGTTTGTTCCTTCACTGAAATACGTTGAAGCCCTCACTGAAATGGTTCCCTTAAGTGGGGTTGCCATGGGGCAAGTCTGAGCAACATGTGGATGACCACACCAACTTCAGCTCATGAACTGTGTACTGTAGCTTGTTAGTAGCTCATTTCCCCTCCTTTCTTTTTGCTGGTTAACAACAACAACAAAAGGGAGGGGGCATCAAAGACATGGAATGACACAAAAAGTGGCAGTGGACCACAGTTTGGCTCGGTCAATCCACATCATCAGCCCTTAGTTGGCTTGTTTCTGAAGGTTTCCCTAACTTTCTTTAGAAATTGCTCAAAGGGGAATGATTTCTAGAAACACGAGTCTGTTACTGTAATCGGATGTTACACATCTGAAGAGTCAGCAGCATTAGATTTTTTTTTTCCAATAGGAGAGCTGCTGGAATATTTTAAGAAGCAGGTTCTGAATCTGAGTTAACATTCCAGCGACGCCTTTCTTATAGTTTCCAAATGGTCTTTGTTTGCTTGCCAAGTTTGTGCTGCTCTGCAGCCTTGGGGGGGGGGGGGGGGAGAGCAGACATAACTGGAATCCTTTCTAGGGGCAGAACTAATGGATGTATTTGAGAGCGGAGAAATATTCCGGACAATGCAGAGGGGAAAATAAAGGTAGTCCGAAAATAAAACATTTCAAAACATTTTGGCAGGCAAAAAGAACAGGGGATGGGAAAGGGGGTGGTATATTGTAATTGCATGTTCTGGTGTTTTCCAGAATACATATTGTTTTCTGGCAAGCCACAATGAGTTTGACAGGGTACAATGGGAAATTTGGAACAAGTTTGAGTAAGAGGAGGATACCAAAACAGAACAGCAATTGGATTGTTCTAATTGCTCTTGTAGATACATGGCAAATTTTACTGCAGCCTATCCTAGACTGCTGTCTTCCAAATTACAATAAGCCCTCAACTAACGCAGGGGTTATGATCCGGGGGGGGGGGGGTCACACCTCAAGCCAAAATCATGTATAGCATACCCTCCAACATTTCGCCAGTAAAAATAGGTACATCTTAGTCTACATTAGGAAGCGTTTGTACGGAGCCCTCAGTTGTCTCACGGACTATTGACCCGTACACCACTAATCCGCTGCCACCAACCAGGTCCTCCCCGGTAAATCACTTAGTCTCAGTCAGGTTCTCAAATTAACAAAGAAGAGTGTAGTTTATTTCAGACACAAACAAACTTTAACTGCATTCCAAACGTTGTTACTCTTTACCTTCTTAGTCTTGTTTTATCCTGTCTTTGTCTCTTCTACCTCCCCACACTCAAGAACCCACTGCACTAACTGTCTCTCTGTTTCCAACTGCCTGCCAACTGCTTTTCCAACTGCCTTTCCCAACCAACCAACCCACTAAAACCAACCAACTACCATCAACTAACTCAAACCTCAGGCTAAGCCCTTTTATATACAGGTAGGCTCCGCCTCCAGCTTTCCTATTTGTTTACATATTAACCCTTTCTTTTCCCCTGTACAGACATTTTTCAAACGAACGGGCAAATGCCACAAGCATACCCTCCAACATTTCTCCAGTGAAAATAGGGACATCTTAGTCTACATCAGGAAGCTTCTCCCACATTTGATTTCCCGCAGACTTAAATGTCATATACAGATCAACATTGGTCACCTTGAGCCAATCTCTCTGCCTCACCTACCTCACAGGGTTGTTGTAAAAACTTCCAGACAGTGTAAGGCTCAATTTACAATAAAGAGAACTACATGAAAATGATGTACTGTTGGTATCTGACTCCGGTAAGATTAGCCAAAATGTATAAAAACACCTCCAACTTATGCTGGAGGTGTAAAGATAAAGATGGTACTCCTTACCACATGTGGTGGAGATGTAAAATAGTAAAAGACTTCTGGGAAATGATATACAATGAATTAAAAACAAATGTTTAAGATAACCTTTATCAAAATACCAGAAGCCTTTTTGTTGTTGTTGTTTAGTCGTGTCCGACTCTTTGTGACCCCACGGACCAGAGCACGCCAGGCACTCCTGTCTTCCACTGCCTCCCACAGTTTGGCCAAAGTCATGCTGGTAGCTTCGAGAACACTGTCCAACCATCTCATCCTCTGTCGTCCCCTTCTCCTTGTGCCCTCCATCTTTCCCAACATCAGGATCTTTTCCAGGGAGTCTTCTCTTCTCATGAGGTGGCCAAAGTATTGGAGCCTCAGCTTCAGGATCTGTCCTTCCAGTGAGCACTCAGGGCTGATTTCCTTAAGAATGGAGAGGTTTGACCTTCTTGCAGTCCATGGGACTCTCAAGAGTCTCCTCCAGCACCATAATTCAAAAGCATCAATTCTTTGGCGATCAGCCTTCTTTATGGTCCAGCTCTCACTTCCATACACCAGAAGCCTTTTTACTAGGATTGATAGGAGATGAAATACCAAAAGAATTAAAAATATTTTTAATGTATGCGACAAGAGCTGAAAGGATGTTACTTGCCCAGAAGTGGAAGGGAGAAAAAGTCCAGAACAAAGAAGAGTGGATAGCCAATATGATGGACTATGCCGAAATGGTGAAGATGACCGTGAGGATCAGACACCAAGACGACAAGAAATTTGTGGGGAAAGTTCATAGAATAGCTTAAGGACCATTGTGTATACTTAAAAATATTAGCAGGGTTGTTGTAACATGTAAAATGTAATATTAGTTTAAAGGAGGAGGGTGATAAAATAAATTAGAAAAATGTAATTACATGCAAAGAAATAAGGGAAAATTTGGAAATCGGGGTGGGGTGGGGGGAGTCCAAGGGATTCAAGTTATTCCAGAAGTGTAAAATATGAAAATGATGTTAAGGTATCAAAATTCTGTTTTTAAAAAATTAAAATAAAATATTCAAAAAAATAATACAATAAAGGAATCAATACTCTTCACATTTCCTAAGATATGGCTGACTTTTCCAAGCTAAACATACCCAGCTCCTTCAAGCAGTTTTTGTAAGGCTTAATTTCCAGACCCTTGACCATCTTGGTTGCCCTCCTCTGCACACGTTACAGCTTGTCAAAATCCCTTCTTAAATTGTGGTGCCCAGAATTGGACACAGTATTCCAGGTGTGTTCTAACAAAGGCAGAATAGAGTGGTACTTCCCTTGATCTGGACACTATACTTCTAGTGAGAGCCAGTGTGGTGTAGTGGTTAAGAGCGGTAGTCTCGTAATCTGGGGAACCGGGTTCGCGTCTCCGTTCCTCCACATGCAGCTGCTGGGTGACCTTGGGCCAGTCACACTTCTTTGAAGTCTCTCAGCCCCACTCACCTCACAGAGTGTTTGTTGTGGGGGAGGAAGGGAAAGGAGAATGTTAGCCGCTTTGAGACTCCTTAAAGGGAGTGAAAGGCGGGATATCAAATCCAAACTCTTCTTCTTCTTCTTCTAGTCTAGAATAGTGTTACACTGCATCACACTGTTGACTCATGTTAAGCTTGTGGTCCACCAAGATTCCTAGATCCTTTTCGTGTATATTGCTAGTATACCAGGTGTCCCCCATCCTATAGTTGTGCATCTGGTTCTTCCTGCCTAAGTTCAGAACCTTACATTTGTCCCTGTTGAAATTCATTTTGAATTTTCTCATTGCTGGTTAAAAAAAATAAATTCATCTGAGGTTGCCATGAAAACTGAAACCTAAAAAAAACCCCACTTTACAATGGTATTATCAGCAGTCATTTTAATAAGATCCTTTGTGCATCTAGAGAACGTTTTAAGAGCATTAGCAGAAGAGAAAGCCTGTCAAGGAACATCAGCAAACAAGAAGGGATACTAAACCCTATCTAATCCCTCATTAATGCATGTTGCTGGGTTATTGGTAATCTGAATCTTTATGCTTGACAGCTTTTAGGGAATCAAATACACCGTAAGGATCAGAGGATGGGGAGACAAACTTTATGACAGCCAGGACTTTTCACCTCCAGCCAGTTACTTCAAATTTGACCCCAATCACTCAGTAATATTTGGGATAATTCCCCACCTTTCTTTTAAAGTAACCTAATGATTGCTCTGTGATTTATGTGTTTCTAGGGGACAGGAAGCCCCGTTGGAACTGGCTGCAGTAACTACAGTTCATAGGATATGTCTGCAAGGCAGATTCCCATGATCTCATTCACGCACCTGGGAAATTTATCAGCAGGGCTGCATGTTCTCTGCGAATTCTGTGCAAAAACATATCATGGTACAGTGGTACCTCAGGATGCGAACGGGATCCGTTCCGGAGCCCCGTTCGCATCCAGAAGCAAACGTAACTAGCGACGGCATGTCTGCGCATGTGCATGATGTCATTTTGAGCATCTGCGCATGTGCGAGGGGCGAAACCCAGAAGTAACGTGCTCCATTACTTCTGGGTTGCCGTGGAGCGGAACTCGAACGCGCTCAACATAAAGCATATTCAACCTGAGGTATGACTGTACTGGAAAAGGTTTACTGAGTCTGATTCTGATATTTGGAAACACTATCATGACCCTGAAATGGAACAGATACTGAGGTCCCCTGGAAAATTACATGTCCCAGGGTTTCTTGCTGATCTGTGCATGTCCCAAAAGTTATGTTACTGTCCAAGCTCGAGAACAGGGGTGCCAACATGAATAAAATATGGGGGGGGGGCAGATAAGCCCCAACCCACACAATCGATCACACACATTTGAATGGTAATGCCCATCAACTTGGGGGGAGGACCCAGCTCCCTCAAATATTCTATTGTGGGGGCAGAAGACCACGCGGCCCCTATGAGTTGGCTCCTATGCTTGAAAATAACTGGGGGGGGGGACATGGTGCTCAATTTGTATTGCAGACAAGCCTTACTAGCAGAACTTCTCATTCCAAGCTAGAGAAGATAACATTCTGAGTCATGCCAGCATTAACTTTAGCAAATCACTACAGTACTTGTAAATTCAGGAAATGCAGCAGATATTCTTAGCCAAATTGTGGCAGTGAAATTCAGGTTCCAAGAATAAAATCAGTAATTAGTTAGGTGTGACCTTCAGCATGTGTAATGTGTGTGCTTCGCACAGAAGAGAATATGTTGAGTGGGTTGGAAACAGGGGTGTGTGACAGGGTGAAGCCAGGGGTGGGTGGGTGTGAATGTTAAGCTGTTCTTAGCTAGTTTTTGTGTGTGTGTGTTTTGTTTGCAGGAGCTATTCTGCCAGGATTTTACCATCCGCATAAATCTTCATGGCCATACTGATGCCAAAGAGGGACGTATGCTGATCCCTCCATCTGAGAATGTTTCTTAGTTGTGCTTATAATAAAACAAGTGCTATAACAAAAAGCTAGCTACAAGATATCCACGTTCTTTGCAAGGCTGAGCATAAGAGCAGAAAAATAAGCCTCCATTTTTCATCTCTCTTTTTGGCATCTCTAGGAAAGCGTTGCTTGAAGGGAACTTTAGAACATTTGGGGAAAAGATTTTTGCAGCAAAGCTGTCATGTTCAGTGGTTGTGAGCTTGCTTTAGAAAATAACCTTCTCTTCCATTCCTAGTGAAGAGGCACGTTTATGTCCATGGACGTTGGTTCCAGGTATCTGTAAAGTAAAGGTAAAGGGACCCCTCACCATTAGGTCCAGTCATGACCGACTCTGGGGTTGCGGCACTCCGTTGCGCTTTATTGGCAAAGGGAGCCGGAGTACAGCTTCCGGATCATGTGGCGAGCATGACTAAGCCACTTCTGGCGAACCAGAGCAGCGCACGAAAACGCCGTTTACCTTCCCACCGGAGTGGTACCTATTTATCTACTTGCACTTTGACGTGCTTTCGAACTGCTAGGTTGGCAGGAGCAGGGACCGAGCAATGGGAGCTCACCCTGTCGCGGGGATTCGAACTGCTGACCTTCTGATCGGCAAGTCCTAGGCTCTGTGGTTTAACCCACAGTGCCACCCGCATCCCCCAGGTATCTGTAGGTTTACCCAAATACCATTTTGATGGCTTTGTGTGAGCACTGACTGGTAAACTGCCAGAAAAAAAAGAAAATTATCTCCTGCCTGTTTCTCTCTCCTGTGCACAGAAGTCATTACGCTGTTCTAACAAGAGAGGCTTTGTGGATTTTTTCTCTCTTCCAAATTCCCAAGTTTCATTCCAAGTCCTGTGGCAGCTAATCATGACCGTGGTCGCTGATAAGAAACCATAAATTGTTAGAGCCCCTCACGTCCCATAGGTATATTCCAGTTCTCATCGCCGGGCTCTGCATTCTACACATTATTGTTCACAGATGGGAGCTGTCAGACTCTGTCAGCCCTCTATGCATGCTGAGAGAGTCACATCCGCCACATTCCTGGAATTTATGGTGGCCTAGGCTTCACCTTGTAGGGTCCTTGCATCAATTACATGTCACATCACTTCAGTCTCACCCTACCCTAAAATACTTTCACCCACTTATGGGCATTCCAGTTAGGAGGGACAAGCCCCTGAGTTATTACAATGTAAATATTTTAATAGACTCAGGGTGGGATGGGGGGACTATTGTAGCTTAAAACTGTCTCATTAATACATTAAAATTGATAAGTAAAAGTTAATGGAATATTTGGGTGTTGTTGTTTTTTGTTAAAGTTTATTTAACTTCATGGCACAAGGAAGTACAGTGGTACCTCGGGTTACATACACTTCAGGTTACATATGCTTCAGGTTACAGACTCCGCTAACCCAGAAATAGTACCTCGGGTTAAGAACTTTGCTTCAGGTTGAGAACAGAAATCGCGTGGTGGTGGCGCGGCAGCAGCGGGAGGCCCCATTAGCTAAAGTGTTGCTTCAGGTTAAGAACGGACCTCCGGAACGAATTAAGTTTGTAACCAGAGGTACCGCTGTAGATGCATATCCCGTAAATCAGGCATAGGCAAACTCAGTCCTCCAGATGTTTTGGGACTACAATTCCCATTATCCCTGACCACTGGTCCTGTTAGCTAGGGATGATGGGAGTTGTAGTCCCAAAACAGCTGGAGGGCTGAGTTTGTCTATGCCTGCCTTAAAGCTTTGGCTAGCACTATCTTATGAGACTGCTATGCATTCAGTACTGGTCTCCAATGGAAATTTGCGAGGCAAGGACTGCCTGCCACAGTGGCAATCCCATACCTCCGAACACTATCAAACATCAGGAAAAAACAAGAAGAGCCCATTTAGAGCGGCTAGAAGACCTGTCCAGTCCTGTACTCTGTTTCCACAGTGGTCAATCAGATTTTTGTTTATTTTTTGAATCTCCCTCAGTGGCCCATTGTGACCACATCCTGTTCTCACAGTGGCCAAGCGGATGTTCCCCAGGAACTGGTATTCAGAGGCATAGCATGCTGCCTGTGATACTGGAGAGTAATATAATCAATATGACTAGTAGCCTTGTCTGCCATGAATTTGTCTAATCACCTTTCAAAGCTGTCCAAGATGGCGGCCACCACTACATCTTGTGACAGCAGATTTCATGGTCTAACTAAGCACTGTGTATAGAAGTTCTTTCTTTTGCTTGACCTGACTCTCTCAGTGTTCACCTTCATTTCTTCTAGCATTATGAAAGAGCACAGTCCCCATGCAATCCATAAAATGTTTATAATACAGTGGTACCTCAGTTTACAAACTTAATCCGTTCCAGAAGTCTGTTCGTAAATCAAAACCATTCTTAAACTGAGGCGCGCTTTCCCTAATGAGGCCTCCCACTGCCAGTGCCCTTCCACTGTTCAGATTTTGTTCTTAGATCGAGGTAAAGTTTGCAAACCGGGACACTACTTCCAGTTTTGCGGAGTTCGTAAACTGAATCGTTCTTAAGCAGAACTGTTCTTAAACCGATGTACCACTGTAATAACAATTTATAATAATAATTTATAATGTATACCCCACCCATCTGGTTGGGTTTCCCCAGCCACTCTGGGTGGTTCCCAACAGAATAATAATAATAATAATAATAATAATAATAATAATAATAATAATGCGATAAAACATGAAACATAAAAAACTTCCCTATTGGTCATGCCTCCCTTCCTCACATTATTTTCTAAGCTGCAAGACTTTATGTAAGTGTGCACAGAACTGTCATCTTAATACAGGCCTAGTTTAAACCATCCTGTCATCAGTCAAGAAAATCCCTTGACTTGGCGACTTTACCTTACTGTCCAGGTCTCTGGGTATTTGGAAGAACAGTTTGAGAAGAACCAGATGTCTGTTCATTAGAACTTGGTGTCCTTTGGGGAATCTAGCTGTGCAACAATTTCCCAGTGCTTGTATTGCTTTGAACCTAGGCCTTTGAACCAAGATGGCACCTGTGATGTGAAATGGGATGGAGAGTCTAGGAAGATCATCGCATTGCTCCAGCTCAGCGTTACATATTCTAAGGCTGCAGTGGCTGTGAACTATTGACCGCTTCACAACAAGAATGCCATAAATCCATTTTTGGACATGAGCTTTTTTCTTTTTTAAAAAATGCCTGGAAGGGAAAGCCTTGGGTTGTATCATTCAGGAAATAGTAGCACCACACCTAGATGCCTTTGCCACCTCTCTGGTGTGGAACAACATGTGACTAAAGGCAGAATGATTCTCACAACACTCTGGAGGGACCTTACCAGAGAGTCTGCTGCCACTGTGTGTTAAGCTGTGGTCTTTGTTGTTTCAGCATTTCACACTTAGTTGTATTGGACTTGCTTCTTTATTCAGGTAACCAACTATATTCGGGTAACCAACCTTTTCTTCAACAGGAACACAGTCTGTGCCTTTATCATCTGCGTGTTAGGAAGAAATATAACAAGTGCACATTTTTCCAGCTGTGATGGGAAAATATCCACTTGCCCCCATACAGCTATTATTATATCAGCCAGATGTGTGTTTGTGCACACACAAAATGTTACTTGTCAAAGTCAGTTGCCTGTCTGAGCTATGCCTTGAGGTATGGTTCAACCATATTTGGAATGTGACTACCTTAGAGGGTGTTATGAAGAGAGATACCTTTGCTGAAACCTGGTCTCCGGGGAAGAAGATAAGATGTCTCTCCCACCAACTACTCAAATTTCTGTATATTAATGTCTTAAGAATATGCTTGAAATGACACTACAAACTCAGTGTCAAGTTTTCTGTGGAGATTGTATTATATAACTAGACTTGTACCCAGTTATTGTCGTTAAAAGTTTTATTATTTTGGAAAATGACGATTTTATTGCACACAAAAAGTCAGTTGCCTATCAGTGCCTGTTGTCCTTAATCAATAGCCAGGCCATATCCAAACACAGTGGAAAAGCAGTTTTCTGCTTCTTTTACAGAAGAGTATGACTCATGGCAATAGCCCATGCAACTTCATCTCTTGTCACAATACATTTTCTCGCGGCTGCAGTTAACTGCTGAAGATACGATACTATAAAGATTAGTAGCAAAGGGGGGACTCCCCCTGCCTGAGCTTATCCAAAAGCAAACAAATACATTGAAACAGTGGTTTGATAAGGGATATCTTGACTAAATGCAAAAACCTCTTTTCAAACAACAACAACAACTAATCAGAACTGTGGTTAAAATAATAATAATGCATGGATTTCTTCAAGAGCACAGATAAGCCACCAATCTTTATTTAGCTTTTTCTTGGGCAGCTGCCGTCAAGAGAAAATTCACCACAGCATCTAAAGGCTGAGTCATATTGCGCTGTCATTCAGAAGAACAGATGATTTATATAACAGTCATTAATGACAGGCTAACAATAGCAGCAGCAGCAGCAAACTCTGAAGAATGGTTCTGGGAATGCAAGGCCAAGCATTAAAAAGATCAGCTTGTAAACTATCACGAGGTCAACCGAATCTGTGCTTATAGAGCTGTTTCCATTGCTATAGCAGGCACTATTGATGGACAGCAGCAGTCACGAATTAGGGGAGTATGAAAAGAAGTGTCCTTAAACTGAGTGCAGGGCCTCATGGGTGAACTCTGGGTCAGGTAGTGCACAGAGTACGGTGCACTCTGTGTGCATTTTAATTGCGGGATACTGGATTTTCTCCTTCGTGCATCAGCTTTACCTGCATGTAGAAACCTGTTTCCCCACCAGTGGCATAGTGGGAGGGAGGGCACAGGGGTGGTTGCCCTGGGGGCAAAATTGTTAGGGGATGCAAAATTTCAACACCCGGTGCTGCCTCAATACAGTTGCGCGCTTCCGTCACTGGGTTCCATTGAAAATGGCTTCTCCTTCCGAACCAGAACCTTTCCAAACAATGGAATAACTCTTCTTTTCTTATCTCTGTGGCTGCGATCTCCTGGGTGACACAGACGCTGTTAGGCAGTTGAATGTGCATGTGTACTCTGCATGTTTCCCTCCCCCCCCCCCCCCGTGTGGCCCCGGGCACAGACAACCCATGCTACACCACTGTTCCTCACATTATGGTCTTTATTAGCTTGAGGTCCAAACTACACACAGGTCCCCTCAGAGACTGAGAGAGGCGCAGGCCATGCCCACCTTTTGAGGCTCATGGGGACATGTTAGACTGGTGCTTGGAGGCAATGATGGGGTGGTTGTGGGCCAATAAGCTGAAGCTGAAGCTTGAAAAGACAGGTGGGTTTTGTGCCCTGAGTTCTGGGAGGTGGAGAGATGGTCTGTTCTAGACAGGGCTGCATCCCTCTGGAAGGAGCAGGTCTGCAGCTTGGGGTGCTCCTGAATTCAACATTGTCACTAGAGGATCAGGTGACCTTGGTGGCTAGGAGTGGGTCACCAACTATAGCCTCTTTTGGACAGAAAATACTGAGCCACGGTACTCCATGCTCCGGTAACTTCCAGACTGGATTACTGCAACAAGTTCTATGTGGGGCTGCTCCACATAGACTCAGCAATTCCATTGGTTCAAAATGCTGCCATGAACCAACCAATGTTAGTACAAATGGATGCACTTTCCTAGCACGTAGTGCTCAGACTGAAAATGCATTGAAAACTAGTGTTTCATGAGAAACATGGGATTCTTCTTTCTCATATCTAGTTCAATGTGAAGGGGTTTTTTATTTTTGGTTGGGTGTTCAAGCACTTAATAAAAATAAAAACTATCATTTTATCATTTATACCCCACCCATCTGGCTGGGTTGTGGTCCAAACCACTGAGCCTCTTGGGCTTGCCGATCAGAAGGTCAGTGGTTCGAATCCCCATGACAAAGTGAGCTCTCGTTACTCTGTCCCAGCTCCTGCCAACCTAGCAGTTTGAAAGCACACCAGTGCAAGTAGATAAATAGGTACAGCTATGGCAGGAAGGTAAACAGAGTTTCTGTGCGCTCTGGTTTCCATCATGGTGTTCCATTGCACCAGAAGCAGTTTAGTCATGCTGGCCACATGACTCAGAAAGCTGTCTGTGGACAAACACTGGCACCTTTGGCCTGAAAGTGAGATGAGTGCTGCAACCCCATACTCGCCTGCCTTTGACTAGACTTAACCATCTAGGGGTCCTTTATCTTTTTTTTTACCCCAGCCGCTCTGGGTGGCTTCCAGCACACATAAAAACATAATCAAACATCAAAAACTTCTCAATACAGGGCTGCCTTCAGATGTCTTCTAAAAGTTGTGTGGTTATTTATCACCTTGTCATTGGATAGGAGGGCATTCCACAGCTGAGAAGGCCCTTTGCCTGGTTCCCTGTAGCTTCACTTTTCACAGTGAGGGAACCACCAGAAGACCCTCAAAGCTGGACCTCAGTGAATCTGGAGTACTACAGCTCAGACACAGACTTACTATCCCAAGAAGAACTAAGTCTGAGAGTTTTTCTGCTTTAGGCCAAAAAGGCAATGAAACCCTCCCATCAAGTCAAGATTCACAGGATTCGTGACTGGCCAAATAATTCTGGCATGTGGCATGGAAAGTACCCTAAAAGCCTTATTACTAAATATACTAATAAATCAAATAAGTAACTATTTGCTGTCTTTTCAGGACACCCCAAATCTGCTGCCTGATGCAACTGACTCACTCTACCTAATGGTAGGGCAAAACCCCATGGTATCTGCCAGTGGAGATGGGCAGGCAAGATAGATGAGAGCAAGAATTGATGTCTGAGTGGTGCAGCAAGGTTCCTACATTATAATAATAATAATAATAATTTATTATTTATACCCCGCCCATCTGGCTGGGCCTCCCCAGCCACTCTGGGCGGCTTCCATAAAAACCAAAAATACAATAAAATATCACATGTTAAAAACTTCCCTGAACAGGGAATTAGTAGTCTTAGCCAGGAACAGCCACCATTTGGGCTCCATTTTAGGCAACAAAATGTCTTTGGGCTCTGCAAGCAGCTCAGCTGTTCCATTTTATAAATACGATGTAGCATCTATCTAGTGATACAGTGGAATCATTGTGCTGTGTAGCAGATTTCATGCTGACATGCACACATTCTTCAGGTGCAAAAGGACAAAGAAACTGAGAGTTTATATAAAGAAGATTTGTGCAGGTGCAGAGGTGAATGTATTGGAGCTGCATTCTTCTCTGATATGACGGCTCTCTTTGTATCGCAGCTACCCACAAACGCAGAAACCACTGCGCTCTAAGCAACTCTGTATAAAATAACTGCACTTGTTGATATGAACAGTAACAATTTTTGAAAGTCACATTGTGCTTCCTTGTCTTGCCAATTTCCCCCCCCCCCAAACCAACCATTGTTGAACAATCTGTGCATGAAACAGAATTTAGCAGTGTAAAGTAAAACAAATACGAAACCCCTGAGATTTACTCAGAAGCCCTTATCTTGGTTTACTCGTATATGGGAGGTGGGATTGCTTGATGACGTTTAGTCAATATACCATATTTTTCCGTGTATAAGACTAGGTTTTTTAACCAAAAGATAAGGTTTAAAATTGGGGCTCGTCTTATACATGGGTAGTGCTGAGGGTAGTGCTGTTTTCTTAATTTGGAGTCCCCCCAAAATAGGGGGCATCTTATACATGGGGGTGTCTTATACACGGAAAAATATGGTAAGCCCAGATGGGTATGAACCAATTTGGATGGAGTCAGTTCCAAATTGACTCCATCCAACACACCAGCTTAACTCAGCATGACTTCTGCAGTTCCACTTTTCCACCTATCCTCCTGTAACCTTTTCTGTTAGCACATTATTTTATTCAGTTGCAGCTTCAGCAATATTCTATGGGATTTGCACCTAGCAGCAGCATATTTATCTCATTCTACAATGCCAGCATCTTGGGTAAAAGTTTGGCAGCTACCAGGTGAGAGCTGGGAGGGTCCACCCCTTTCTGTGTGTAACCTTTGAGAGAGAACCCTTCCTTCCTTCCTTCCTTCCTTCCTTCCTTCCTTCCTTCCTTCCTTCCTTCCTTCCTTCCTTCCTCCCTCCCTCCCTCCCTCCCTCCCTCCCTCCCCTTGGTGGTATGTGTGTGTGTGTCAGGTGCTGTTGGGGTTGCTCGAGAGTAAGCAGGCAGGACTCCCACCTGTGTTTTACAGGCTTTATTTGGGTGCAGACTATTTACACTGAAGAGCCCCAGGGCTCATGTCTGTCTCAATCACTAGCAGAATCCAGAATCCAGAATCCAGAATTTTTTTGTACCTCCGCCAACACAAAAGTTTTGTTACCCCCAACCGTTTCCGCCCCTCCCTGCGCCCCAGACTACTGCGCAGGATGGGCGATGGCAAGGGCGTGCTTCCCCCCTCTCCGGCTTGCTCAGGAGTGGTGTTTAGGCTCTCACTAGCATCCTCTGGTCCTTGCACCTCTTCTCCACTGGAGGTGGGGGCTTTCCTCCTCTCTGGAGGAGGAACTGCTTCACAAGATTTTCAGAGGCTCTTCTATTTCTCACCTCTGAGCCAATGGCAGTTCCCTGACAGTGTGTGTGTGTGTGATTCAGATCTGGAATTATGGATCCCTTGTCCTCTTTGTGGGGTATATTTGTGGCTTTGTCCATGCCCTCTTTTGTACTCTGACTCCTGCCTACTCATGAACAGTTTCATGCTCTTTTGTAAAGGAGTGCAAACAACAACAACAGCCCACTGAAAATAAGTGTGTGTGTGTGTTTTGGAAAGGAGAGATCTTCACAAAAACACATCTGGTTATGCTCTACTTATTTTTGCCCTCTATATTCTTTTCTTAATGCATCAAGATGAAAATAATCTTGAGCGATCACATCGGTGAGTCATCTGCCCTGACTATAGCAAACACGGTCATCTGCTAAGTTGTTGTTTTGAAAATCCCCCTCAGTAATGGCTTACTTGTGTTTCTAAAAAGCCCAGAACATCCATCTTTTTAACGTCACGATGATTTGATGCGAAGGCACTATGTATGAATGACAGTGCTGTAATGTGAACTACAGGGGAGGAGGAATTCAAAAAACCTTTCAAGAAACTTACATGATACTCCAGTCTTGATAATGTCTTACCATTTTGACATTAAAAGTTGTAGAATAAGCTAACTGGAAAACCCCATGATAACTGGATTTCCTGACCCCTGGAACTGCCTGATCATGCAGACTGCTGTTCTCCTGACCCTAGGACTGGACCTGACTTTGGATGCTGAGTCAAGTACACCTCAGAGACTCTTCGGTTTGTCTGGCCTCCCACTCCATCAAGTCCTGTACATTGTTGCTCAGCAACGAGATGACGACAGGGAGCCACACCCATTGCTTCACCTGCTTTTGCCTATGGCTCCACCCACTGCTATCACATGGCTCCCAGAAGGTTGCCTGGAGGAAATGTGGCCCACAGGCTGAAATATGTTCCCCACTCCTGGTCTAAACACCTCTCACCTATGCACTGGTCCAGTACAGCTTCAGTATCTGCTACCCACTGGGATACGAGACACCGGCTTGTGAATGTTGTAGAGGAGGGGCAAGGAAAGGAACTCAAACACATCGGAATCATAACCACTGATGGGTTAATATGTTTGTACGGTTGCCCTGAGGGGTCCCTAAGAGCACTTCTGGAACCATAGAAGGTGGTCCCTTTAACACCTGAGCAAACTTGGGAATTTCAGCAGATGTAGCTTGTGTATCCTGAAACTTTGACCTACCTGGTGGCAAGTCAGTATGTCCAGGGTCAGTCCAAAGTCCAAACCGAGGCACAGTCCTACAGAGATCCTGAAGCATCCAAACAGGTTCATCAACATGGGCAGTTGAGCACTGCACCTTAGCTCTGCTGCGTTGTATACTTGCATGCTGAGGCATGTGACCCTCACCTGTTTTGGACCTAATCCAGGTAAGGAATCACACCCCTCCTCCCAGACCAGAGCTAGCAAGCACCCCTGGCCAGCTAGGGAGCTGGGCTGTGGCCCCTTGCCTGCCTCAGCCTCCTAAAGTGTCCCTCCCACTGCTCCCTATGCCTCAGACCATGCCGTGTTTGGGCAGACAGGGCCCCTCCATCTCTAGTGATGGGTCCTGCTGCTCTGGTTCCTGTGCACTGACCCCCATTCCCTCACCATCACCCTGCAAGTACTTTCTTCTCCATCTCCTGCTTGCCCTGGTGTGCCCTCACTGAGATCCTCTTCCTCCTCCCCGTTGTCCTGTCAGTTCATGACATCTTGTGACAAGCTAGGCCGGCTGAGAGTCACTCTTCCGCAGGACCACGAAAGGTGCAGGAGTCCAGTCCCTCTTTGCAACTGGCCAGCCTGCCTCCTCCACAGTGTCTGACGCTAGAAATGTCCCCATTTCCCACTTTCAAAACCGTATACAGTGGTACCTCTGGTTACATACTTAATTCGTTCCGGAGGTCCATTCTTAACCTGAAACTGTTCTTAACCTGAAGCACCACTTTAGCTAATGGGGCCTCCTGCTGCCGCCACACCGCCGGAGCCCGATTTCTGTTCTTATCCTGAAGCAAAGTTCTTAACCTGAAGCACTATTTCTGGGTTAGTGGAGTGTGTAACCTGAAGTGTATGTACCCTGAAGTGTATGTAACCTGAAGCGTATGTAACCCAAGGTACCACTGTATGGGAAAAGGTTTCCAATGCTTTCAGAAGCAGGCCATAAACTCATTTAGGATTCAGCCCTTCCTTTGCTACTTAACAAATAAATTCCCCATTTCTCACCGGCTGTTTTGAGAGTCGTGAAAATATACAGTGACATGTGTGAAGCCGTAAATCTGCCTTTTACACAATTTCTACTGTCTGCAGCATTTGCAGCATTCTTGGTGTGCAGGATTGTGTGCTTTTATTTATATATTGTATCCGTGTGTACACCAAACCGCTTGCCGCCCAGGGACAGGTATCATGCCCTCCCTTTCAACTCTTTAGGCTTTTGTTTCTGAAGCAGGAAGAAGAAGAAATCAAAATTAACATCTCTCTGTGTAAGCAGATCTGGCTGCGTGAATGTTCATCAGAAGCATAATTGGAAGCAGCGGGGATTCTGCACTAGAGCAATCTGGGATTGTCGGCACCTAAGGAGAGCCTGAGGCCAGGTGTCAGAGCACGAAAAACAAGCATCTCCTGGTGCTTATATGAAAAATATGCTCTTAAATTAGAGTTGCAAGCACTGAAAAATACTGGCCATGAGAGGACAGGTACACTATGGAGAAGGGAGGACCTCAGCAGAAGCTCTGACTGCCCAATTTCCCTCTTCTACATACCGGTAATTATTATTTTTAATTATATTTGCATCCTGCCCTTCATTCAAAGGTCTCAGGGACGTTCACAGCATAAAAACAGAACAAAATCACAAAGTACATAAGAAAAGCAAGAACAAGAACAAACCAATGACCCTCCCACAAACACATTTAAAAGGATGTAGACTTGTAAATCAGCCAAAGGCCAGGTTGAAGAGGAACATTTTTGTCATTATACATCTAAAGATGAATAATGGTGCCAAGCAAGCCTCCCTGGGGAGAGCATTTCACAAATGGGGATCCACTGCAGAAAAGGCCCGTAGTTGTGTTGCCACCCTCTGGACCTCTTGTCCACATGAAAAAGAGTCTTAGGCGATGCTCACAGGGTCCAGGTTGATTCATACAGGGAGAGGTGGTTCTTGAAGTATTGCAGTTATGAGCCTTTAAGGCTTTTTAAGTCAAAGCCAGCACTTTGAATTGTGCCCGGAAACTAATTGGCAGCCAGTGCAGTCAGGCCAATATGCTCAAACTGCTCTGCCCCATTGAGCAACCTGGCCAGCGAATTCTGCACCAGTTGAAGTTTCTGAACAGTCTTGGGAGGCAGCCCTACTTATGACACGTTGCAGTAATCTAACCTAGAGGTTACTGGAAGAAGAAAAGTTTGGATTTGATATCCCGCTTTATCACTACCCGAAGGAGTCTCAAAGCGGCTAATATTCACCTTTCCCTTCCTCCCCCACAACAAACACTCTGTGAGGGGCTGAATGGGGCTGAGAGACTTCAGATAAGTGTGACTGGCCCAAGGTCACCCAGCAGCTGCATGTGGAGGAGCGGAGATGTGAACCCAGTTCACCAGATTACGAGTCTACCACTCTTAACCACTACACCACACCACACCACCACACTGGCTCTCTCTATACTGGAGTATAGACAACAGAAGATGGGGCTGCAGCTGGATCACCAGCCCTAGCTGATGGAAGGTGCTCTGTGTCTCTGAGGCTACCTGAGCCTTAAGCAACAGCAAAGGATCTAGAAATACCCACAAGTTCTGTACCTGTTCCTGCAGAGGAGTGTAATGATTGAATGTATTATGCCCCAATACTTACAAACCTGATCTTAGCAGGTCAAAAGTCCACTTATTGCAACAATATCTACAACCTCAAGCTCCAAACCAGCTAACTTTGACCTGGGAAGGCTTCCCGCTTTTCAACCTACCCTGATGTTGAAGAGCAGCTTTATGGGCTGAGAATAGCCAACCGTGACATGCAAGCCAAATGTGGCCCCCGCTGCTGCCTGTGTCCATAGTTATGAACACACATTAAGGCTCCAACTTAATTGGCCAGGTTTCCAATTCACACACAAAAGCTTGGTGCATGGACAGATGTGTACACGCAGGTCCTCTTTCTCATGGCTGCTGAATGTGCAGCTGCTGGAGGCCTGACTAGCCAGAACATCAGGGAGTACCCTCCTCCCCCTTGCCCAATGGACACGTGGTGAAGGGAGGGTCTAGAGAAGGGTAATGTTTACCTCTTTTCTATGCAATACTTCCCCTCTCATTTCTGCACACCAAAATGCTGTTAGAAGCACAAAAGTGGGCCAAGCCTTTCAGCCCCAGGTCAGTTGGTAAGCATAGCCTTATGCCAGCTCTTGACTTAGGCCAGGCATAGGCAAATTCGGCCCTCCAGATGTTTTGAGACTACAATTCCCATCATGCCGGACCACTGGTCCTGCTAGCTAGGGATCATGTGAGTTGTAGGCCAAAAACATCTGGAGGGCCGAGTTTGCCTATAGTTTCACTTAGGCTGACCAAAGCTATACAATTACGTAATCCAAGAAGCATGGGCTTAATTGGTTTATGAAATACAGCACTTTAAATTCTCTTCCAAGGAAGACTGAGTTGCTTCCATGATGACTTTCAGCCGGTGCAGAATTGTTCTGCAGATTCCACACTGGGCTCCTCTGTGTTCTCTCTTTAAACAATCCAGGCAAACACTTTGGTATTTGCTTTTCACATTCCAGCACTAATTTTTTGTGTGTGTGTGTGTGTGTGTGTGTGTGTGTGTGTGTGTGTGGTACTGTAGTTAGTTTCCATTATATGCAATGCTTTCTTTTTATTTAAAAGAGGTGTCAAATGGAGAAGGTCAAAGGATAATCACAAATTGTATATATAGCTAGGATGTACAGACAAGGCAATAAATTCAGGGTTTCTTCTTTCCCAGAGTGCAAAGGAAGACCATACAGAAGGTTTAAGATGTTGATGGATAAATGCTCCCAATTTCACCCTTGTCCCATGGTTACTTCCGTGGCAACTATGTTGAGGTTTAATGTGTCCACCCACAGATGCAACCTGCAGCAATTGTTTCAGTTCTGCCACTTAAATACTGCCTTGGAGGATTGTACAATCTGCTGGTATGCCCCAAAGCTGCATGAATTTGCCTGACTTGCAATGGTCCTGCCAAGGGAGCAGGAGACCTGACTGACCAACTTGGCATCTAGCTGGCGGGGCTAGCCACATGCACTGAATGACAGAAAAGGGCTGGAGCTTTCTTAGTAGTCAGGCTTAGAGTGAGAAATCTGGCACATTCTTCAGTAACATGTTCACTATTTATATCTGTTAGGTATTGCAGTTCCTCACTGCAATAAAGTATTTGTGGCTGGTGTTTCTGACTTGCTCTTGTATTCTGGTTTTATTTTTTATCCACAGTTTTGTTGATCAGGGATTGAGATATTTATTATTTTTTTTAAACTGGGATTGTTGTTCACCTAGGGAGCATTGTTGTGAAGTCAAGGGGTGAGATAACAAATATTGTCATAAATAGATGCTATAAAAGATGCGTTTCATAATAGTAAAATGCATAGCTGAAACCATCCTAGTAATGCATTTGCCAATATTCCTTCTGGCATATTACTTCAAAACAATGTACCCTCCCTCCTCCAGTTCCTTTTAGTCTCAAGTCTGTTGTTTTGAAGGACAAACATTGGTTAACTGTTCCATTCCCCCCCCCCCAGACCATCTGTCAAGTTGTCCTCTTTTTGAGTGAGAAACTTTACACAGCACATTAAATCTTGACTCCTCTAATACTTCTCTAATATCTTGGAATACATAAACACTGAGGAGGAGTGCTTGGTAGCTTTTTGGAGAGGAGCACACAATGTACTGTTTTGTATGCTGTCATTTAAATTAGGCCATCCTCTAAGAATGGGGTTATAGCTGAATTCACATCTGGAATTTATATCCAAGGGCTTGGCGTGAGCCCCATTGCTCGCTTCTTAAATCCACCGATAAGACCCCATGGCTGCGAAGTTCTTGAAATAAGTGACATGCTTTGCTGTTGCACCATACTTTAAATGAAATGCCAAATGTCTCACAGGGATAGAAAACTTAATTTGCTTTTAAAGGATCAAGAGTCCACCAGACGAAACACATTAAAGGAAGGGGAGTCTTGGAGTCCATCAGTTCAAGATGTTTAAAACTTGTTCACACAATTACCATTTCGGCTTGTGACGCGACTGAAATGAAATTCACCGAAGGACAAAGAAAACGAGCTTCGTTAGCTTAGGCCTGGCATTTTCCAATCTATTCAGATCCGAGAAACATGGTCACCACACCCCCAAATGGCAGGCAAGTAGAGTTCTTGGTCCTCACCCCACTGAGGGAGAAAGAAGCTGTGGGGACAGAATCAGGGAGAGTAGCAAATAGAAAGGCAAAGTACGGTGGAATCTCAGTTCTTGAACATCTCCGCTGATGAACATTTTGGAACCCAAATGTCGAAAACCTGGAATTGCTTCCATTTTTGAACGTGTCTCGGAAGTCGAAAGGTTTCCGCTGCGTGTTTTTCAATTTTCTCAGTTGAATTTGCCAACAGCCCTTTGCGCCTCAGTTTTCTAACGGAAGTCAGACGGTCTTCCAGAACAGATTACGTTCGAGAACCGAGGTTCCACTGTACCCTCTTTGCTCTCCACATTTCTCCACTGCTTCTTCTTTAGAGCTGTTGTTGTGTGGCGGCTCTGGTTCCTACACCCAGACTGGCTACCAATTGTTGACTTGGCTCCTCACTCAGTTCTTCTCTACATTCCCACCACATATGATAAAAAGTCCCTTCTTTTTCTTTACATTTCCAACATATGTTTGACCTGGTTTTATACATTTTTGCTATCTGTACTGGTGTAATATACCATCCACACATCATTTTCATATAATTTTCTTTCAAAAAGAGAAAAATCTGTAAATTTTACAATCATTCTAACATTTCAGAACTCAACTTCCTACTCCTCTTTCTGCAGTTCCTTAATTTTTTATTTTTACATTTACTGCATATTCTCAACTTTCTTTTTTTATCTATATATTCTTATGAAACTGCAGGTTATTGCAATAATCCTGCCAATGTTCTTATCCGTTTACAGTTTGTTTGTAAATATTCCTTTACAATGGTACCTCAGAAGTCAAACAGAAACCAAGGCATGGCTTCTGATCAGCTGCAGGAAGCTCCTGGAGCCAATCGGAAGTCGCGCCAAACGTTTGGGTTCCAAAGAATGTTTGCAAACCAGAACACTCACTTCTGGGTTTGCGGCGTTCGGGAGCCAAAACGTTAGACTCGCAAGGCATTCTGGATCCAATGTACGACTGTACTAAACTGTGCTGGCTACTGTAGGAGTGAGGTCTCTCACGAATCCCAGTTTCCTTGCATCATAGTTGAGGAATTATTGTGTGCTGGATGCCATATTGAGACAATGAAAGGTTTTCTCTGCCATGGATCAAATTATTAGTGATTGATTCTGTGATTCCCCTCCATGTGGCTTGTTTCTTGGGATTTTGGCCATCATGGAGGGATTTTTTATATATATATTTAATATGGCCAAGCTAACTGTACCATTCTGGAACTAGTGGAGTTGTAGCTAGCAGCCCAAGACTGGCCTCATTTCCTTCAGAATTCCTTAGGCTGAGAAAGCACTGCAGAACACTATTCAAAATCCCATTTCAAATTTATATATTTTCAAAAGGCTTGAGAATTGAGAGCTTATCGAACCTGTCCCAAAGGTATTTGCCACAGTGGATATTTGCCAGCTTAACAAGCAAGCAAGCAAGCAAGCAAGCAAGCAAGCAAGCATGATGCCAAGGTATGGGCTTCACTAGACTCAGAAAGCACTTCTTAATTAAATATCATGCTTGTCTGACAAGAAATGTAGCTATTTCACCTCTCTGAGCAATAAGGCAAGGCATTGTGAAGCTTATTCCCCACTCCCCACAAGAATGCAGCAAGCACGTTTCTTGATACTCAATTATATGCAAAACTTTTTCAAGCAATCCAAGTGGTAAATCTAATCTTGAGGTAATAAAAGCATGGATAACTAATTTCAGGGTCTGACAGAGAGAGAAATGAATTCAGCTCTGCCATTGTGGCTGTAACTGCTTAAAAATGTTCAGATTACAAGCGACAATTCCCCTTCTCTCCCAGCCCCCTTCTCTACTCAAATTACTGCAGGACTGAGTCATCTAAGTATTGAAACCTGAACTATGAAGAAAATCAGATGAATTAAAGAGAACCATCAATAAGCAAGGTATGACAAGCATTCCATATTATTTAAGGCCTTTTTTTTTTTGCCATAGTACTTGTCATAGCGAGCATCTTAAAATGGTTTGGAAATGAATTGATTGCATCAAGGAATAAAGAGTTAAACTAACAAACATTTACCGTAGGTTGGTGTTTTTTTTAAAGTAAGATATTTATTACAGTGTATTTGTTTTATAACATTTAATACAAAAGGTAAAACAATATAAACAAGAAAAAAAATATACCCATGCTTAAAAACATACAAAAGTTAAAATAACCTTGAATGTTGTGATACTGTTTTGAATTTGAAAACCTTAAGACATGCATAAGAATTCATCTTCATAAATGTATAACTTGCTGTTGAAATGGAATACTCAGGATGAAACGGTGAAATCTGCTATGATTAAATGGGCACAAGATGTTGGACATAACATTATGATGGCTGACTAGGAACAGTTATGGACCACAGGTATGAAGTTTACGGCATGTAATGCCTTAAGAGAGAATCTAATGAAAATGATCTAAAGGTGGTACATAACACCAGTCAAGCTTGCAAAAATCTACCATTTGCCTGATAACAAATGCTGGAAATGTAAGGAGACTGAAGGTACATTTTTTCACCTTTGGTGGACATGCCCAAGGATTAAGAACTTCTGGGAGATGATTTATAATGAAATGAAAAAGGTATTTAAATATACCTTCCTGAAGAAACCAGAGGCCTTTCTCCTGGGCATGGTCGGCCAATTGGTGCCAAAGAAGGATAGAACTTTCTTTATGTATGCTACAACAGCAGCAAGAATACTCATTGCAAAGTACTGGAAGACACAAGATCTACCCACCCGGGAAGAATGGCAGATGAAGCTGATGGACTACATGGAGTTGGCGGAAATGACTGGCAGAATCCGTGACCAGGGAGAAGAGTCGGTGGAAGAAGAGTGGAAAAAATTTAAAGTTTATTTACAGAAATATTGTAAAATTAATGAATGTTAGAAGGATGCTGGAATGAAGTTATATGGCTCTAGCAGAAATATTATAAAGAATTAAGTAAAAATAGATTGTTAATGGGTTAAAGTGGAAATTTAAGGTTAGATTGTGATAAGATAAATTATAGAACAAAAATTAAGAAAGATGGAAAGGATTTGCTGAAATAGCTAATTGAACAAGAATACAAAAAAGGGAGGTGTGAGGAGGTCGATGATATAAGTAAATGAAAGGTAGAGATATAGAGATACTGGATGTGTTTTTAAATGTTTTTGTTTCTCGTTGTTTTGCTGTGTTGTTTTTTGTTTTTTCCTTTTATTTTGATGTTTTGTGAACTTTTTATTATTATTTTTTCTTTCTTTATTCTGTAACTATTAAACCCTTAATAAATATCTTTTTTTTAAAAAGAATTAATCTTCATAAACGTATTATTTGCATTAATAGCAAAAAGTCTATGAATAGCATTGGGGAGGGAATAATGCGCTAAGGATGAAGCTCAATGAAAAATGCAGAAACGTTGTAAATAACCAATGACAAGGGCTCAAGGATGTTGATAATATTCAGCATGATTATACAGAGCCTTGTAAGCATGAGTGAAACACAGTGAGCATACAAATCCAACGTCTGAAGCTCAGAATTGTAGGGGCGCTGAGTAGCTCATTTTATCTCCCTGTCTCCATTTGAAAGCTGGAACTTGAGTTGGTCGCTCGAAAGTGATGGAGCCATTTTCTCCATGTCAAAAAGCTGCCAGACAAAGTGGAATGCTTGGTATACCTTACTTATTGACGGCTTTTTGGTTCTTTCAAACCATTGTCTTTCCATTTGCATCTCACTGTTGTTGGACGGCATAAAAATTGTTCTCTGAAAGGTTGATGGGAAGGTGCCGATAGTTTTTAGCAGGTCAGGCTCAAACACTGAGCCCTTTTCCACCATGATTCTGACAAACAGGAATAATACATGGGTACTGCATGTACTGCATGGGACGCGGATGGCGCTGTGGGTTAAACCACAGAGCCTAGGGCTTGCCTATCAGAAGGTTGGCGGTTCGAATCCCTGCACCGGAGTGAGCTCCCGTTGCTCAGTCCCAGTTCCTGCCAACCTAGCAGTTCGAAAGCACGAAGTGCAAGTAGATAAATAGGTACCACTCCAGCAGGAAGGTAAACGGCGTTTCTGTGTGCTGCTCTAGTTTGCCAGAAGTGGCTTAGTCATGCTGGCCACATGACCCGGAAGCTGTATGCCGGCTCCCTCGGCCAGTAAAGTGAGATGAGTGCCGCAACCCCGGAGTCGGTCACGACTGGACCTAATGATCAGGGGTCCCTTTACCTTTTTACTGCAAGCTAGCATAATGGAGCAGTTCATAACTTTTCCTTGTTCGGCGTTTGCAAAGTTTGATGAAAGAGGAATAATTCGGGCGGGGGGGGAGTCAACTGATCTGATGTAGGTAAACATACTGAAATCTTCAAGTCTCACTTTATCTGGAATTTATATGGAATTTCCCTCTGCTTGTTTTTCAGCAAAAGCAGGTTTTATTCCGCCGTGCTTGATGACGTCTGCTGCCAAAA
Organism: Podarcis muralis; assembly: GCF_964188315.1. NCBI lineage: Eukaryota > Metazoa > Chordata > Lepidosauria > Squamata > Lacertidae > Podarcis > Podarcis muralis. Next base: position 53,625,599 of record NC_135663.1, on the reverse strand, counting down.
AGCTTTAGAAAGTTATGTGCACTTTTCAGAAAATGCTGCATTGATGCAAGTTAAGGTCATGTCTTACACCAAACAGATATATAAACAACCTTGACTTGGCTCTTTGTGCATCCTATGTAAATTCTAAAGCCGAAGGCACTTGTTTTTGTATGCTGCCTTGACTGTACAGAGACAAACGATCAAGAATAACCTCTGTTCTTTATATACAGGGCATTTTTCCATAGTTGACTTAGACCGCTATCTTGACACAGAATCCAAAAGATTATGTAAGGAAAACAAAGCAAGGGAAGCAGCCTCCAACAAAGCAACACTTTCCTCACCAATAAAATCTATTTATTACTTACTGTTTTTTCTCCAGGGAGTGCAGAATGGCACACTAAGGAGTAAATTCAAGTGGATTCCACTGCCCCACACCTTATTTTTCCACATTAAAAACTTATTCAAAAGGAAATAGGTACCAAAAGACTAGTCACAATGACAACCTTCAATCCAGGCAATTACAGTAAAACGTAGTTCAACAGAAATGCCAAGTGTAGAATGAAGTGCACTTATTTGAGGTTAGAGAAGGTTGCAACAAATTGAGTAAGGACGACTACGGTATATAAAAGCAATTTGTTGGGAAGTCCTGAGCTGATGTGTTAACTTTTCTATGTGCTACACCTTTTGATACCAAAATTCAATGGTGAGATAGTCTGTGTGTTGTAAAGTTTTGGCTACTTCTCATCAAGGTTCCACAAATCAGAATATGACAAGTTCTTTGTGTACAGCTGCCGCCCGCCAGCATTTTAAGATCACCCCGGGACAGTGGAGAAGTCTCCGCTATCCCGGGAAGGCAGGCGGGGGGGAGCAGGACCTCTTCTGAAGGTCGGCGGTGGGCGAAAGTCTTTGCTCCCGACCGCCAGCATTTTAAAAGGGGTCCCCGGAGATTTCCCTATGGGCTTTCTTCTTGCGAAGCAAGCCCATAGGGAAATCCGTCCGGCGAAGCACCTCGAAAAACGGAAAACTCTTTCTTCTTGCGAGTTTTCCGTCTTGCGAGGCATTCGTCTTGCGAGGTACAACTGTATTGTCCTTTTTCTCTTTGCTGTCTGATGCTAGACAGGGAGCCATGTTGCAGTGCTCCATGTGTGTTTATATGTAAATAAAGTAGATTAGCCAAAATGCTGAGTTGCTGAGGTCTGTTACGCAACTGCGCAAACTCTACAGATCCCTAAGTGTGCCGGTGTCTGTTGGCATCAGTCACTGTGATGTTTGGGCAGAAGAAAGCTTTTGAAGCTACCGAATGACCAGGAGGGAGAGAACATGCCAGTCGGGCATGTGTCTCTGCCAGGGTCCTATCGAATGTAGGCTGAGCTCCTGACATGTTTGTGATAGATCACTTGCTCCCCCTAAAGCAGCTCAACAACTTTGGCTCCTCTAAAAAAGCTCAACTACTTCGACCTGAACCCCCCAAAAGTGGGTAGATCACTGACAGTTTTTAACTCTGTGAGTAAATCAGTCTCTTGGGAATTGGCCACCCCTGCTGTATATCAATGCCTGATTGCATTTGTAGTTCCTCAGCTTCTTAGATAAAGCAAGGGAGGGGGCTTTCCCCCTTAAGCAAAGGCAGCATGTATAAGGTACAGTGACTTTTCTGTGATCCCCCCCCCCAAAAAAAAAGACTGTGGGATGTTCTTTATTCAATAATTCACATTATCTTTTAGCCTTTAGGAAACAAAATTATTCTTAATTCTTATGTGGAGTTTATATTGTTGGACACTGCCAAGTGGGAGGAAATGTGTGACATTAAACTAATAAATTGGCTTTCAATTAAAGTTCAAGCAATGCAACTTTGTATCTTCAAGATCTACACCACTCTTGTTTAGAGCTAAACTGGCTGTGCTTGGATGTAATCTTTATCAAAATGGCAAACACTTAGGCCTGGCTATTAGTCACTAGTTTACCTTGAAAAGATCGATATGGTATAGTAGAGGGGAAAAGAATGTATTGGAATGAACTCACCAATGAGCAAAGCATAATAAATACTCTCAATATCTCTTGCAGCTCTCCCTTACATTACTTATGGCATCATTAAAAATAGTCACTGAACCTTTCGCCTGAAACTATCGAAATATTCCCCAACTGTGTCTCAGCTCCATTCTACTCCCCCACCCCTTTTCAGAATGTGTGCACACAGAAACGCACATGTAGATTGTGTGCAAGTTGAGATTCTCCTGTACCTGGTTAGAACTTGTGTTGTTTCATCATTTAGCGGTTTTAGCTATCATTTTTAAGGCTTAACATTCAGGCAGTAGAGCTTTGAAAATGATTTTTTAAAAATCATGAGTCATTCATTGCCCTGCTAAATATTATTTTTGTAAGCTGGGGAAAACTGAAAACAAATTTAAATTTTTAAAAAATTAAGAAAATCTGAATATACCAATGGGAAAAAGATACGTTGCATTTTGAAGCAGATATAATACAATAAACCATTTAGTCTTCATTTTTAAAAAAAGGTTCAGTAAAAACATAAGGCACATGAAATGTCAGTCTTTTTTATTAGCAAGAAACCTGAGTTTGCTTATTGTTGCACAGCTTTTCAAATATTGGCACCAATGTAGTTACTGTTACTCCCATTTCCTTCTCCACATCAAATCCTGAGCTGTATTTGCTTTTTATGACAGCCACGGCTGGAAACCCAGACTCACATAGATGGGATGCTGCAAAATTAATCATTATCTTCAGTGCTTTGTTACTCAATGTTGGGAACTCCTGTTTTACTGAAGTCCAAAATTTTGGCACTAGCGTGTCTATAAGCTTTGCTTTTAGTTAAGGGTCTGATGAAAGTTGTATCAGTTCCTCCTCTTGTACAGTATTAAATATGAAGGAGGATCAGTACCAAAGTACTTGAAACCACTGAAACCTGTCACCATTTTCAAAAAAGTACTTATCAAAATGGGCACTGAGATGAGCTAAATGTCCACTAATTAGTGAAATAGTATCTCTCTTGCTGTAGAACTGGGAAGCAGTCCATTCATCCTCCTTCAGTTTTCCAAAGAAGTTTATTTTCAAAGGCCGAAACTTTACAAGTGAGTCTAAGCAAATGAGTTTCACTCCCTTGTGAAGACTTATTGAACAAGTTCAGCTTTTTGATAATATCATAGAGATAGGCAACTTACAGCAAGAAGTCCACATCGAGAAAACACTTAGCACTGGCATGGTTTTCTTGGTCAAGGTAAGAATGGAGTTCTTGAGCAAGTTCAAGAACAACAGTTAAATCTCAACACATTTTATTGATAAATCTAGCTTTCTGAGGTTGAGTTTGGATGAAGTTAACCACATCTAGCACTGTTTGCAGGACTTTGTTCAAATCAGCACTCAACTGCTAAGAAGCAAGTTCTTCCTTATGGGTAGTATGATGTGTATAAACTGCATCAGGGGCTCAGCTGAGAATGAGTGCTTTTAGGCCATTGTAACAGCCTGCCACAGAATGAGCACCATCGATGCACACACCGACACAATGAGCCCCGTCTATTTTATTTACTGTCATGAAGTTGTCCACAATTCCAAACAAATCTTCGCCTGCTACTCCTACATTTACATCCTTACAAAAAATATCTTCCACCATTTCATTTAGATCATCATCAAACCGCACATAACAGGTTAGATGAGCATCTCTATTGCTATCAGTGGACACATCAAACTGCAAACCAAAGTCCTTCATCCTCATTTTTTCTAAAAGCTGCTCATTAAGTCCCTCTCCTAAATCTTGAATTTGGTGGCCGATTGCATTGTCAGAGGATACTCCAACCATAGGTAAAGGTAAAGGGACCCCTGACCATTAGGCCCAGTCGTGACAGACTCTGGGGTTGTGGCGCTCATCTCGCTATATTGGCCGAGGGAGCCGGCGTACAGCTTCCGGGTCATGTGGCCAGCACGACTAAACCGCTTCTGGCAAACCAGAACAGTGCACGGAAACGCCGTTTACCTTCCCGCTGGAGTGGTACCTATTTATCTGCTTGCACTTTGATGTGCTTTCGAACTGCTACGTTGGCAGTAGCAAGGACCGAGCAACGGGAGCTCACCACATCACGGGGATTCAAACTGCCAACCTTCTGATTAGCAAGCCCTAGGCTCTGTGGTTTAACCCACAGCGCCACATAGTAGACACCATATCAATAAGAGTTCTTCTGTTATTGTATGGGTTTCTTACATTTTGCGACCCGGTAGGTTATTTATAGGATGCTAAAAGTTTTACTAAAGGACGGTAACCTGTGTATTAAATACTGATTCTTTCACCTGACTTAGTTTTCTAGAGATATATTCCATTGGTTTACCCACATCATTCTTATAAACACTTTCTAAGTGGTGTTTCATTTTGCAAGGCAACGTGCATTCAATGGGGAGTATTTTCAAACACAAAACACACTGTGGGTGCTCTTCATTGTTCACACTAATGAAACCAAAATACAAATAACAGTCATCTTGTTTTCTGTATTTGCGGCTCCTTTCTTCATCAACTTCTTCTTTGTCATCCTCAACAAGTTCTTGCTTTTTACTAGTACTTGCCAAACTAAAGAATCTTTCCATTTTGCTGTTTTAATTTAAGCGTGGGACCCGGATGCAAGAAACCCTGGAAGCAGAAAAAAGTAGCACAGGAGGAAATGTTAGGCTAAAACAGACATCAGTTGGCTATACTTATGGGTATAAGTGAATGCCATCAGTGTTGACACATGCCTTGATTTTACAGCTTTATTTTTGGTATTGTTATCCATTTTTAGCCAATGGGCGAGTGGAGGCTGCGTGGTTTGCTGCTGCCGCCTGTGCCACCGCTGCTCTGCTAAGCGTGGCTCCTGTGCCTGCCCTTGTGAGCGGCAGAGGCTGTCGGAGGAGCCCACCCCAAAAAAAGCTTGCCGACCCCTGTGAAAAGGTTTTTCAACCCCCAAAGGGGTCGCGAGCAACAGGTTAAGAACCACTGATTTGCACTATCAGATTATTGCATCTCTTGTACACTGAGGGCAAGAGCAAGATGCATTTTGGCCTCTAGGAGGCACTGCCATTAACACAGAAGGAAGATTCAGTGCCTTCTTTGTGGGCTTCCCTTTGTTAGCAAGGTTGGTGTGTCGCTTTCTGTCCTCCAGTAGGAGAAAGTACAGAGGAACAGAAAGAATCTGAAATTGATAAAAGGCTTGTTTTGTGGTTCTACTTGTAACAAAATAACAAGTAAATTCAATTTGTAATTATTGTCTGAATAAACTACTTTTAATATACCAAATATGGTAATGCTGTGGCAAACAAAGTTATATAGTGGTCCCTCGGGTTACAAACTCCGCTAACCCATAAATAGTACCTTGGGTTAAGAACTTTGTCCCAGGATGGGAACAGAAATCATTTTCTGGCGGCGCAGCAGCAGGAGGCCTCATTAGCTAAAGTGGTACCTCAGGTTAAGAACAGTTTCAGGTTAAGAACGGACCTCTGGAACAAATTAAGTTCGTAACCAGAGGTACCACTGTAAAATAAAACTTTGTTTCTCAAGTAGCAAAGTAACTTTTGATTTGTAAAGGGTGATGGAGTGGGCAGAAGGACTATGTATTTTTTCAAAAAACAAAACAAAACACACCAATGTTTTTTGTTTTCTCACATGGTTTCAAAATTTCTCTAGGTGTGGGGCATGCACGGGGAGGGGAAAGTTCCACTGCACAAACAGAAATCATTTTTCCTACAGGCTACTGCATTGTGCCTCTTCTTTACTTGGTAATGAAATGCCAGCCAGATGAATGAATCTTCCCTTGCCACACCTGCAGTTTCTACAGAACCATCTATAATCCATTCATCTGCAGCTGTTCATAGTACTCACCTAGATGCTTGGGTCTTCCTAGTTGTCAGGGATGCTCAAAGCTCCGGATAACCGCCCAGGCATCTGCTAAAAGAATATATCCATCTTAACTTTTCCCTCCTAAAAAGTTTTACATGTACCTAACTATCAAGAAAGTACAAAATCCATGGGCCGATTTTTAAAATGCCACTGACATCAGTCACAGCAATTCTAGAGCAAGATATATCATTGTATCACAGTAGACATTTAACAAGTATTTTCTTATGTTTGTTCCTCCCGACAGGATCCAGAGGAAAGTTGCGTTCTCGCCTCTGGGTTTAAGAGAGAATTACTCTACCCCTTTGTGTTGGCCACTTAAAGCACCACCAGCCTTAAGAGGGCAAAGCTAAAAAGGGGGAAATCTAGTGCCTGCAACTCCAAAGACTTTGACTCCAAATACTTAGCTCACACATTGATGTTTATCACTTGGCAACTACTAAATCCACTGATCTGCAAACATTCACGCCAAAGAAGAAACAGACCGAACCACATAAGCACAATGCTTTTCAGATTCATCAGTTGCTGTATTAGGCCCTTTTCCTTTAAATCCTTCCTACTCACAAATCTGGAGGAATGTGGCGCTGTGGGTTAAACCACAGAGCCTAGGACTTGCTGATCAAAAGGTTGGTGGTTCAAATCCCCGCAACAGGGTGAGCTCCCATTGCTCAACTCTTATTGATATGATGTCTACTATGTGGCGCTGTGGGTTAAACCACAGAGCCTAGGGCTTGCCAATCAGAAGGTTGGCAGTTTGAATCCCAGTGATGGGGTGAGCGCCCGTTGCTCAGTCCTTGCTCCTGCCAATCTAGCAGTTCGAAAGCACGTCAAAGTGCAAGTAGATAAATAGGTACCACTCCGGCGGGAAGGTAAACGGCGTTTCCGTGCACTGCTCTGGTTTGCCAGAAGCGGTTTAGTCATGCTGGCCACATGACCCGGAAGCTGTACGCCGGCTCCCTCGGCCAATAAAGTGAGATGAGCGCCACAACTCTAAAGTCAGTCACAACAGGACCTAATGGTCAAGGGTCCCTTTACCTTTACCTTACAAATCTAGCATTGTTTCTTTGTTTTTTATTAATCAGCCCACGTTCTGACCCTGCATCTCCTACACAGGAACAAAGCTGCCCCTTATCTTACTTAGCATTTTGTGCAACACTGGTACAAGTTACTGGCTATAAACAAGTAGTCTCAAGCAATGATTATCTAGCACCATCAAATTGCACGACACTTAATAAAAAGAACTGTGCAAACAACTGGTTGCTGCAGTATTTTGAGAGGCGAGAGATGCGTACATGCATATGCAATATGCAGCAAGGGGTTAGGGGCCAATGACTTCTTGGGGAAATGGGTGGCACTGAGGAAGGATTTGAAGAAAAACAGTATCATGCAGGTGTCCTTGGGTAAGTCACAGACATCAAGGAAACATGGGTAAAATTGTTTAGAAGAGAGCTTTGTAAGACAGCACTGAAGGGGAAAGAATCACAGGCAGTGTTGTAATGGGAAAAGAGGGCAAAACGTAGACTGGGGCAAGGCCACTGGGTTTTAAGTAAGGCGCTTGGGATGGATGCAAAATAGGATGAAAAGTTAGTGTAAGGGGCTCACTGCAAGCTCTGAGGCCAAGAGACAGATTCAAATGATGTTCTAGAGAAAGGATTGTCATTAATTCTTACCTTCTACCTAAAGGAATATTGCTTCCAGCTTGTTCAGTGACAGAACACTTTGTGGAAGGCCTTGCGGGTAAGATGACAGGGGTTTTGCTTTTACTGGAACATACCTGCAACAGAAGAATTAGTTAACTGGCTACTTTTGTTACTATGGCTTTTGAACAATACAAAGCTAGCAGCAAATGTTTCAACCTTGTAAGTCAAGGCAACTGTACCAAATTTTGTCATAACATGTATCAAAAGCCCACTAATCTGAAGAATTGCAACACTGGTTTTTCATCATGCCCCTGCTTGTAGACCAAATCAGGGGGAATGCAGCATGGGAATACTACTAATTCAATCAAGATTTATTGCTTTCTTCCCAATGCTAGCAACCAAAAGATTCTGGGCAGGTGTGTGTTTTAAATTTGAATTCCTGTAGCATTCAAGCAGCATTTTCTGTCAGTTTTTGCAGTTCCAGAGCACTATCCTGACCCTCAAGTTGTACTCTAGAGAATCATACTGCAGAGTGAACATTGTGGGAAGATGCCACAGATGGTTCCTTGTTCCCCAATATCCTCATACAACATATTTTTAGGACCCATCCTATTTTTTATGATTGGAAACTGTTTTAATGCTGTAACCTGCCCTGGAACCTTAGGGCGAAGGGTTGGGAATGAATGAAGAATATTTATTATTTCTATTGGTCCAGTGTGATGGATGTTTGTAGGATTAACAAAACATAAGAGACAGAAGACATGATTCTTTGTGAGGGAGAAAACTCAAAATAATTTTATGGCAACAAAATTTGCAAAAAATTAATAATTAAATGTTCTTGAAAATTCTTTTTCAATGCCCAGAGAAATTGCCTGAAGGTACCTGATGTAGTTCCAGCAGCTGTAAGCAGGCCTGGCCATATATAAAGGCCACTCAACGTTTTTTTTGGGGGAAAGCAGGGTACAAGGCTGTGTGCGCACTGTGCATTTATAGCACATTTCCTCCCTCAAATAATTTTGGGTACTGCAGCTTTTTAAGGGCTGCTGGTAATTACAACTCTTTAAGGGGTAAACCACAACGCTCAAAACCCCTTGAGTGTGCTTTTGAAGTACAGTACATATGCACCCCAAGCATAAAATACAAGGGGACATGCCAGGCTTTCATATCCAACTCTTAACTTATTTGCACTGCAAAATTAACTCTTGCTGAGCAGTGAAGGGCAAGCCATACAAACGTGGATACTAGTTAGCCCTTTAATATGTTTTATCCTCTTTCGCCTGTATTCACAGGCTATGAACTCCTGCATTGCAGGGGGCTGGACTAGATGAGCTTTGGGGATCCCTTCCAACTCTACAATTTTACAATTTAGGCCGGTGACTGAATGCATGGGTTCAACGACATGCTTTTTATGATTAAATGCTCTTTCCTGAATGAAGCTGGGAAACTTCAGGGGGTGCAGGGCATCTATTTTGGAGTAGATGAACTGCTCACGCGAAGCCTGCCACTCGCCCACCCCTCCAAGCGCTGGGTATCCAGCGCTACAGTCAGATACACACCGAAATGGCCCTTCCTGGGCCAAGCGGGAGCTCCAGCACGTGTCTCTCACGACAGGATCCGGAAGCAGAGAGCGGCAGCCCTGCCCCGGGTTTCAGTGAGAGGATTCCTCTGCCCCCCTGTGTTGACCACCTCCAGCACGGGACGCTTGAGGTGCGCAATGTTTAAGGGGCTCCGCGGGGGAAAGACCAATTTCAAGGCCAGCTCCACCTCGCACGCGGCCATGCTTACCTCCAACCTCGGTAGGCCCAGCAGCCTCAAGCCACCACGACCAAGCAGCCCAGAAGCGGAAAGGGCGCAAAGGGGGCAAATGCGCCTTCAGCGGGTTTATATAGCGAGCCGATCGCGCGAGACTTAGGGCCCAGGGCGCGCGCAATGGATGAGGACGGCGCGAGATGTTGGGGGGTGGGGTGGGAAGAGAGAGAATTCGTCCACTCCTAGCAAGCGCCTCTTCCGACCGCATCGCTGATTGGTGGAGAGGAGAAGGCACGTGACTTATCTGAAAGAGAAGGCGGGCTTGGCGAGGGAGGTGGGCTCAGCTCTAGGCATAGAATGCTAGGATGGGAGAGGTTGGAAGGGGTCGCTGAGGGTCATCCAGTCCAACCCCCTTTGAATGCAGGGAACTCGGTCAAACAGGACAGGTGGCCATCCAACCTCTGTGGAAATGGGAAAGGGAGAGGGGTGGAAAGGGGGGCGCTTTTCCCTACACGCTGCAATGCATGTTGCGCTCCTACAGCAGGCGCCTCTTGCTTTCAGAGGGAAGGGAGATGTTGTCCATTATCTGCGCATTGCAGGAGGATAAATATTAAGAGGCGGTGGCTTGCAGTCGCCCTGCCGTTTAGCCCGCGACCGGTTCCCCCCTCGTGGCATGGGGAGGTGGGGGTGGCAGTTCGCCATCGCTTTGCATTGTGCTATTTGATGCGCAGGTTTGGCCCACGAAATAAGTGGAACTGCAACGTAACAGTACAAGGTGTTACTTTGTTACAAGCTCCGCCGTTTCTAGTTGCAGTTAAGAGCTGCGGGAGAGTTGGGCTTCCGCCTATTTCTCTCTATTGTGTTTCTGGTTTCAGCAAAGGCTGGATCAAGCAGCCTTGCTGGTAAAGGTAAAGGGACCCCTGACCATTAGGTCCAGTCGTGGCTGACTCTGGGGTTGCGGCGCTCATCGTGCTTTACTGGCCGAGGGAGCCAGCGTACAGCTTCCGGGTCATGTGGCCAGCATGACTAAGCTGCTTCTGGCGAACCAGAGCAGCGCACGGAAACACCGTTTACCTTCCCACCAGAGCGGTACCTATTTATCTACTTGCACTTTGACGTGCTTTCGAACTGCTAGGTTGGCAGGAGCAGGGACCGAGCAACGGGAGCTCACCCCATCGCGGGGATTCGAACCGCCGACCTTCTGATCGGCAAATTTTAGGCTCTGTGGTTTAACCCACAGTGCCACCTGCGTCCCATATATAGGTAAAGGTAAAGGTACCCCTGCCCGTACGGGCCAGTCTTGACAGACTCTAGGGTTGTGCGCCCATCTCACTCAAGAGGCCGGGGGCCAGCGCTGTCCAGAGACACTTCCGGGTCACGTGGCCAGCGTGACAAGCTGCATCTGGCGAGCCAGAGCCGCACACGGAAACGCCGTTTACCTTCCCGCTTGTAAGCGGTCCCTATTTATCTACTTGCACCCGGGGGTGCTTTCAAACTGCTAGGTTGGCAGGCGCTGGGACCGAACGACGGGAGCACACCCCGCCGCAGGGATTCGAACTGCCGACCTTTCGATCGGGCAAGCCCTAGGCTCTGAGGCTTTTACCCACAGCGCCACCCGCGTCCCATATATACTGTACAGTATTTCCTTCTTAATCCAGCCCTCCCTTTCTAAATCACAGAATCATAGAGTTGGAAGGGACCCTGTGGATCATCTGTTCCAATGCAGGAATGTGCAGCTGTCCCATATGGGAATCAAACCTGTGACTTTGGCATTATCAGCACCACACTATTTATAGTAAATTAATTATTATTTTTTATAATAATGTGAATTATTGGTCTTGCCACTGACATTTGTAGTTGAGTCTGGATCGGTAATGTGGGCCACAGACTTTGCCAGGGCACAACCATCCTATTTGAGAGGGGTGGGAATCTAAAGGAAAACAAGTGCCAGATGCAAAGCCCTGCTGTCTAATTGTGGCCAGAGTAAGCAGGACACCAACAGCGAGATGTTTGCACTTGCCGTGAATCACTTCCATGAATATGAAGGGAAGGTTCTGGAAGCACAAGTGCCATCTTGCAACTGGGCCAGGCTCTGTCTCCACCAGCAAAGCAGCAAACATGCCAGTTCTTCTTCTTCTTCTTTTTTAAAGCAACTTCAAAAATAATTCTAGATTTTTGTGCAGCGGGACCAGCAAGGCCCACAGAGCATTGCAATACTAAACATGAACACGCTTCTATCCTTCGTTCAAAATTACCCCATGAACTTTTATGAAGAATACAAGCCATAAATAAAAGCTAGTCGAGCTGCAATTTCAATTTGGAGTCCCTGGCTGCTGCTACTGCATGGATTTATGCTTACCCTATACATGTTGGTCTTATTATACGATGCTGAAAATAGCTCATAGTATGTCTTCAGCCCACATACTGTCAGTGCACCCCACTATTTGACTTCCACAATGCATATGCCCTGCAATTAACATTTCTAGATTGCCATACACAAATACTGGATGGGAAAAGAGCACATAGAAGCAGTATGTATTTTATAAAGGCAGAAGAACTGTTTTGCACTCCTTGTCAGCCCTTCAGTGATAATGTGCTATTTTTGTTTCTTAAAGGCCACTTTCAAAATGTTGTTACACCCCTCCTCTTCCCCAAATGGTGGGAAATTTGAGGGGTGCAGAGAGCAATCCTGTACCCGGGGGTAGATACATCACTGTGCCAAAGGAACTGCCATTGTATCCAATACTAATCACAAGGACGGAATGACACGGCTAGAAACATCCCAGAACACTGTGAAGAGGGCAGACTGCCCCCCCCCCCGTCACAGTCCCTGGAAATATTACTAAAACCTACCAATCAGGAATGGTGCAGATGGTCCTGGGACGTTTCCCTGGCTCTACACCCCCAGCACAGTGGGGTGGGAAAGCACAGACAACCAGGCAAAGTGTCACAGGAATATTCAAGAGACCTCTGTTGTACTATCTGCTAAGGCCAACACAAATGTATAAGCATGTCCTTAGAATCACTAGTTCAAACCCACCTACTTTCAGCAGCCAGAAACACCATAACCAGACACTGGAGAGACCTGTCAGGAGTAAGCATGGACCAATGGTACCAAATACTATGGGAAACAGCCCTACTAGAAAAATTACCGTAACTAATAAACTGAAACTGACACGGGGACAAACAGAAGAAGACACCTTCACTGGCTCCCCTTTATCACATACACAGCCCAACAGGACAATGACAATAATCCACCAACAGCATACAAATCAATATGGCTAACCTGATCCAAAACACCCACCCACCTCACTCACACACGAAAACAAAGATCACCACAGCCAATCACAAACAAACAATCACACCCTAGGTCAACCCCAACCTCTCTCACCACCAAAGGAACACAAGTGAACAACACAAGCACGCTGACACCAAACTCTACATACATTAAGCATAATAGAAACACCGCTACCCGACCCCACCCCCATCCATCTCCCCTCCCTCCACCCCCTTTCATTTTTTTTTTTCTTTTTTTTTCTTCCCCCCCTAATGCCTCAACAAATGAAACGGATTTGTAAAAATGTTACATGAAAAAAAAAATACGAGGCATTACACTTACACTGTAAAACAAGAAAACCCTTAATAAACTATTAAAAAAAAAAAAGAATCACTAGTTCAAATCCCTCTAGGACAAAAAATATTTTGTTCCCCAACCCCCATGAAAGAGGAACATGCAACTAAAAATGATATGGAGTGGAATATCGCTTCTGAACATGTGAGATTTTAATTTGCTATCAATTAAATTTGCTATCGGTTTAATTGCCCTGGATTTGTCCATGCCCCTTTTTCTAGTTTACTTGAAAAAACAAAAACAGAACAGCAATATGTCTCTTCTATGGTTAATTTATGTTTTATCAATTATCAGGAAAGGTGGGGGAATCATATGTTCCTGGGAAGGATTAATATTTTCTGCTGAATTTCCCCTATTTTAAATGACACCAATGCTAGTATAATTTATGACTTCTTCACTGAGCAGGTTACCAAATTATTATTAGGTCACAGCTGCAACCTTAACCAAGCTTTTACACCACAGAAGGCAGGAAATTTTTTTGAACCAACCAGCAGCTGCAATAAAGACAAATATTATGTACACAAAGAAGGTTAGTCTCATTGGGACTCTCTCTACAAAGGCACTAATTTGCACAGGGAATACAACTTTTTGAAATGTAATTAAGTTGCAAGGTAGGGGAAGGAATGGCTATACTATAAAATAATCATATTCCAGGGGTATTTATGGAGAATCGGACCAACCACAAAAAGCTGCTGTAAATAAAGGTAGGTAGGAATAAAAGCCCCTAACTTGCTATTAGCACAAAGTGTTAACCTGCTTTATGCATTTGGTGATGTCTTGTTCTGGTTGATGAATTTGGTAGGTCAGTGTGAGGCTGCCTGCTGTCTAATTCTTAGACAGAAAACAAATCCTTCTGCCATTCCCTTCTCACTATAGAAAAAAAACACTGGCTTCTACCCTCTTTGTTTATGACTAAGAGGACCACTGTGGACCTTTATGAATGGTCAGAGGTGAACTTGAGTGGGCATGGACAGGAATGCAGTATCATCAAAGTGACGAGCTTAAAAAAAGGAAAAGGACATGTACTCATGATGCTGTCCAAATTCATGAGGGCAATGCTTAATTTAAAAGAAAAGAAAGAGTGTGATAAAAGGTTTGGCAGTGCCGTTGTCCATCAGCCCATATTTCATTCATGTGACAAGCAAAACTATTTTATAGGTGTGGGCAGAAAGTAATGGAAACTCCTACATATTGCTGCCAGTAAATCAACAAGGGTTTTTGATTCCCAATGGTTTCACATAAGCCACCACAACAAAAAAGACTCCCAATTAAGTTGCTTTTCTTGGCTGATTGTCCTCCTTTGTCACTTTCCATTCAGATGAATGCCAAAGCGGCTTACACACAATAAGCAACAAAAGCAGGGACATAATAGAATATCATCATTAGAGCACAAGTGATGTAATATCATTAGCAAATGCATAATATAAAAACAATTATAAATAATTTATTATATATAACAATAATAATAAGACAGAAGCTAAACATTGTTGCATACATTGCCGCTGCCACCACGCCAGCTTAATAATCATGCACTTTACTTAGTCAGCATACAAGAGTATCCTGATTCAATAGAAGCCTCTGCTACAGAACCAGACTGTAACAAACACCCAGTTTTCTGACCCCAGTCAAGTGTTAGAATTTCTGCTCCATGATTGCAGTCATGGGATTGTTGTCTATCACATGAAGGTGTATGTTTTGACTCCACAAAGTGGGAAGTGACGGAGACAGGATGTTTGTGTTACTGTGTTCCATGAAGTGGGACTATTGTCCTTTGTTTTTTCTCTTTGCTGTCTGATGCTAGAGAGAGAGGGAGCCATGTTGCAGTGCTCCATGTGTGCTTATATGTAAATAAAGTAGATTAGCAAAAATGCTGAGTTGCTGAGGTCTGTTACGCACGATGCGCAAACTCTGCAGATCCCTAAGTGTGCCTGTGCCGGTTGGCATCAGTCGTTGTGATGTTTGGGCTGAAGAAAGCTTTTGAAGCTCCCAAACGAACGGCCAGGAGGGAGAGAACATGCCAGTTGGGCATGTGTCTCTGCAGGGCCCTACTCGAGTGTAGGGCTGAGCTCCTGACATCAAGTACATGTGCATTCATGGCCAGCAGGCCTGTTTCCACTCAGGCTGCTGTCCCCCAGACTCAAGCTCTCACCGAGAGATTGGAATAAATGCTACACCTCCCCCCTTGGAACCCCACAGTCTCACTGAGAACCACCATCCATCCCCCACAAATAGCAACAGCATGAAACAACAAGCAAAGGCAGTGATAAACTTGTTATGCCCTACTATCAGCTTCTGGTTGTTCTTGTTTCAGATGACCTGCATGAGAAGCTTAATCTCAAGAGTCATGGTCTGAGCACTACACTGGGCAAAAGATTCCTCCATTGCTAGATGACCCTTGTGGTCTCTTCCAACTCTACAATTCTCTGATTCCATGGATGTCTTAACAATTGGCAGCAAGCCACACCCCCCATCACTCTTCCCACCAGTTCTGTTACAGCCCAACATTAGCCAGGCTAGTAGACCTGCCAGGGAACAGGGTGAGCTGATGGGGTCAGCGTGCTCATACTGTCTGTTGCTCAGGCTCTTCACTCTTGGATTAATTCTGTGTGCTTTTGGAGGGGTGGGGAAGTCCGTGGCCCATGGATTTTGAGCTCCAATTCTACGCATGATCTTGAAATGTAGATAAGGCGAAGCAATGCTAGCTAGTCCAGGTAGTTGTATGGCCTTGAGGCTCTTACTACAACCACCCACAGCAAAATGGATATTTTCTGATAACATTTTGGTTGGGAGTATTTGGAGGCAAATGAGCAGCAGGCTGTGAAAAGGAAATGCAAGGGTGAATGTTCTTTTGACCTTTCAATAAAAATTATATAAGCACAGTTGTGTTATAAATAGTTCGTTTTGTCTTACCAGAGAAAGGAAACACAAGGCTGTTTTGTTTGTTATGAAGGGATACAATGAGAACAATTGCTCAGTGTTCTTATCCTCCTGATATTATTTTGAAGAATAAAATTTCTTGCTTTCCCAACATTTCTTTGTCAACCATTAAAAAAGAAAATACGTCTTTGTGATATGCACCCTGCCAACATTGCACTTATTTGCTACTAGTTTTCAGAGGGGCAGCTGTATTTGACACAATGTCACAGCATCTTAAAAGACCAACAAACCTACTGTGGTGTGAGTTGACCCCCCCCCCAAGCCTCCACTTTTAAAAAACAAAACAAAACAACTTAGCATCAGTGGTAGTTAAACCAGAGTTTACAGTTAGTTCCTCAAGAAAAATTGAAAGAAGACACGCAAACAAAGACATTCAGCAAACAAGATTGTGAGGCGATGTATTTGTAATAATGCAAACATCCTGGCATTGCTAAGCTGATGAACACCTATACAGTGGTACCTCGGGTTAAGTACTTAATTCGTTCTGGAGGTCCGTTCTTAACCTGAAACTGTTCTTAACCTGAAGCACCACTTTAGCTAATGGGACCTCCTGCTGCCGCCGCACCACCGGAGCACGATTTCTGTTCTCATCCTGAAGCAAAGTTCTCAATCCGAGGTACTATTTCTGGGTTAGCGGAGTCTGTAACCTGAAGCATATGTAACCCGAGGTACCACTGTATTGGAATAAAACAAACCTGTTGTCTTTATTAACCCCCAAGTGATCGGGTTGGATTTTTATCTTGATAAGTTGTGATTTAGTGGTTTCATGCGGGTATATCCTTTTGAATTTCCTTTGTTTGAGAATTACCCCTTGAAGGTCAGCAACAGAGTGTTCTGAGAGACTGAAATGCTCTTCTACTAGTTTCTGAATCTTTTTAAAAAAATGTTATTTTGTTGAAGGGCAAGTATATACCACTGCATGACGAAAGAAAATCAATTCTAATTTTATTAACGTGAACTAATATTTTAAACTAGCCTCCAGTTATGGTATGTCTGTTGGGCAGGAATGGATCACTAGTAAAACTGCCCTAAACTGGAAC
Organism: Podarcis muralis; assembly: GCF_964188315.1. Classification (NCBI taxonomy): domain Eukaryota; kingdom Metazoa; phylum Chordata; class Lepidosauria; order Squamata; family Lacertidae; genus Podarcis; species Podarcis muralis. The sequence continues at coordinate 53,608,754 of NC_135663.1, read as the reverse complement.
ACAAACAAAATATGCTGGATTTACAGTAGATCACTGATGCTAGTTCGCACTGAGTGGTGGATCCTTATGCTGGCTAGGAGAGCAAAATGGGTGGAGTAAGGAGTTTGGTGAGAGAGAAGCAGAACATAGTCAGAAACTCACACCAGGGTGATGCTCTACAACAGGCTTCCTCAACCTCGGCCCTCCAGATGTTTTGAGACTACAATTCCCAGCATTCCTGACCACTGGTCCTGCTAGCTAGGGATTGTGGGAGTTGTAGGCCAAAAACATCTGGAGGGCCGAGGTTGAGGAAGCCTGCTCTACAAGCAAAATTGGTCATACAACTGGGGTGGAGCACACAATGGAAGGTGCTAGATGCTGCTTACAGTGGAATACAGTATTTAAAAAAGGGATTGGGAACTAGATTGTTGGTGCACTGCAACTCCCATAAGGTTAAGGTAAAGGGACCCCTGACCATTAGGTCCAGTCGTGGCCGACTCTGGGGTTGTGGCACTCATCTTGCTTTATTGGCTGAGGGAGCCAGTGTACAGCTTCCAGGTCATGTGGCCAGCATGACTAAGCAGCTTCTGGCAAACCAGAGCAGCGCACGGAAATGCCGTTTACCTTCCCACTGCAGTAGTCCCTATTTATCTACATGCACTTTGACATGCTTTCGAACTGCTAGGTTGGCAGGAGCAGGGACCGAGCAATGGGAGCTCACCCTGTTGCGAGGATTCAAACCGCCGACCTTCTGATCAGCAAGTCCTAGGCTCTGTGGTTTAACCCACAGTGCCACCATACTGCTTAGTAATTGACCATGCTGGCTGAGACTAATCCAGTAAACAGCTGTAACTTGAAAGCGGGCTGAAAGGAAAAGCCTTGGTGTAGCAGCTGCCCATTTAGCAGCAGTGCAGATCACCTAGCTGAGCTGCAGCCCCATTCCCATTCCCTTTGGAGAGTGTTCCAATAAATTTGGTGGAACTTGCTTCCAAATAATCATATGTGGAATTGCGCTGCACAATTGCGGTTCTGTGTACATTTAATGAGCTGGGATAGCTCAGTCGGTAGATCATGAGACTCTTAAGCTCTACAATTCTATGAACTGAGCTCAGTGGAGCTGACTTCTGAGTAAACTTGCCTAAGATCACACATCACACTTCATCATTCAAGATTTGCAACAGCAAGCAATGAATGGTAAGGGATGAATCAGCCAGAACACATCACAGGGCATCGCTTCAAGCACAACGCTCTGAAAACAAAGACACTTTGCAGAATCGGCTGCACTAGGCCCACTTTGCAAACTCCTGTCCATCCATGAGTATAGCCAGGGGGTGCAGGGGTGCAGCTGCCCTCCCATCAAGTAAATAAAAAAACCTGGACTGACCAATTGCATTACAGATAAGTCGGTTCTGTCCCCCCCCAATAAATCATGTGTCCATTCCTTCATCCCATAACACTTGGGGAGTTGAAAGAGAATGCATGAATGAACTGTCTCCAGTGATAAATGTTTGTGTTGGGGTGATATGATGTCTCCTGCTGCCGGGGTTGCCCCACCAGAGCAAGGCAGTTGCCTCAGATGGCAGAGGCTAGGGGCAAGAAAGGGTGAGATGCTGCAGACAGACCTTTGTGCATCACACAGTGTGCCCTGTGTGTCTTAAGCATGGGGGATATTGACCAGTTTCCAGTGTTAAAAGCCAGTAAGATCAGTGCTTTTTTTTTTTTTAAAGGTGCCAGTACTCACCTTGAAGCTTCTCACAACAGGCATCCCCAATCTCGGCCATCCAGATGTTTTGGGACAATTCCCATCATTCCTGATCACTGGTCCTGTTAGATAGGGATGATGGGAGTTGTAGTCCAAAAACTTCTGGAGGGCTGAGTTTGGGTAAGTGTCATACAGTGGTACCTCTGGTTACGTACTTAATTCATTCCGGAGGTCTGTTCTTAACCTGAAAATGTTCTTAACCTGAAGCACCACTTTAGCTAATGGGGCCTCCAGCTGCCACTGGAGCACGATTTCTGTTCTCATCCTGAAGCAAAGTTCTTAACCCAAGGTACTATTTCTGGGTTAGTGGAGTCTGTAACCTGAAGCGAATGTAACCACTGAAATATTACCTCAGGTTAAGAACTTTGCTTCAGGATGAGAACAGAAATTGCACAGCAGTGGCGCTTTCAGGTTAAGAACGGACCTCCGGAACAAATTAAGTATGTAATCAGAGGTACCACTGTACTTTTTAACATTTGGAGGGAGGAAAGCTGCTGGTCCTGTGAACCCTTGAGTAACGCCCCCCCCCCCCAAGAGCACTGGGAAAGATTCAACTCTCAGGCTGCAAACATGACATTTTATATACCATTCTTTAAGAAGGAGGGTGCTATTTCACTCATGTCTTGCTTGTGGGTTCTGGGAACAGAATGCTGCCCAAGAACCAGCAGGCCACAGATCTCTTGCATTTTTAAAAACGCACTGGGCACCTCTCCTCCTGCGTGGCCTTGGTTATATATGTCTCTTGATACTGGTGGTGGAAGAGCAGGATCAGTAACATTTCCCCCTTGTCCTTGTCAGCCAGGGAGATGATGTTTCTTTCTCCAAAAGCAAACGTCTGCTTTACAAGACATGCACACATGCCTCACTGGGTCCCTCTCTGCACTTGATCACTGCACAGTTGACTGGCTGCGCCAAGGATGTGAGAACTGATTCGCCTGGGAAAGCAATTGCATCCGAGGCGGCGCGAGGGATGCGCAGCTTCCAGCGGAGAGGAAAGCTCTCCCAGCCCTCGAAACGGGGACGTTTCCCCACGCGCGCGTGCATCAAGTGTTCCCTATCACTTGATGCACGCGTGTGCTCAAGTGTCGCCCTTCTGAGTGCTGCTCCTGCAGGATCTGAAGCCGGCATCTTGCCCTGGCGTCCTAAAACGTGGAAAAAAGAGGAAAAAAAGAGGCGAGATCCCTGACTCTTTGAACGTGGGGATGGGAAAAACACCCAACCCCTTGGTGCCCCTTTGACCCGTAGCTGGCGGAACCCGCCTCCCGCCTCTCTGGCATTGGCTGCTCGGCGCGCCCCCTTCCCGGGGCGGTTGGCTGGTGGCGACGCCACTCACCCGGCCCTGACCTCCCCTTCCCCGGCCGCTGTCAAAGTTGACCGCCGGGCGCTGCGTTGCAATGGAGAGAAGGGAAGAGGCGCAACAGCACCCGCTGCGGGGGAAGGAGGCGGAGGAGGAGGAAGAGGAGGAGGAGGAAGGAAAGCGGGGGGATTGAGATCGCGCCTGTCCCAGCTGCTGGAAACCAGCGCCGCTGATCCGCGCTCGCCTGGTGGCGGCTGCGCGCCCACGAGAGAAGCCGATCGCCCCCAGAAATGCCGCGCTGCTGCTGAGAGGGAGACCCCGGCCACCCCCAGCGGTTCCTGGACGGGTCTGGGAGCGGCGGAATTAGCCGGCAGAGCAGGGAAAGGGGGTGGGTGGGTGTCCTCTGCCTCCGATCCTGCAGAGCCCCGAGGCGGAGCAGCCGATCTCTCTCTCTCTCCCTCCCCCTCCCCCCCCGCCTCGGCAGAGCTTCCGTTTCTCTCCACTCCCCCCCCCCCCCGCCGCCGCCTCTCCCTGCTCCTCCCGGCCTCTTCCCGATCCTCCCCAGCCATGACCATTCCGGTTTTCACCTCATAAAGATGGCGGTGCGGGATCACTGCAACCTTTAGACTCATGACTGTCAGAAACATCGCCTCCATTTGTAATATGGTGAGTATTACTTGCTCGGCCTGGCTGGGGGCGGGAGGGGCGCACGGGGCGGGGGAGAGAGCCGCACAATCCTCCCCCGCACACACTAAACACACACACACACACACACACACACTTCCGCCTCCCCACCCACTACAACCCACCCATTTATGGGGAGATCGGAATCCACAGAAAGGTGCGTGCAGAGAGGGCAAGGCTTCACCCCCCCCCCGCCCCGAATTGGTTGCCAGAGTTTCAGGCTTGCAATCCTGGGCCACACTGAACTCGGGAGTAAAAAGGCCCACTGCAGCCCAGTAGGACTTGCTCTCGAGTAATCCCTTCCCAGGATCGGGGCCATTTTGGAAGGAGGAGCTGCCGAAATGCAGGCGATCTCTCTGCTGATCCGGTGGGCGGGGTGCTGGAGGTGGGCATCTGAACCATGTGTGGGGAGGAGGTGGGGGCGTCCTTGAAAGTTTGCACAGTGTTGCTTTTTTTTTGCACAGGAGAATACCGGGTGTACAGTGCTAGGTGCGGATGAGCCAGGGATCTGAATTACTGGGTTTTGGAAACAAGGGAGGAATTGTTTTTTTCAGCGTGCAAACATGTTGGGCAGGTTCAAACATGAACATGTGATTTCCGTCTGGGCAGTGCTAGTCCCTCAAGGAAGCATGTGCTCCAAAAGGAACTCGTCCAGATGAGAGTTGTTTAAGCTTCTGTGAATAAGCCGAGCTAAGAGATATGGCCTTCAACCTGCCTCTCTTTTGAGTGAAACGAATAAATCAGGAGTTAGATGCTGGGCTTTGATCAGTTTTCTTCTTCTTCTCTTAGAAATTTAGTTAACCATGAAGTTTTTGCATTAAACTTCTTGACCTAATGTGTCAACATTTTCCAAACATTTTTCTCCTTTGTAGATTGGCAGCTAGATGATAAAAAGTGTCATTTATCTGAAGGGTGGAGGAGAGGCAATGCAAACTAGTTGCAGGAAAACTTGTACAGTAGTATCTCTTTAATGAATTGCAATATTTTGCAGGGTGTGGGCAAGTCCCCCCCCCCAAAAGGGTGAAAAGTCACCAGGTCCAGTGAGTCATCTCCTTGTGTGTCTGTAGGTAACAGATTGTGTGAAAAACAACTACCGGTACTTGCTTTACCAGTGTGTAGTGCTTAGACTGGAGGGCATCAATAGCTAGGGTGGTCCCTGCCTGCTGGAAAGAGGCAGTGGTAAAAACCACTCCTTAAGAAACCCTCCCTGCTCTCAGAAAATCTAAGTAACTACCCATCAGTTGCTAATCCCCTCTTCTTGGGCAAGGTTCTTGAGTGGGTGGTCACAGATGAGATCCAGGCACTCTTGGAGGAAAATGATTTTCTAGATTCATTTCAGTTGGGGCTTAGGCCCAGTTTTGGCACTGAAACTGCTTTGGTCGCCCTGTATGATGTTAGGAGAAAGACAGGAGAAATGTGTCCTTGTTAATTCTCCTTGACCTCTTACTGGCTTTCAATACCATTGCCCATGGTTTCCTTCTGGAGTGGCTGTCCGAGTTTGAGTGGGTGGCACCACTTTGCAGTGGTTCTGGTCCCACTTGGATGGCCGTTTCCAGAGGGTGATGCTTGGGGAACGTTCTTTGGTCCTGTGGAACCCTCATTGTGTGGTTCCTCAGGGCCAGTGCTGTTTTGCTAGAAAAAGAGGTGCCGGAACTCACTATGAACACTTCCCTTGGCAATGACACTCAACTGAGAGATGCCGTAACTGAATTCTGGTGAGTTCTGGGTCAAAAAAAAGTGCAAAAGTGCTGCTCAATTTATCCCCTATCAACATGAGACCTCTGAGTGGGGTTATCTGGAGTTTTGGAGCACATGGTCAGCAATCTGCTGATGACACACAGATCTACCTCTCCTTTACATCTGCAGCTGTGGCAGTGGATGTGTTGGAACATTGCCTTGCCTCGGTAATGGACTGGATGAGAGCCAACTGAGGCACTGTTAGTGGGTGGTTCCCTTGGCTGTATGGATGGGAGGTTGCCTGCTATTGATGGGGTTACACTCTCTCTGAAGGAGTGGGTACATAGCTTGGGGGTCCTCCTGGATCCTTTGCTGTCGCTTGAGGCTCAGGCGGCCTCAATGGCGTGGAGTGCCTTCCATCAACTTTGGCTGGTGGCCCAGCTGTGCCCCTGTCTGGATAGCCTAACCTCAGTCGTCTATGCTCTGATAGCCTCTAGGTTAGATTACTGCAATGTGTTAGATGTGGGGCTGCCTCTGAAGACAGTTCGGAAACTTCACCTGGTGCAGAATTCAGCAGCCAGGTTGCTCACCGACGTAAGATGGTGTGTGAATATTACACCGATCCTGGCCTGACAGCAATGACTGTAAATTAGCTTCCTGGTCCAATTCACAGTGTTGGTTTTGACTGATAAAGCCTTGAACTGCTCAAGGACCACCTCCTCATTTGTGGAATGCTCTCCTATGGGAGGTTCATCTGGCACCTTTATTATACAGCAAAAATGTTCCTCTTCAACCAGGCCTTTGGCCGATAAACAGTCTATGGCCTTTAAAATGTTTTTTTGGGGGGGTGGGGGTGGGGAGTTATAGGTTGGTTTTGTTCTTGTTCTTATTATGTACTTTATGGTTTTCTGTATTTTTATGCTGTGAACTGCCATGGGATCTTTGGTATAAATAATAATAATAATAATAATAATAATAATAATAATAATAATATATGAGAGCACATCACGAAATATGATGATGGACCAGCCTTGTGGTCCCAACACATGCTTATAACAGGAAGTGTAAGACCTGAGTCTTCAAGCTGATTCCTCCATCGCTTGCTCATTGAAGTCAAAAGGGGTTCTGAAAATGTGGGCCTTGAAGCAGCCTGTATTTCATTTCTAGTCTGGTGTCTTCCTTTCGTGACAGAACTTGTGTGTGCTGTTAAGCAGTGAGCTGGTCTGGTTTCCTTGCCTTTAATTTGGAAGATACTCAAGATGCAGTAGTAGGACAGGTTCTGAGACTCGCGCAGCACAACACAGCACAGCACAACACACACACACACACCACTTGCCTAGAAGGACCAATTTACTTTCTTATTTTGACAGTTAAATGACTCACGGTTGCATAAACATATACCAAAAAAAAAGTGACTTGGGAAATAGAATGATGATAATACATGTTCTGCCCTTCTCCTTAGTGGCCAAAAACTACCTTTCAACAACAGAGGCGTGTGGCAACTTCAGGACTAAAAGTACCGTACTCTGAAGTTAATTCCTAAAGCTGAAATCCTATATAAGCTTGCTTGGGATAAGTCCCACTGTACTCAATAACCCTTTCCCTTTGAGTAGACATGTATAGGATTTCATTGTAACATATTTATTAGGGCATTACTTTTCATGTACTAGCGAGAGTCTGCATTACCAGATACATGAAGTGTTATCCTCAGTTGACTGGTGTTGTGTTTGTGTGTCTTATTGTTGACATTTTATTATATTACCCTCCTTTCATCTGAAGGTTCCAGGGTGGATTGCAGCATATGAAAACACAATAAAATTAAAATAGAAATAAACATCAACAAGCTCGCCCTTAAAAGGATAATTCCATATATGTGTATATATATAGAGAGAGAGAGAGAGAGAGAATTTGTAAACTTGTGTGTCCAAATGGCAACAAAAATGCAGTTTGTGACAATTCTGTGTAAAGCTGTAGGTAAGCAAAGTGATCTTCACAACAACAGTAATTGGTGCTGTGAGCTAAACCACAGAGCCTAGGGCTTGCCGATCGGAAGGTTAGTGGTTCGAATCCCCGCAATGGGGTCAGCTCCCGTTGCTCAGTCCCAGCTCCTGCCAACCTAGCAGTTCGAAGTGCAAGTAGATAAATAGGTACCGCTCTGGCGGGAAGGTAAACAGTGTTTCCGTGCGCTGCTCTGGTTTGCCAAAAGCAGCTTATTCATGCTGGCCACATGACCTGGAAGCTGTCTGTGGACAAATGCCGGCTCCCTCGGCCTATAGAGCGAGATGAGCGCCGCAACCCCAGAGTCGTCTGCGACTGGACTTAACGGTCAGGGGACCCTTTACCTTTTCACATAGCAATGTGGGTTGAATCCACGTAGCCCCTTCCAACTCTACAATTCTGAGCAGGGGCTCTGTCTACTGAAGTGTGTGAGAAACTGCTTGGGGAGATGCAAGCTTTTTATCCAGTACCTAGTCCTGAAATGGGTTTTGTGTGTGTTTTATGGCCTATCCCTGGGCGTAGCCAGGACTTGGGGGGGGGGGCAGATCCCACATGATTCGTCAGTGAGTTAAGTATTTCTATTGTTTTACTTGAATTGGAGGGGGCAGCTGCCCCCTGCGCCCCCCCCATGACTACACCCATGAGCCCATCTGCATGTTCAGCAAAAGTCCACAGTGCAGTCTTCCTAGAGCTGTAAAATGCGTGTGGAGGATTACATGTTTGAATGATTTCCCCCCATTTAACCATTCTTTTCTGTGTTAGTGAAAAGGCAGTCAGCATAACATGGGTGGGTATTTTTTGCTTCCCTTCATGCCGTTTGATGATTCTGTAGTTGGAAGAGCAATAACAGAGACTCCTTTCTTCCTTTGAAGCGGTAGGAAGCCGCCTTGAAACAGTAGGGGGGCACAGAGAAATTCCTCACGTTTTTTTTTGCAGTGCAAAAACATTCTTGGGATTTCTTTGTTGGGGGCAAACAAAAATCAGGCCTGTTTGGGTCCCATGGAAGCTCTTGTCCCCCATCCTCACTTTCAGCCTCAATTACAAAAAGCTCCATGGCTCTACTGCCCCCCTGCCACAAACCAAGCAAAACAACAACAACATCCTAGACATGAGAGAAGGCTTTGCCACTGCTCTGCGTGTGTCGCAACAGAACAATGGGCTTTGATGAGTTGGAACAGAGACTAAACGGGGCAGAGCAATGGCTTTTATATTTGTACAGTACGCCACATCCCTCACTGCCCTCCATCCAGACAAGCAATAGGATTTCTCAGAGTTCAAGGACATATTCCAGACAGGCAGAAGCACTCAAGGAAGGCTGGTGAAGGGCTTGGTTCAAGAGGATTTGTGGCCTGGAGAAAGTCCCAAGGGTCTGTGTTTTCTCCATCCCTGGGATAAAAATTAAAATAAAATTACATAAAAAATAAAAATAATGCCGGGAGCCAAATCTGACTGCTGGGGATTTTGATTGCCTGTTTAGAGCCGCAAAATCTTCAGTCAAAATGTTTGCTTCATTAGTGGTAAAAATTAACTTGTATTCAAGGAGAGGTGGGAAAATTGGCTTTGTGGCATTTGAAACTGGAGTGTACTGTTTTTTGCTCCTATGTTTCATATTTTTGTGTTTGTATATTGCAAACCACCCTGTGATTGTTAGAGGAAGGGCGGTATAGAAATTTAATAAATAAAAATATTAAGAATAAAAGGAAGTATCCAAGTACAATATCTGAAGCCATTCCTCAGAACATCTTTCTGTTTTAGTTTCTATCCCCCCTTATTTTCAGGTTCTTGCAAGAACAGCTAGATACAGCCACTATCTTCCCTCCTTGCGGTGAGCCTGCATGTCCCTTGCTGATGATGTCATATGCGCCGTTCATCAGTGGTGGACAATGGATCCTTCCTATAACGTAGTGCACCTCTAAGCCTGTGGGGTCTTGACCTTCCTGGGGTCACTTGCAAGGCTGTTTGAGAGTCATGAGCACTATCCCCTCCTCTTTCTTGCCAATATTTTGTTGAAATGAGTTTTCTCAGTTGCCTTCATTGCCAGAAACAGCCGTACAGAGAACTGTGCTGAGGTCCCCAGTCACACCCAGCTTAAAAGGTTGAGAATTCCTGGAATAAGCGACACTATTTAAGAAACCATGTTTTGACTGGGAGGAAAGAATCCTGGACTCTCCTATTGATTTTTGTTTTGTTTCACTTGGAAACATTATGTTATCATGTGCACCTGAAATGAATACTGTAAATTGAGAATTAACGCTGGGGAATTAGACATATCGAATTTGGTTTGTCAGAGCAACCAGAAGGATCCTTGTTTAGTTACCATTGGTTGCCTGAAGATGATCATTTTTACAAGAGCGAATCCTCATGATGGAGAGCATTTAGACCATTCCTGAAATGGCAGAATTTATTCGGACTCTTGTGGGGATATAAGGATGAAGCTTCTAATTCTGACAAGTAAATAAATAAATCTATTTTCCAGCATATTAAATAGAAAGGAGGTCCGCCCCCACCAAAAAGAAAGGATTCTTCATGTCAAGGGTATTGGAGCTCATCCAGACTTTCTTTTGCACCATGCTTTCCAGGCACAGGCCTGTGAGAGCTTTGTGTCAGAGCAGTTTTGTTTCTCTCTGGGAAAACCTGTGTTTTACTGCTGAATCACAGCAAATGGCAATTCACAGAAAACCTGGTTGTTTGTTCTGATTCAGCAGTAAAATATGGGTTTTCCCACAGAAAGTGCCAACAGAGAGAGAGAGAGAGAGAGAGAGAGAGAAAGAGAGAGAGAGAGCTCAGAAATGCAACTTTAAAGCCTAGACCTGTATCCTGAGTCAAAGCAACAGCATTTTGTGCCTGGGCTCAGAACTAGATGGATCATTACAAAAGGAGATGGCAAGGTCGTGAGGGCTTTGGGGATTTTTTAAAATACAAAGCTGAAAGGCTAAAAAAAGAAAGAGAAAAAAATTGTTCCTCCTGTGACCCAGGGACATGTCAATTTATCCACCAACTAGGAAACCCAACAGCACATAGAACTTGCAGTGTTGCACTAATTGGAAAGAGGAAGGATGCGCAACAGGAGTTTTGGGATGTGATGCAGCAGCAAAGTAGGGAGAGCCAGGCTAAGATGTGCACAATATATGGGGAGGCCTCTGGCCTCATTGCATGCACCAAGATGTCACCAACTGGATAAAAGAGGCAGGGAAGGCCTGAGCCATTTAAGTTCATTCTAGGTTCCTTTGGGAGTCCAGATTTTGAAATAGTTGGGAAAAGAAAAAGGACGAAGATAGGCCTCTCCCAAATACAGCAGCCTGACCTGGTGTTTGGCGCCAGCTTTAGAAATACTCGAGTCCTCAAACTTAGTTGTATTTACTTTTGATATCTTTGAATCCTGTGGCTAGATCAAGTGATAACTCCATGAAAATCCTTCCAGCTTAAGGAAGAGTTAGCATGCTAGAGCTCTGACCAGCATGCTATGGAAATTGGCCACAATGAGGGTGTGGCAAAGTTCAATTTTAGTTTTGTGCATTTGGTGTAGTTCCGTTTATATGGGCTCCTTGAGAATGCTAGAAGAACAGTGACTGGTTTTGGCAGAGGGGTTTGTTATATTGAAGGAGGATTTCAACATGTGTCACTTCCATCTCACAGCCTGACGGGAGTTCTGCTCCCTCCTTTTATCTGTGGTCCTTCAGTGCTCCTTGATGAGTTTCACTCTTTCATAGGCACTGTTCCTCTTTTTATATCTTGCTGTGTTGCTAGCTGCTCCCTTTTCCAGTTTTTGCTTGTCTCGTGGTTGTTGGTTGTGGGACTCCATCCACTAAGGACTTGCTTCTTGTGACAAGTATTCCAGTTTCGCCAGGTAGACGGGGCTAGCCCTGACTTTCCAGAACAATATCAGTGATATGTGGGGCAGCAGCTGGAGCAATAGATTTCCTGTGCGTTATGTGTTTGTTCACATTCTCAAAGGATATACACTGATTTGAAAGGCAACAATGCTAAACCCCCCCACATAATATAACTCTCAATGCAATTTCTCTACAGCACCCTCTGGTGTCACACTTTTATAACACATTTTAATGTTTTAATTGACCAGTGTAAAGGTAAAGGGACCCCTGACCATTTGGTCCAGTCGTGACGGACTCTGGGGTTGCGGCGCTCATCTCGCTTTATTGGCCGAGGGAGCCGGCGTACAGCTTTCAGGTCATGTGGCGAGCATGACTAAGCCACTTCTGGCGAACCAGAGCAGCGCACGGTTCCTTCTGAAAAGTTTGCAGACAAAGCTTATGTGAGTTTGGACTAATTGACCAGTGTAGGTTAGTCCAAACTCGCATAAGCTTTGTCTGCAAACTTTCTAGAAGGAAAACCAATAAGCAGTTGGGTGGCAATTGTGGAATCTCTTTCCACGGTTTCTAGTCATGATGGCAAGAGTGATCCCTTGCATGTTGATGACGTCTGAAGTGGAGGACATGGTTCTGTCCCTGCTCATTCTATGTGCAGAAACGCATCAGTCTGACAATTGAATTTTAGGGTGTGCTGTTGGCATCCATCTGTCTTGAGAGACAATGTGTAGACACCATCCATTTAAAGCACACACCACAAATCCTGGAAACTGTAGTTTACCCCTCAGAGATCCTAGCACCCTTAAACTACAGTTCCTAGGATTTTTTGTGTGTGTGTGGGTAGGGAACATTTTAAATGTATGGTGTGCATGCAGTCTAAGTTTGATAAAAGCAATGCGCCAGTGTCTTCCACTGCACCTGAGGACGGTAGGTCAGCTTAGGGGACAAAGGGCAGGCCTGCTCTACCTTCCAAAATCCTATCACTGTCCTCTGCCTTCCAGAATCTGCCACCTGAGGCAGCCACCTTATTCTGCCTAATGGTAGGGTTGGCCCTCCATGATAGTTATATGGAACCTTTGAGTTTGGAGGCTGCATGCCACTGGTTACCAGCTGGTGGGAACAACTGGGAGCAACAGTGGGAGAGAGCTATTGCCCTGTTGGCCACTGTGGGGTTCTGGACTAGATGTGCTTTTTGGGGTTGGATTAGATTACCCTCAGGGTCCCGTCCAACTCTGCAATTCTATGATCCCGCAGGGCTTTTCTGATGTTCTTGTGATGTGTTGTCACTTGTTTCCCAAATCCTCTGCAGCACATTTCTCTGCATCACTCATAATCTTCCAGTTCAGCAGCTTCAGACTCTTTAAGTTAAGCGGTTGCTGCAGTTCAGCTGCAGAGGGAGAGAAAGAGAGAGAGGGAGAGAGAAAAGGAAAGAGAGTGATTGCTGCCATATATAATCTTCTCCACCTGCAGTAATCTGGCTTTTCTTCCCACACTTCATTCCTCCCTGGGATTCTGAACAATAGCTAAAATTATCTGTTTTGAGTTTGGTGCCAAATTTCAACATGTCATAATAGCTCCTGATGCTGTTGCACACATTATAGCAACTTGAGATGCCAATTTGTTTCCAATGCTTGTCAATCCCTGCAATGAGAATCTGTGACTTGAATAAATCCTTCCATTGATTGTGATTCTGTGTTGTATACTTCTGGGCATTATTATTATTATTATTATTATTATTATTATTATTATTATTATTATTATTATTTAAACCCAGTCTTTGAAAAGTGTATGGCCTGATTTTTGGATGTATAAAAAGCCTGGCAACTACACCTCAGACTTTTAGAATTTTGCAGATACAGGGTTGACAGTGGCAGATCCTAGCAGCTGCTCAAACATCCCATGTTTGGCAGCAAGCAGGATGCTAGTTTTTGTAGAAAAAGAAACTGAATGGGTGGACTACAGTACGTACTTGAGCACCAAGGACAGAGTTATAGGTGCAGTCTATAGGTCTGGAAATAGCAAGCCTGTTCAGAAGCAGTAGAGGAGCAAAAAAATAAATTGATTCCTTGCACTATACATCTACACTGCAATTATTATTATTATTATTTATTAAATTTGTATACTGCCCTGCCCTGCAGGTCTCAGGGCAGTTACAACATAAAAACACAATATTAAAAAATTACATAATACAGTGGTACCTCAGGTTAAGTACTTAATTCATTCCAGAGGTCCGTTCTTAACCAGAAACTGTTCTTAACCTGAAGCACCACTTTAGCTAATGGGGCCTCCTGCTGCCACCGCACTGCCGGAGCACGAATTCTGTTCTCATCCTGAAGCAAAGTGCTTAACCTGAAGCACTATTTCTGGGTTAGCGGAGTCTGTAACCTGAAGCGTATGTAACCTGAAGCATATGTAACCCGAGGTACCACTGTAAAGTACATAATAAAAACATAATAAAACAAAAACAATCCAATAACCCCCCTCCCCAACCCATTTTAAAAGCCCATTGGATGCCAATCAGCCAAAGAGAGAAATTTTGAAAACACATGACTAATGAATAAGCTGCTGGAGAATGAGTGTAGGCATGTGTACACAAACTTTGTGTGTGTGTGTGTGTGTTAGAGAGAGAGACAGAGCGACAGAGAGAAAGAGAATATGAAAACTTCGCAAATAGAAACTGACAATGTAAACCTCAACAAGGGAATAGAATGACAAGTAGCTGCAGGGGAAGAAAAGCAGCCACTCACAATTGTAAGAGAGATCACAAAAGTGGGAGAAAAGGACCTGACCTACATCTTTGTATTTAGCAAGTTAGCAGATGACATCAGTGAGAGAGGAGGGTCTCTGTGAAATGGTTTATTTTAAGACATAAATCTGTCAGATGGTTTACAAGCTAGTGAAACCAGTCATACACAAAGCGGCCACAAGGCCTGTGCACGAAGCACCCTATACTTTCAGGCCCTCTTGCATAAAAAGAAACATTTCCAGTGCTGATAGACACTTGGTAAGGGACACAGGAATCTAGACCACAAAGAACTTTATAGGGTACCGACAACAACATAAATTTGGTGCAAGAAATAACCAAGAGGCCAGTACAGCTGCTGCAAAATGACAAATACAATTTTGTATTAAGTTTTGTTGCTTCTCACCTGAGTTACGGATTTCTCCTTCTGAAGTCTTCAGGACCATCCCTATGTATAGAGATCAAACTACATGCAATCCTAAATGGGTATAAGCGTTCTATATGCATGTCCTTTATTCTTTAAGCTGCCAGGTTGCCTGACCATGGTGTGTTTAGGAAAGGCGATATAATCTCTTCCCTCCTGTAGTTTTGTGTCATAGATAAACGCTTTCAAAATCAGTAATCCTGGTACACTTTGCAGCAATGGAAAGTTAGGTCAACTGGACTCTGGGAATGCTTTTCCTTTTTCAGGGCTAATGGCAGCATGATGGATGGGTTGGATAAAAAAAACCCCTTTTGCCTGATCCTCCCTGGGATGCAAATGATATAATTTGAAATACAGATTCATAGTAGCTCAGCTCCAGGGCAACTGGAGTCACCCACAATTGTCTGCCTTTCCTTTGCCCTCTTCAGGAAAGGCTCAGGTGTCTTGGGGAACTGAGGTGTTCTGTGTGCCTGACGAAATTCAATACAGCCCTTTGTTCTCAGTGGGAACGGCTGGGATGGGATATGCAAAAACATCTGCAGCCTAAGGTTCAAAAATAGGGAAAGTGTTCCGGCGCATGAAACTTTAAAAAAAGAATCAAACCCAAATGCTTATGACTTTTATTACTGGCTGCCAACTGCAAGCAAGTTGATTTACATTTCAAGCCTACAAGCTCTCCGCAATTATCTCTTCTGATTTTCATTCAGCCGTTCCAGCTCTCTGAAAGCATTTATTTTGCTGGGGAAAAATCAGAGTCGCTTGCATTCATCCAAGCGAGAGAGAAAACATTGCTCTGGTTCCTCTCTCCCAACCCCTGCAAATCAGGCAAATAGAAGGGCTGATAAGGAAATGTTAGATTAGATTGCAGAGATGGATAAAATCAAATAACATAAAAAAAAGCCCTGGGGAGGGCCTGTTTATTTTTGTATATTGCTCTGTCTGGGAACCAGATGATGACAGGTTAATGGATGTGGAGTGAGAGATTTTGTTGGCAATCCATTCCCATGTCATGTGTTGGAAAGAATGGATCCTGTGCTCTGTTTCCAATTTAAAATCAATGGGGCTTGCATATGCTTCTTGGCATGCTGGATAACAGCCCTTTTCTCTTAACAAGCATTTTCAATGGGATGTTGGGTTTTCACAGAGTTCATGGCAGCCTCATGTCATTGGCTGAGCAGCGTTTGGGCTGTAAGTATTCAGAAATGTCTAAAACACTCCAGACAATCCATTTGGCACAGCTTTGGGGGAGGGCAGCAGGAAGCGACCTAACCTTTCAGGATATTTCTCAGACTTGTGTCATATTTTAACCTGAAACTAAAATAACTGGCTGTTTCCTTTTCCCTAGGGCACCAATGCCTCTGCTCTGGAAAAAGACATTGGGCCAGAGCAATTTCCAATCAATGAACACTACTTTGGACTGGTCAATGTAAGTATTACTGCTGTGGTGTCAGTTTCTGAAAACATATTTTATGACTTGCCCTGTCGCACCTTGGAGTACTGTCTAGAGGTGGAGATGTGTCCTCCATTTTGTTACACCTCTAGCTCCTCCATTTTGCTACACCTCCCTCCACTACCCCACCTGCTGGGTTAGACTCCCATGTTGCCCCACAGCAGTGGAAAGGGCTATGGGAGGATAGGTCGAGAGAATATGTAGCTTCTGCAGCACTGGTGGAACATCAGGAGAAGAGCATAAAAGGAGCACTGTTGGACCAGATTGACTAATTCAGTAGGTCTAAAGGCAATCTGGGTGCACCCTGGTGTGACTGGTACATTCTCCATGCCTGGGGCTGCCTGGTTGGTGGTGGTGACTTGTGACAGGGCCTTTTCAGTGGTGGCTCCTCATTTGTGGGATGCCCTTCTTAGTGAGGTGCAACTGTCTGCATCATTATTAGCTTTCAGGAGGAATCTGAAACCTTCTTGCTAGCCTAGGCATTTGGTGGCTGCAGAATACTTTCCCCAGCAACCCTGACATCACTGGATGAAAATTTGTATTTATTTGTAATTTTAGAATGTTTTAACTGCTTTTGGAATTTTTTTTTAATAATAATGTGGATATGTTTGCTGCTTTGGGCTCCTTAGAGAGGAAGGGCAGTTTATAAATCCTATCAATCAAATGCAGTTTGGTTGTTGTCATGAACCTTACCCAGAGCAGCAGTACAGACCTTGACTCAACATACCAGCCCAGACCCTAATATCACAGTTGGGTCTCAGCCAGAGCCTGTCAGCCAGGGACCCCTGGGATTTCTGGCGACAGCAACAACTAAGCCTAAACTTTCTGAGGAACTGGTGTCCTTGACCCCAAAGACCTCCATTCCCATGTCTGGCAGGCAATGAACTTGGTGTTGGGGTGGAGTGCTCACTCCAGGCCAAATGACTGCCCCTTTAAGGCCTTCCACACTACCAGGAAGGGGCAGAACATGCAAAGTGTAATATTTTCCAAGAAGGATAAAAGCCCTCCATCCAGCTTTAGACTTGCTGAGAGTAAGTTGCTCACTGGAAGTTTTCCAGTGGTCAGTAATTCTACACTGCATTGTGGATTATATTCTGGCCCGTGGGCTTCTGCTTGAGGTTAGGATAGGACACAGGTGTGGGCAGGTGCATCCATGTGTTCTGTATACAGTAGATCAGGACTTTCTTTCATGTGATTCCCCTTGATTTGTGGTCACTGATCAGATGATCTGCCCCCAAGCGCACAGGTATGGATAGTATGCCAGGTGCGCAGGAAAGAGAAACTACATGTGCCTCTCTCTGTGTTGAGCCAGTACATCATCCGAACTAGCCCACTTTTACCATGTTGACCATACTTTAAGTAAAGTAGAATTTGTAAAGGTCCAGCCACCCTGTTTTGAAGAAGGAAGCGAGTTCTGCATGTAAATCATGCATTTATGCCTTATCATAATAGGTTTTTAAAATACATATATATATTCAGGTGTAGGTCATGCATGGTAAAGGGCTCTCTGGGTCACCGACAAAAGTTATTTTGATGAGTGCTTTGAATACCGATTTTGGGAACTTCTAGAATAGTAACACTGGGCCTCTCCAGGTGTGCCTTTTATTAGTCCTTTATTTATGCTTGTGATCTAAATGGGACAGTTTTATGCAATGGCACTTTCAATACTGTTTGCACCTGGAAAAACATTGGAATGGACGTCCCACATCATTTCCAGTCAGTGCGTGTCCTGTAGCTTCCTGCTGAAACCCTGTAACATTTTATTCCACAAGTGTTCCAAGTGGGTGACCCGTTGTGCTATAATGAAAAATAGTGAAATCCAGTAATACAGTAATACTGGAAGAGCATTGCAAAACAACCATGAAGCAGAATGATGTGTGGATGGTCCAGTAAAAACCTGGCACTAATGCACTATTACTCCATCAATTATGTGTTGCAGAATACAGAAAGCCTGCAACTTACATGCATTTAACTTGTGCACATTCAGCTTTACGTGCATGGCTAATAATGATGATGATGATGATAGCAGAAAGGGTGTGGGGTTCCGACGGCCTTCTGGCAGTTCCCTCCCTGCAAGAAGTGAGGTTACACGGAACCCAGCAGGGCCTTCTTGGTAATGGCGCCTGCCCTGTGGAACGCCCTCCCATCAGATGTCAAGGAAAACAACAACTATCTGACTTTTAGAAGACATCTGAAGGCAGCCCTGTTTAGGGAAGTTTTTAATGTTTGATGTTTTGTCGTATTTTTTATATTCTAAGAACAACAACAACATTCCAGGAAAATTGAGTTTGGCAGTCCCGCCTGTCATTGAACCTAATAGGTTTTGACTATACATGAATTTGGCTTTAGAGTGTAACCCCTGCATAAGTTGCACACTTACTGTGAACCCACAAAAAAGCACCAAGTCTGAAGGGGCCTACTGTTTTTAAAACCATGTTACGCCTGACACCAGAACAAAACTGAAGAAGCCTGTTTTAGCATTACATAATTTTTATTCCTAGCTAAAGAGTAATACTTTGAAGCTCCACATACAGACCCGTTGACCTACATTCAATCTACAGTTATAGATTTCTCCTCTTCTACCGAGAGGAGAAAATACCGAGGCAAGGGAGATAGGATATTGGGTGTTGCACTAAGCTGCACTTCATGGTCTGCTCTCTCCCGTCCCCACTTTTATTTTGCAGTTTGGAAACACGTGCTACTGCAACTCCGTCCTGCAAGCCCTGTATTTCTGCCGGCCCTTTCGGGAAAATGTGCTGTCCTACAAGGCCCAGCAGAAAAAGAAGGAAAACCTCCTGACTTGCCTTGCAGACCTTTTCCACAGTATTGCCACGCAGAAGAAGAAAGTTGGAGTGATTCCACCCAAAAAGTTCATCTCGAGGTTACGAAAGGAGAATGGCAAGTATAGACTCGCACATCCTTTCAGACCATGGCCTTGATCCCAAACCGTTCTGGAAGGCTGCCGAGAGAGGAGAGGAGGGAGGAGTGGGTGTCCTCTCAGATATGCCTATGCTTTCTGGTCAGTTCTGCTGTCCAGTCCTCTGTGTTGCCTCGAGACAGAGGCCAGAGAAGGGAGTAGAGACAGTAGCAGCCCCCGTGAGGCTCAGTCCTTCCCTGTTGAGGACAGAGGCAGAAGTTAGAACAGGCATACCTTGGAAGTCAAATGGAATCCATTCTGGAAGTCCATTCGACTTTCAAAGCCTTCGGAAACCAAAGCACGGCTTCCGATTGGCTGCAGGAAGCTCCTGCAGTCAATTGGGAGCCCTGTCGGATGTTTGGCTTCCAAAAATAGTTCACAAACTGGAACAGTCACTTCTGGGTTTGTGACGTTTGGGAGCCAAAACGTTCGAGAACGAGGCTGTTTGAAAACCAAGGTGCAGCCGTACTGTAGTTCTCTCTGGGCAATGTGGCCGCTCAATCTTCCTTGCTGCACTGCTCAGAGAAAGAGGGGGAGATGCAATTCAGAGGGTGAGGTGGCTACTCCTTCAAGGGTTCCTCCTTGCTTGCTTTTGTGCTCTCTCTGGGCAGTCTTGCTGGGCCCAGATTCTCCCTGTCACACCAGAAGGTGAGTGAGGGGGCAGAGGCAGAAATCACCACCAAGGGAAATGACAGGTGAGCAATCAGATGCCCTTGTGGCTGCATGGACCACACATGTGGGCAAGCAAGTGAAGACAGCCCTGTGCGGACTGTGCTCTCAGGCTGTGGGGAGGAGGTGCTGCTTAAATACAGTGGTACCTCGGGTTACATAGGCTTCAGGTTACCGACTCTGCTAACCCAGAAATAGTCTTCAGGTTAAGAACTTTGCTTCAGGTTGAGAACAGAAATCGTGCTCCCGTGGTGCAGCGGCAGCAGGAGGCCCCATTAGCTAAAGTGGTGCTTCAGGTTAAGAACAGTTTCTGGTTAAGTACAGACCTCCGGAACGAATTAAGTACTTAACCCGAGGTACCACTGTATATGCCTTCCTCCTGTTTTTTCTACAGATCTCTTTGACA
The DNA here is from genome assembly GCF_964188315.1 of Podarcis muralis. Lineage (NCBI taxonomy): Eukaryota > Metazoa > Chordata > Lepidosauria > Squamata > Lacertidae > Podarcis > Podarcis muralis. The sequence goes on along the minus strand of NC_135663.1, from coordinate 53,588,921 downwards.
ACTACATGCAACAAGACGCCCATGAGTTTTTAAACTACTTACTGAATACCGTCGCCGACATTCTGCAAGAGGAGAAGAAGCAGGAAAAGCAAAACGGCAAACTGAAAAACGGCAACATGAACGAAGCGGAAGAGAACAACAAGCAAGAACTCACCTGGGTGCATGAGATTTTTCAGGGAACGCTGACTAATGAAACGAGATGCTTGAACTGTGAAACTGTAAGCACTGGGCTTGTTGGTGGTTTCCTGAAAATAGTTAGATTACTTTATAGCAGCTTGTAGAGCTAAATATGTCGCTTTATGAAGCCGTTCAAGAAATATGAGTGTTTCTATGGAGTAAAGCAGCTATTGTCTATGTATATTTATTTGGGGCTTTGGATAACGTTGGTTAATCCACCCCCCCCCCCCGTGTTGAACCTTCCTAAGACAAGGACAAATTATTCCCCAACCTTGTCTCTTTGCATACAAATATGGGAAGCTGCATTATACTGAGTCAGACCATCTAGTTCAATATTCTGCACTGAATGGCAGTGGTTGTGCAGGATTTCAGTCAGGATTCTTTCCCAGCTCTCACTGGGGGTGTCAGGTTTTGAACCTGGGACTTCTGCATGCAGAGCAGATGATCTACATGTAAGCTTTGGTCCTTCCCCATAAGAGAGCCCCACATGTGACATATTGCATCTTAAGGTATTGTAAATGTGTACATGCCTCCGCTGAGGTTAATTTGAGTTTGGAGCAGCTCCAGGAATTACTTGTGGCAAAATAAGAATGAGGTTACCCTTCTCCAAACTTCTGCTATCCCCTTTTTCCTGAAACTGAATTGGAGGCACACATCACTCTTAAACCTCAGTTGGCATGGGCCAATCTATGTTCTTAGGTTGGTACTCTAGTGTGTTTGGAGTTCCCAATTTTCTTCCCATGGGGGTGAGAACTGAACAGGATTGCATTCTGGTGAGGAGAGGGTCTAATCAGGGTTTCCCAAACTTGGCTCTCCAGCTGTTTTTGTACCACAACTCCCATCATCCCTAGCTATCAGGACCAGTAGTCAGGGATGATGGGAATTGTAGTCCAAAATCAGCTGGAGACTCAAGTTTGGGAAACCGTGGTCTAACGTTAATGCACCAATCCAGATGACCTCATCACACAAACTGCTGTTATATTGTTAAGGCTCTGGGATTTCACTTCTGTCACTAATGAAAATTTGGCGGGGGCCGTCTGGATCAAGGCTGTGCTGCAGGGTGGGGGAAGGATTAGACCCATTTCCCCAGCATTGGAGCCCCAATCCAAGTTGGGGTGTGTGAAGAGAACCATGGTTGGACACTCTAAATGCAGAGTTCCAGCAGAACAAGCTTGGCCCTGGGAAAGACTTACCAGAGCTCGAAAGAACCCACCTCTGTGACAGCCACTGTGCTAGATGTGCCTCCCAGACTTGGGCACAGACAGAGCCCAGGGTGTGCTCTGAAGGTACATGGGAGGGAACCCCACATCTGCCCTCTTGCATTCCACGATGAAAGGCACCCTTCTGTGTCCCAGAGGCAGTGGTTTGGTTAGATAATTTTAGACTTAATTGTCTTGGCTTAGATAATCTTGTAGATGGTAATGCGCATTACTTCAAAATACAGTAAGCCGGCACTGCTGTGTTTGCTGGGCCGCCCTGCTCATTCTGTGGAGTGGTCCTTGAACGTTTGCCCTCAAGTCCTGCCCTGTTTGTGCCTTCCTCAGATAGCAAGCCAGAATTATCCAACTAGGCTAAAGTCCTGCTGAATCAGTGACTCATGCAGTAAGGCGTTGAGTAGGTACTTTGAGTGAGTAGTTCAGATTCCCCGGAGCCCCTAATGATGGAATTAATTAATTTTTTCCTCGATCAGTAGCAGGCCTGTCATCACACACTAGTGTGCCCTGGAAAACAGTTTGGCCATTAGTGGATTAGATGAAGACAATCTCTTATAATTGCACCGCTAATATCGTATCGTGCGGTTTTGTGCTTCAACTTTCTGATGAGGGCATATTAGGACCATTTATGTAACAGTGTGCAAGTCAAAGGCCATTGCGGCCTTTTTTTATATTCACTGTTGCGGAATCCCTGTGAAGTCATCACTCTTATTCATATCTTAGAAATAGGGTGAGAAACAGAATGTGTGATTGAGGAGGCAGGGAGGTTCACATGAGAGTTGGGATTTGGATGGATCTGGGCCTCTTAGGTGGAGCTTGATAGCAGCCATTTTTTCCAGGTTGACTAGCTTACCCCTCAACCTGAAAAACAGTCAGAAATATGACTTGTCATCTGAATTGTCATTGTCAGATTTGGGGCAAGGTAAATCTTGACTAAGATTGATATATGCTTCTTTGCACAGTTTAGCTTTTTTGGATTAAGTTGCATGCTGTGCTAAAGGGTACTAGGTGAGAAAGAGAGAACCCTGGATCTAGATTCCATGTGTCAACACATAATTACTGTATTTATGAGATTTTGCCATAACCAGTTTCTTGAAATAAGCAAATATCCTTATTTTATTCTTTCAATATAAAGTAGTTACAAGGTATTATTTCTGCTGTGTGTAACAAGTAATGTTTGTTGTTTGAAGCAGTCTATTTCTCCCCTTCAAACAGGGGAAAATGGGTCTAGTGGCAGCAGTATAAGCAAACGTACAAAAGGGATTGTATTATACCCATGTTCAAAGTGACTCATATAATGAGTTTCAGCAGGACAAACTCTGGAATGAAGAACTTTCATCCCACAAATCTCTTCCCCGCAGTTGAGCTTGTATCTACAGTTCCTAATCTTAAGAAAAACTCAACTAAACTTCTGTGATTATAGTTTTGCTGATGCCAGTGACATTATGTAAACACAAGCATTTCTTAAAGCACCTCGCAATATGAGGAAGAGAATCTGTAACTGGATCAAAGCAATAGAGAGTAGGGATCCACATTTAGGTCTGATCTACTTATAACAGTACTCACAGCTCAGAGAAATTGAAGAGAGAGAATTTTAAAACAGCCATAGCTTTGGCCAATTATATGGAGGTGAGGCTGGTAGGAAGCCCCAGTGTATTGGAAAGGGTCTTTGGAGCATTGGTTGTGAGAGGTCCGGTAGGAATTTCTCTACCTCAGCAGGTCCAGAGTTAGAGGGTATTCTTGGCCCTTTCCTGGATAAGCACGTAGCAGCAGTGCTGGAGTTTATGCAGACTCCTCTTTTCAGAGAAGGGGGATTTCATTGTGGTTTTATAACTTATAGGACTGATTATTGCACTGCCCCTTACTGGGGAGCACCACGGAGAGCAACTTTGAAGACAACTCTGAAGCTGCAATTGCTACAGAATGTTTGCTCTCCTGACAGGCAAAGGGAAGTAAGGTCATATGCAACTGATATTGCAGGCTTCTGCTGCTCAATGTGAGGTGCTGGTGCTTATCTTTGCAATAGTTCATTACCTGTGGCCAACATCGTATAGAAAAACCTTTGGGAGCAGCCTAGGGTTGATGGAGGTTGTAGTCCGAAACCGCAGGAGAGCACCAGGTTGGCAGAACCTGCTATAGACTGCCTCTCAAAATATGAAGTTCAGTACACTGTCTGGGCTCTGCAGGAAGGCTGGAGAGGAAGGGGGAATGCCATACTCAATACAGGTGTAACAATTATGCTAAAACAAACCTTAGTTGGCAAAAAACCCACACACCCTCAAATCACAGTTTCATGTCCTGGTTTGTGTCCAGTCCTTAACTATGGTGGAGGCATTTTTGTAACCATAGTTACAGAAGACAAACCATGCTTAGGCATCCCGTCATAGAGCTGTGAGAGATTAATATGCCTCCTTTTCCCAAACTGCTTTTAAAGACAGGACCATTCAGCTCCATAACTTGGACCTAAACTTTTTAATAACTTGTTTTGGTGTACTCATCTGCCCCACTGCTTAATTCTTTCTGCAATGTTGGCACCTTCTTCTAGGTTTTGATGTTGTGCTGACATAATGGTAGGCATTTGCTTTGCTGGTGCAGCTAGTCTTAGGATCAAGCTGTTGGTTGTGCAGTGCTCAGAAATATTATTGCCTCCTATTTTTGTTGCAGGTTAGCAGCAAAGATGAAGATTTCCTCGATCTCTCTGTTGATGTGGAACAGAACACATCGATTACTCATTGCTTAAGGTAAATGAGCGGCTGCAGAAATGTGTGTTGAAAAAAAGTGGGAGCAGGTTTTTGCTGTCTGATCATTTTAGATTAGTGGGATTTGAAAGGAAGAGCAGCATGAGAGTTACGGTATGATATGGCATAAATCAAATCAAGAACTATAAATGGAACTTTTTTGGGAAGGTAGGAATATAAATCAATCCTGCTGCAATTGAATATTCAGGAAGAAACTACAGCTTTTCAATCTTTCGATTGCTTACTCCAGGGAGGTTCCACTGAAGGCAGCAGATTTACTCTGGAGCAAATTGCTTGAGAATGGTGTGCATGCATGCATAACATGTACTTCCTGGGAAAGTAATCTACCACCTGTCAATCAAAGGGCTTACTGATGAATAATATGGAGCATTTATCCCAAGTATTAGAAAACTTTATTTATCACAGCAGTTAATCTGAAAGAAGTCGTTAAGCATCCATTAGGTCCCACTGAATTAAATACAACTTTGAATTTAGATTTACCAGAGTTATACTGAACTAAGAGTGTAATTTAACACATCTTTCCGAGTTAAGAACCTGCTTGAGCCTTGTTTTCAGTTGGGTTCAAGACTTAGCAATACTTGGAAGTCAGAAATCCCCCTTTGCTTGCCTGTGCATGTACACGCTCTCTCTCTCTCTCTCTCTCTCTCTCTCTCTCTCTCTCTCTCTCTCTCACACACACACACACACACACACACACAGACACACACACATGCATTCTGTCTCAGGTTTATTGCTTCAGCTCTTTAGGCAGGTGACTGCATGAGTCCATCTTCATGAAAACATAGCTCTTACCTAAGGGATCACATTCTCTTCTGCTTCCCATCATGAGACGCAAGTTCTATCCCAAATGTTTATAGAGTTTATAGAGTCGTACCTTGGAAGTCAAACGGAATCCATTCCAGAAGTCTGTTCAACTTCCAAAACATTTGAAAACCAAATTGTGGCTTCTGGTTGGCTGCAGGAAGCTCCACCAGGAGTAGTGGAGGGTGTGGCTGAAGGGGGGCTGTGGCCTGGGGAGAGTCATATGGGATGCATGGAGACCTGAATTTGGCCTCTGGATCTGAGGCTCTCCACCCCTGGCTTAGTGGGTCATACATTCTGTTCTTGGTTGTCCCATTTTCTTGTGGGAATCTGGATGTAGAGAAGCACTCTCAGTACCATTTCCACAGTTGTTTGTCTTCCTTATCCTGGAAACTCATCAAAGTGTAAGCATTTTCAGAAGAGTACTTCAGGACTGGACTACCGTAATGCACTCTATGTGGGACTTCCCTTGTGCTTGGTCGGGAAAGTGCATGACATCATTTTATAACCTTTGTGAATGCTACTGGCATTTGTTTACTTCTTAAATTTCCCTCTTGTCCTTCTTCCCAAATGGGCCCTGCGAAGCCAACACCAAAGTTGCAAAACAGTATGAATGAAATTTTTTGTTTGAAACATTTAAAAAAATCCAAAATGTGTGGGGTTTTTTTTTACCAATCATGAATATATAAAAAATCTACAAGAGTCAAAAACCCTCAAAGCTAATACAGTGGTACCTCGGGTTACATACACTTCAGGTTACAGACTCCGCTAACCCAGAAATAGTACCTCGGGTTAAGAACTTTGCTTCAGGATGAGAACAGAAATCGTTCTCCGGCAGCGCGGCAGCAGCAGGAGGCCCCATTAGCTAAAGGTGTGTTCTTAACCTGAAACTGTTCTTAACTAGAGGCATGCTTTTGCTAATGGGGCCTCTTGCTGCTGCTGTGCTGCCGGCGCACGATTTCCATTCTCATCCTGGGGCAAAGTTCTCAACTCGAGGTAACTCTTCCAGGTTAGCGGAGTTTGTAACCTGAGGCGTTTGTAACTCGAGGTACCACTGTATTAAGATTTTGGACTCACTGTAGTTAACCCCTTGTAAGAGTATGAGCTCTTAACATAGAGTGACTTCAAAACCTGTCTGCCCGCATGTGCAATGGAAATGAACCTTTAGCTGGCAGGTTTCCCAAGTGTATTTTGGAAATTATAATTGCCATGTTTGAGAACAGAAATGGCATTGTTTGACCTTAATTGTATAAACAGTGTTGAGCAGGAAAGAGAAATAAGTAAACAGGAGCTATTTCAGAGGCAATAGCTCAATTAGTCTTGCTTCCCTTCAATACTACAGCAAACTCTCCTTCCTCTTAGTTATCGTTGAAAGAAAAAGCTCTTTTGTGTTTAAGCCCCCAAACATAGTTCTTTTCCTCTGGGCATCAGTGCTGGCATTAAAAGAGGAATTCATAAAATAACACAATAAATTATGTATCAATTATTTTGATTTCCACGAGGAGTTGAAAAGGCCAGCTGGTTCTGTCAGTTTTACCTCTCTCTCTCTATTTTTTTTCCTTAGAAAAGCATTTGCCCCATGAATAAACCAACACCTCCAGCATATTTCTGTCTAAGAATAGTTTATATGTCTAGCTTTTATCCAGAAATTAGAAGTTTTATTTTAGCTAGGTCAAAATGAAGTAATCTGTCATCTGTTGAATGTAAAACAAGCATTTCTTATGCCTGTGAAAACCACGCTTCGATAAAATTTGAAGAGCAGAATGAGTGCCCATCTGTACTATACATTTAAAGCAGCACCGCAGTACTTTAAAGAGACCTGCTTTCCCTCAAAGAATTTTGGGAACTGTAGTGTGTTACAGGTTCTCAGAGATGTTGGGAGACCCCTATTCCCCTCACAAGACTATAATTCCCAGAGTTCCCTGGAAAGAGGGATTGAGAGTTAAACCACTCTGAGAATCATAGCTCAGTGAGAAGATTAGGGGGTCTCCTAACAACTCTCAGCGCCCTTAAGAGTTTCCAAGTAAGGCGATCCTGCAAGTATATTCTCTCTGACCACTGTGTTTGAGTTACAGTCAAGCAACTGTACAATATTTAGCAACCAGCTCAGGGGGCATTTGGGATGAGAAGTATGAAACTGTGAGCACTGTTCCCTCCCTTGATTTTTCAGAGACTTCAGCAACACAGAAACATTGTGCAGCGAACAAAAGTACTACTGTGAGACTTGCTGCAGCAAGCAAGAGGCACAGAAAAGGTAAGCAAAGCACCTTGTGGCCTGGTCCCAGGGAGGCTAGTATAAATTTTAAAGGTGAAATAAAACGAATTCTCCCTGCTTTCAGTTCTGCAAAAAACAGTAACAGAGGTGTGCCTATGTGGGAACACCGTATCAAGGGACCTGTTTATAAATAGAATGGGCACTTATTAAATTTACATTTTTATTATGGATATCATGGACTCCCTTTTGTGTGTATTTAAAGTATTAGACTGTTGTTGTTGTTGTTGTTGTTGTTGTTGTTTGTTTTTAAAAATAGCTTTTATAACAAATAATTGCTGGTTGCTTTTTCCCCTTTGGAGGAAAAAACAAAACAAAAACCTGCACAGGTTCTGTTCTTATCCAGTGATATTATTTTGACTTCATAGGATGAGGGTCAAAAAGCTGCCAATGATCCTTGCATTGCACCTGAAGAGATTTAAATATATGGAGCAGCTACATCGGTATACCAAGCTCTCTTACCGCGTGGTATTTCCTCTTGAGCTGCGTCTCTTCAACACATCCGGGGATGCTATCAACTTGGATCGCATGTATGACTTGGTGGCTGTAGTAGTGCATTGCGGCAGGTAAGCAGCATTCTAGAAGAAGAGTTTGGATTTGATACCCCGCCTTTCACTCCCCTTCAGGAGTCTCAAAGCGGCTAACATTCTCCTTTCCCTTCCCCACAACAAACAAACTGTGAAGTGAGTGGGGCTGAGAGACTTCAAAGAAGTGTGACTGGCCCAAGGTCACCCAGCAGCTGCATGTGGAGGAGCAGAGACACGAACCCGGTTCCCCAGATTACGAGACTACTGCTCTTAACCACTACACCACACTGGCTCTCGAGTACTCTACTTCAGTTATAAACTCTTACGCTAACCCCAAAGATCCTATCCAGCAAATGATTTAAGTGTACTGGACCGTTGAGCTTTTTCTAGAGACCGCTTTAATGTTCTCCCTTCAGCATTATTAGAGGGCACGTATCATGACATCCCAGTGGAACATAGATGGTCTCCATGTAATTCTGATGGGATTGTGTCCCATTTGGCACATTCTTCTATATTGCCCGCTTTATCGTGATACCCGAGGAGAGCTAATTCAACTGTTACTAAGGAGCACCCAGCCACTCAGAGTGCCACTATGTTAAATACCTTCTTCCTGACAAAGATCTGGATATCACCAGGCCTGTCTTGAAATTCTGTTTTATGGCAACGAGGATAAGACAGGCTGCAGTGACAGTGATGGTCGATGAATGAGTACTGATGTTAAACTCTGGAACATAGATTTTAACTGAAGGAGTGCTACTTTTAATGCAACTAAGTTTAAAGGAAATTTTTAATTTCATCTACTGCGTCTGCCCCTTGGTGCTGATGCAGTGTAAGTTGCTGTTGTAAATTCTGCTGTCTGACTGTGGTCAGATTGATGCTTTAATGAAGCATCAATCTGACCACAGTCAAGATTGATGCTTCATTAAAGAAAATAAATCCTGTGCAGAAGAAGCAGTAAAATTTCCTTTAGTCAGTGCTTTTTTTCTTAAAAAAATGTTTAGCAGTACTCTCATTTTCCTACTGATTTTGAAATACTGCCCCTCAATGAGGCCAAACTTAGATTCACACAATTCTGCGTACCCCCAGAAAAAAGCACTGCCTTTAGTATTCAGGAGTGCCTGTCAGTTTGGAAGCAAAACAGGGCCACCTAAAAATAAGGGTTTCTGCACCCAAAAATGTGGTTTCTACACATTTGGGGTACTACCTAGGTATTCTGCTGTATATAAGCTTGTAAATTAAATTATTATTATTATTACCCAAATGGCATAACAAGCACATATGAACTACCTTGATTGAAAATCATAATGTTAAGGTATCAGTTGAAACAGAGATGGAAAATAAATTGGATGTGGGAGAAGATTGAATTCGCCTGTTCAAGCCTTAACATTTTATAGACTATACCCTGGAGGGGAGAATTATAGTTGCAGGGAATGCAACTTTTATGTCTAGAAGGTTGACTCAGTTGTGTCCTTATTCTTTTTTTTAATTTAATGGTGTTTCTTTTCTTTTAGTGGACCTAATCGTGGACATTATATTACCATTGTGAAAAGTCATGGCTTTTGGCTATTGTTTGATGATGACATTGTAGAGGTCAGTATACTTGTTCCTGGGATGTAGCTTATAGCTTGAAGGTTAGTTCTCCCCCTCCCAATAAGAACAAGCCCCCAATACTGGCAGACATAAAAACCAATGGGACTTCTGCAAGGATCCTAATTTTTAATTACCCTCAGGTGTTCATTGCAACCTAATCTACATATGCAGCAGAGCAAGATAGCAGAATGGATGGAATCCTGAGTGTAGATAGAGGATTCTGTTTTTAATTTTCTCCCTACTAAAAAAACCTCTCCATCAATAGAAAACCAGCACAGCAGCCCTGAGATAGAACCCTTTTCTCTGATATACTGTGGAAGGAATTCAATGTACTTACCTTGGCATTTGTTCCATCGGCACAAGCTTTTTTGCTTCCCAGATTAAATCATCTCCCCCACTCCTCCCTCCACACACTGTTCTGGCGGGTTCTCCTGACCCCCACAAGCTAATTTTAGTTGCATATAGCATAATCAGCCCAAGATAAAGTGGGGGGGAAATTACAAGTAGAATAATAACCAGTTACCTGCTTCATAAATGGAACATCATTGCAAACAGTGATTCTTCCATGCCCTGCCCCCCGATATTTCTTGAAGACCTTTTCATGCCAACAGGCCTACTCAGTTGTTTAAACTTTTTCAAGATGAGCCAGTCATTTGTATGATTATTTTATATTGTGTTTATGGTATTTTATGTTTTGTTGCACCTGTGTATTTTGCTGTACACAAGCCTATTATTTTATATGGAGGGGTTGAATAAATAAATAAATAAAATCTCCCACAAACTTAGGAATACAGTGGTGCCTCGCAAGACGAAAAGAATCCGTTCCGCGATTCTCTTCGTCTAGCGGTTTTTTCGTCTTGCGAAGCAACCCCATTAGCGGCTTAGCGGATTAGCGCTATTAGCGGTTTAGCGGATTAGCGGCTATTAGCGGCTTAGCGGCTTAGAAAAAAGGGGGGGGAAGCGAAAAAAAAATGGCAAGACTCGCAAGACATTTTCGTCTTGCGAAGCAAGCCCATAAGGAAATTCGTCTTGCGAAGCAACTCAAAAACGGAAAACCCTTTCGTCTAGCGGGTTTTCCGTCTCGCGAGGCATTCGTCTTGCGGGGCACCACTGTAAAGGGCACATCATAGATTTGAAAAATAAAAATGGCGGTTGATACAGAAGGGCCCTGCTGTGACAAAATGCAAAATATATTTGAACCAAGTAGCTGTAACCTGAAGGCAGCTAGGATTACCTAGGCCTTTAGCTATCTGTACTTGGCTGGTTTATGTTTGCATACCCAGTTGTATCACATAGCCTACCTGCTCATTGTCTTGGTGAAAGGATTAGAGGCACTTGCTCACCAAAGAAATTGTAGTCAGCAATAAGTTGAACAAAAGGTTTATATATCCAATTTCGTTGCACTTGTGCAATGTTGCACTTGTGTAATGACAATAAAGAATCTATTCTATTCTATTCTATATATGAAGATAGAGGGGACTTGGATGGAATAAAGTTAATTGATGTTCTTTATCACTTGGACAATGCAAAATAAATATGCCCCACAAAAAGTTTGTATTGCAAGTCACTCCAACCACAAACAGGAGAAAGATCTCAGCTGTCTGCAGCTATTGCAGTAACTTGCCAGCCTCTGTGCATTTTAAAGGTAAGCTTATCTCTAAGTGTTGCAAAAATTGAGAGTTTAGAAGGAGCTGGATAACTATTTTGCCACCTTGTCTAAATTTCTAACAGAATTTTCCCTTGGGCAAAGCCTATTTGTTTTGATATTGTTACATCCATTTCCTTAATTTTTCTCCGTTAACATTTTGATTGTTTTACCTTTGCAGAAAATCGATGCGCAGGCTATTGAAGAATTTTATGGTCTGACTTCTGATATATCTAAAAATTCAGAATCTGGATATATTTTATTTTATCAGTCAAGAGAGTGACTTGGGAAGACACTTGACTTTTTCCACCCCGAGAGGAGAAACTGACCAACACTGTTAACTGACTTCCATGTAGACTCATCCAATACAGTATGACAGTGATAAGCTCATGCCGAAATTGTGAACTAAGACTCTCCATCTTTGACTGGAAGATCTTTTTTCTTTAGTCTGAATCTCATTAACTACTGCAAGAACAAATTTATACAGCTCGTGTTCATTTGCTGAATCCTGCTGGACTGAGGTATAATGTGGCATAGATGTTTGCACCACCACTAAGGACCATTTGTTCTCTGTTTCTAAAGAACCATTCCTTTAGGCTAGTGGTTTTCAGACCATGTTTTCAGGAACCTTGGGATTCCTGAGATGCCTGTCAGGGGTTCCTCAATGAGAAGATGCAATAGTAACGGTAGACACCCATCCCTTAATGGCAGCTTGCCTGCAGCTACCAATCTTCACCTGTAAAGGGCAGCTGTGGGGAGCACTGGGCTGTGTCCTAAGAGGCACTCTCACCGTTCACACAGGACAGGAGTGAGCCCCAGGAAACCTAGCCAACACTCCAAATGAAATGTGCAGCCTAGAATACCCAACTCTTTTACAAGAACTCTGGCAAATGCACAAGGGTTCCTAGGCAGAGCAATCAATGTGAAAAGTGTTCCCTTAAGTTGGAACGTTTGGGAAATTGCTGCTTTAGATACCTACTGAAATGTAACTCATATTCATGGATCCTCAATCTGGTTGGATTGTGGATTGTGTCACATGGTACTCTTCAACTAGAAAACTATTATCTCCCGATTCCCCTCAAGCTTTGGGTCCTGAAACAATATCAAATTGGCAGCCACAAAACACAACGTCGGTCAGTCCCGTTTGAACCAAATTCCGCCAGTCTTCCTGTTTATCATGTGACAGCACAGATCAGCCAAACTGCTCCTTTGGATTCCCACACTGTAAAAGGCTTTAGGAGATTTTGCGCTGAAAAGAAAAGGGGGGGAAGTTGTTCTTCCATGTTACTTTCACTGTGTGATGAGTGATAGTATCCTTTTATCCCAAAGAAATACGACAAAATGTCCTTGCTTACCTGAGTTTGCACATGTCTATATGAGTATCATGCATGCAAGCAAGTATTGGTTGTACAATCCAATTAAGCAATAGTGACCATGATCAAAAGCTCCATAGGATTTTGGTGCAGAGCTCCGTGCAAAGAGGAGTTTCTCATTCTTCCTGGTGTTTGGGGATGCATCATGGGCACATAAGAGATCCTACACGCAGATCAGAATCCCTGGATTTAAGTGAATAGCCGTCATATTACGCAGAGCTCTGGACTTGGACAGATGGCGCCGATTGCACTGAGAGCCAAATTATGTGGCATTGCACAAAGATGTACTACATTTGTAGCCATATGTAATAAAAATCAGTTTTTAGGTTCCATCTGTTTGTCACGCTCTAGTGTTACAAACGCCGGAAACCTAAAGTAAATAGGACCTGGTCCAATTTCAGCTACTCCCATTAAGTACAAAGAAAACTGGCCCAAATTGGCAAAGCTGTTGGGTAAAATACAGAGCTGCTGATCCAAGAGAAAGGGCAGATTTTGCTCCCATCTCGAGGATATACAGTGGTGGCCAAACATGCTCTCTGGCCCAAATACTGGGTTGCCAAAGTTGTGCTGAGTGAGACTCCCATTTGAGGAAATACGTGTCTCTGCATGCCACCAGTAGAACCTGCAATATTCAAATATCTCTGGCTCTTTTGCTCATCATATTCGCAGGCATTTTGCTTGTTGTGTAATCTTGAAGAGCATTTGGCCCTGCAGGAATTAACAGCATCAACAGCCATGAGCAATTTAGTAGCATGAATTTGTGTTTTAAGACTATATGAATGTTTTGAGGTGTTCCCTGTTAGTTATGATAAATGCACTCTAGCTATTCAATAGCTGTTTAAAAATATTATTGCATAAGTCATGTTTAAATGCAAATATCAGAAGAGGAATGGGAATAATTTCTACTTTGCTGAATTAATGGATCTAAAATTGCAGAGTTGGATTGTCTTGACACTTGTAAGGTGCAGTGCATGGTCTTCGATCAAAATAAAAGGCAAATGAATACCCTGCGAGATATTCACGTTTGCAATATAAGAAACGAATAGGAATACAATAAATGAATTGTGCAAAAGCTACTTCATGCTGACATATACCCTGGATTTGTGCAGATCTGAGTATGACTTCAAGTGAGAAAATTCCAGAAGAGATGTACATCATTTTTTCTATTTTTTAAAAATATGCATGTATTTATTAGGAAAGAGCCCCTTTTAGTACTTTCTGAATAGAGATCTAATTACAGTTTTACTGCTGTGGTGCTTATTTTGCCATAATTCAACACTGTTGGAACTTGCATCTTGGTTTTCCATCTGGGAATGAAAATCTTTCTTGTGCGCATGTGTTGTGTACCTTTGTTACATTGTGGTGATCTTACAGTATTAGTGAGAACACCGTGTACTGTGCATTTGGGACAGGAAACAGTGCATTTAGAACTACTTTGTAGCACCTTACATGAGCATAATTGGATATTCTTTAAAGTGCCATAAATTGTTTTATCTTTGCGGTGATCTAACAGAGTAGAGGGAGAGTCTTGCTTGCATGAATATTCCATTTATTCAACAGGGCTGTGGGTACTCTGTGTACATAAACAGACACCTATACATAGATTAATAAAGCCTGTGTGTATTCCTGACCACTTGAAGTCCTGCTCAGACCCAATTTTGACAAATTAAATTTTATAGCAGGCATTCCCCACATCTTTTCCAAACATGTCAGTGGTAACAAAGATTAGAAATATATATATTTAAAAACAATTTGAAGAATTCTGACTTCTCAACAAGATGCCAGATCCCACCCTTGCACAGTGACGTCAAATGTATAAAAATATACATAGTCCTGAATATAGCATAAGAAGAATCATTCCTGATTAGACCGAAGGTCAATCAGTTTCAAACAGTAACCAACCAAATGTCCCTGACTAGCTTACAAAGGTAAGGGGACGCAGGTGGCGCTGTGGGTAAAAGCCCCAGCGCCTAGGGCTTGCCGATCGAAAGGTCGGCGGTTCGAATCCCTGCAGCGGGGTGCGCTCCCGTTGTTCGGTCCCAGCGCCTGCCAACCTAGCAGTTCGAAAGCACTCCCGGGTGCAAGTAGATAAATAGGGACCGCTTACTAGCGGGAAGGTAAATGGCGTTTCCGTGTGCGGCTCTGGCTCGCCAGAGCAGCGATGTCACGCTGGCCACGTGACCCGGAAGTGTCTCCAGACAGCACTGGCCCCCGGCCTCTTGAGTGAGATGGGCGCACAACCCCAGAGTCTGTCAAGACTGGCCCGTACGGGCAGGGGTACCTTTACCTTTACCTTTTAGCTTACAAAGGCAATAGCTCTTGCTTGCTTGTCCCCAATATCTGACACTCAGTAATATATTCTGAAAAAGAGTTAATTATAGCTAATGTCCTTCGATTCACCTAGGCCTCATGGATTTGTTAAATCCTTAAATATATATATATCAATTTGAGTGATTAACTCTGTTCCTTTTCATTTCTCCATGATTCAATATCTATGTACCTATTTATGTTCTGCTAAACATCAAAAAAACCATTGACCCAATAATACCAGTGATATTAATTATCTAGAGCTCAGTATTTCAGGAAGGCAAAATGTACACCTTTTGTGTTCAGTGCAAGAACACAATATAAATACATCAAAGGTCCCTATATGCAGAATGCTTGAGGGCTATTTAAATGGAATAACTGATGCTATTGAGTTACTGTGAACAAATACGTTCGTCTGCAAGTTCCTGACTAGGCTACTTGCTGAAGCAAAGGATGGAGGTGTTGGGTTTATATCAAGAAGACCTCGAATTGTGCCTGTCGTCTTTGTCACTGCACACACACATGCGTCACTTGATTCCTCAGCGGTTTCTTTCTGACAGCTTGATATGTCGATCGACTCAGACCTGTTTCAGATGTAATGGGAAACCCTCGTCTTTTGTTGTTCCAAGGAGGAGATTGTGGACGCGTCTACTCCTGTTTTAAAACAAAACACAGATTCCCATTATGCAGAAACTATGGTTTGTTTAAACTACAGTTAGGAAATAAACCAGGATTAGAAAGCACAGTTTCCTCCTAGCTTTCATTTTGTTTTTGGAACTTGTTGGAGTTTAAACAAATCACAGTTCCCCAAGTTTCTACATAATGGGGGACTGTGGTTTGTTTAAAACTAATATTATGGCCACAAAAGAAGCAAAGCGGGAGGAGTGTGTGAGCCCAAGGCTTATCATACTTCATTCACCTAGCTGGACATCATCTGAGAAGCATTGCACTTTAGGCAATGATGTGAAAGTTGTGTCGCTGGCTTTTGATCTGTGCTAGCACATTCACATCTGTGAGGCATCATTTGATCAAGTGATTAACAGGCATGTGTACAGCAGCCCACAGCATGTAGATCTTGCCTCAGAATACAGAATATAGAAACTATTCCTTATGTTGGGACTGGAACAATGCTAGCTTGTCTCATCAGTAGCTGGAATCAATGGGGCTCTTTCCATTAAAGCCCATTTACATCAAAAGACAACTGTCCTATTGACTCCCATGGGGTTAGGCTATGATCCTTTTGTGAATGAAATCCTTTACTTGCTTTGCTATATTGCACAGCATTTCTCTCGAGGTGTGACCATCACTTTTCTGACAAGCTAGGCTGCTCTGGTTGTGGTGAATAAATGCACTTTCTAGTTCAGTGTTAATCAGTGTAATACAGATGTTTTGTACATTGCAAAGGTTGCTGCCAAACATTTTAAGGATATATGTTAAACCTCTTTTTAAAATAAATAAAAAGAAGCTAGTATTAATGTATAACTGGAATGTTTGGAGCTGATGTTTGTATGGACAGAATTTTTGCATTACTGGTGAATATTTTTTAAAAAAACAACTTAGGGGTTAGGGTATATCTGTGTTTTACATTAACTACAATATTCTTTTTGTGGCAGGTAATAAAGCCAGAAGATGGAAATAATATTTAAATATTATAATATACAGTTCAACATGTTTTTTCCTTGCTGTATCTCATGATTTGAGTTGGATAATAAATACAGATAATTATACTGGGGTTTTTTTAAATGGTAAAATTGCTATCCTAGATTTCCCTTTTCTAGTTTTCTTACAAAATCAGGCATAACACAGTCAAAACTGTCAGTGCAGTCAGTATTGAGATAGATGAACCAATGGTCTGCTTGGTATAAGGCACTGTCCCATGTAAGCCTGTATGTGTGTTTATGAATGCACAGCCAGCCCCCTACTCTTTCTCTCCCTCCCCGCCCCTCTCTCTCCCCCTCCTAAACAGCTGAAAGATGCTATTCAACATCTCTAGCCAAGGCTACGCATATACAGCCCTGACCAGTGGATCAAGCTGCAAATCATTCATGCAGCGTTTGTTCTCAGGTAGGATTCCTCCTGCAGCCAGGCTTATCGCAGAAGTCAGTTTCTGTGTGAATATAGCAGGCATGCACATAGTCACGGGCAGGGGACAGTCCCCCCCAATCAATCAAATAAATAAAAATGCTTAACTAACTGACCGATTGCATCACAGATCAATTGGTTCTGGAGCCCCCTCCAACGTAAATCTGGTTACACCCATGCTAGCAGGATTAAGGCGAATTACTTCAAGCCCTAAAGATGTTAAGGAGAGACTTAAATATGTACTAGACTCTCACCAGTCTAGTACATTTCTAGACTGTCTAGTACAGTCTAGTACAGAAATCAGCTGAATGTGCAACAATCCTAAGCATCCTGCCTTAAGCGCGAAAATTCAGAAATAAGTCCCACTGTCTTCAGCGGGACAAAGGTTGAGTAAATGCACATTTGCTGAGAAGTCAGTGCCATTTCCCCCACTCCTTCACAATTTGTGCAAAACACATCTTCACACCCTGCTGGGAAACAACATTTAATCTGCTTCATCTGTCTATATCAATGGTTGACTACTGGAGCTGTGAGTCTGTCTCTCATCCCAAAGGAGAGTAATTTACACATGTGCAAAGGCATGTTTTACTAAGAACCTGGCTAGCAATGGGTCTGTGGATGTCTGTCAGACATGTGTCTTGTTTATCTTCAGGAGGGCAGTTCCCTCCACCCCCCACTTTAGGTGGCCAATATATACCCGTACATTTATTTTCTGCTCTGCATGTTCTTCCATAATGTGAAGTTGACCCTCACATCTTTTTGTTTTGTTTTGTTTCTCTATTGTTCTTTGGGGCTAGCAACTGTGCTGTACTTCAGGATTTTGATAATGGGTACAGTGGTGCTGTGGGTTAAACCACAGAGCCTAGGACTTGCCGATCAGAAAGCCGGCGGTTCGAATCCCCGCGACGGGGTGAGCTCCCGTTGCTCAGTCCCTGCTCCTGCCCACCTAGCAGTTTGAAAGCACGTCAAAGTGCAAGTAGATAAATAGGAACCGCTCTGGTGGGAAGGTAAATGGCATTTCCGTGCGCTGCTCTGGTTAGCCAGAAGTGGCTTAGTCATGCTGGCCATATGAGCCAGAAGCTGTACGCCGCTCCCTCGGCCAATAAAGTGAGATGAGCGCTGCAACCGCAGTCGGCCACGACTGGACCTAATGGTCAGGGGTACCTTTACCTGCTGGTTACACACTGCCACATTCTGTGTTGCAGGTGCAGTATTTGGAATCACCTAGTTCAGTTTAATGAAGTTAAAAAATCTCTGAACTACACCTGAAAGTAATTGCTGGGTGAATGTGAATTACATTAATTTGGCTGCAGCACTTGGTTATGATTTCTAGTTCAACTTCAAGTGCATTCTCTTACGTCTGTTTTTTGCTCTTTTGATCCTTTAAGCTTAAAGAAAATAATTGTTGGGGAAAGTACATTAAACAAGCCACATACTTCTCTCTGTGTGTGTTGATGTTTTCTTAGTCATCTTAGCTCTAGTTTATGCTTCAGCACCACAGCTTGTAACATTCTGAATGCTGAAAACACTTTGCCAAGAATCATTCAGGTGAACTTGAAGTGAACTGTGAACTGAACATAAACTGAATTAGTTCATTTTGCAAAGGAGTGGACATTGAGGTGACAACTTCAGCAAAATATGGGGGGAGGCAGGTAAGCCCTTCCCCATATAATCACAAGACGTAGCACACTTTTGAATGGCAATGCCCATCAACTTTTGGGGGCCCCGACCCCCTCAAATATTTTAGGGGGGCCATATGGACCTCAGACTCTAGAAGTTGGCTCCAATGATGGACATGATCTGGAATTAGTTCCTTTGTGGACATGTTGAGCTTGAATGAGCTGGAGTTCCTATTTTAAATGAAGTTTCCAAGCTCTTCACAGAGGGTAAATGAAAATATGTTTCCATAGAGCCTGAAGATGTCTCTCTACTCAGAGCTGTGACCTATAACAAAGGGGCATAGACTCCCACACAAATTAAACAGGCTAAGGGGTAACCTATCCATTTCTGAAATTCATTAAGGAGCTACCACGACCACCTTGTTTGCTCCCAAGCTTGGAAGCAATAGTGGATGGAATTTGAAAGCAAGCAGCATTTGTTGCTACTGTTGTTGAATAGCATTGAAGAACTCTGACCAAGGCTTTGTACACCAGCCTATTATGAAAATCCAGGGCTGGCCAGAAGAATAAGCTTATGCCCAATGCTTTTAATGTTGACATTTGCAAATAAAATGAGCACTTGTACTGCAACCTAGAGTCCCATATGGTCTGTGAAATGTAGCATGTGGAACGCCTGTGGATGTGAAATGTGCACATGTGCTTTTCTGCATTCTGCATTTTCACCTCCATTGAAGTGAACATGGAAGCCCTAGCAGGCGAGGGATCTGTTTTTTTGTGTTGTATGCATTGGAGTCCACAAGAGATAGTTGGAGCAAAGTGTAAGAGTCTTCTATGCATACGTTCAAATAAGAGCGTGGAAAATTAAGGCTGATGACATTCTTGACCATTTCTGTCCTCGTGTTCTTTTGTTTCACATTTATGGAAATAACAGGAATATTTTGCCAGTTGAATATCTGAATCAATTTTTATACACAGCACTTTCAAGTGTTTCACTAGCAATGTTCTCAAAATTCCATAGAAGCCTATTTTAAATGCACATTGTCTGGCCTTGCCAGAAGGGATATCCATCAGTAAGAAACTAAATTTGAACAAAATGGAAACTGGCAATTTGAAGCCAGCCTTCTCATCATGTCAACCAAATTGGTTAAAAAGGCCTTCTGCAAGATGTTCTAGCAATATCAGGAAAAGAGAAAGTGGGAAATGGCCTTATAATCTGTTCATCTGAAATGATTAGCAAATCTAGTAGCAGCAGGGCATACCAAATAGAAAGCCTTTGTCACAATTTAACAGATACTTGTTACTACATCAGCAGCTCAATGAGGGACAAAATGCCAATTGGGAGATCCCTGGAAGGATGAATTAGCAGTTTGAGGGGCAATTTTTGTCAGGACTGTGACAAGAAAAAGGGGGAGGATTAATCTTGAGCTTTATCAGCCTAGACACACACACGCGCGCGCGCGCACGCGCACACACACACACAGCTAGTTTTTAAAAAATTTAAGAAGCCAGGCATGTTAAATGCAGTCACATATTTAATGTATCATCCATTTTGGTCCTTGTTAATGTTTACCATCTTTCTATGACGGTGTGTTTATGGGCAAGAGATCTTGGGTGGATCTACACACAGGGGGGGAAATGCTATAAAGAAGTCAGAAATTAAATCATTACAAAAAAGGGGGGGGGGAATTGCTATGGAAAATTGCAAAGAAATTTGTTTTCCTCTCCAGCACCATCTAGTATTGTGTGTTTATAACCTATTCAAAATGCTGTTTTGTGACTAATCTAGCTGATTCCTTGATTTGATTCAGTTAGGATTTAAAGGTGAACCTAGCTAATTCACACTTTCTGAAACAATGCGCAGACTAAAACTCAACCATGCTTTGAACTGTAAATTTTGTGATGCACTTCTCCAGCCAAATAATGCAGGCAGAAAAATGCATGTAGTAGTAAAATTAACAAACCAAAATGTGTTACATTAGGGGAGATCGCTTTGCAAAAAAAGTGTGCATTAGGAAAAATTGCATTCAAGGAGGTATATGTTAGGATAAATCTGTGCCAAAATGCTGATGAATTTTCACGAAGACCTTTTGTTTGCTTGTTTTAAAACAGTTGTGAAAATGTGAAGAAATCAACTTAATATTGGGAAACCAAGAAACACAGAGAAATTGAAATTGGCAGATTCACCATCATTAATTGTGGATAATCTCTTTCCTCCTTAGATTCAAGCTGTGTAGCCAAGGTTCCTTATCTACTGTTAACCAGGCCGCTCTGTTGTTATCGATGGGGCTCTTAAACATAACTGACTGGACGTCTGCAGTGCTTAGGAATGGTTTAGTTTACTGGAATGGAGGTAAAGAGTGTTATGTTCTTCTCTCTAAGGTTCAAGAGCAGCTCAACAAATAGCAGAACAGCTGAAATCTACATGCGGAAACAGGTTCTTTCTGCATATAGCTCTATTTTACCAGCCATGCAAAAGCTACCTGTGACGTGTGTGTGTGCATGCACACGTGTTTGGGTTCAGTGTGGTGTGGTGGAGTCTACATTTTGTAGTTGATGGCGTGAACCAAGTGTAGCACTCTAAACAGGGGAGCACAAGTCTCCCAATAGTCAGTCCTGCAAGAATACAAGAAAATCAGCATGATGGTGAGGCAAATAACCCCCTGAAATAGATAATATAGGCAGCCATCTATTTGGCGCTCTCTGCTTGAGTGCTAATGTGAATAACAATGTCACTCTTGCTATGGAGAGTGGGCCTCAGTCAACTGTTGAATGTCTTCAGCAACATATTTTGAGGAGGGATGTGTTTGTGAAAAGCTGTCTTGGTGGTGGGCAGGATAGAAAAGTACCTGAAGGCTTGCAACTGCTGAGGGAACATTTCAAGTTTTTTTTTTTTACACAATAGAAAAACGAGGCAGTTGATTAGCAAGACAATTGCTGAGGGAACGTAAGAACAAGTTTGGCAAATAAAATAAAGTATAGGTTCACTTATACACAAACTGAAATTGTCCTTCTCACTTCAGCATTTGCTGTGCAGTGGTACCTCGGGTTACATACGCTTCAGGTTACAGACTCCGCTAACCCAGAAATAGTACCTCGGGTTAAGAACTTTGCTTCAGGATAAGAACAGAAATCGTGCGGCGGCAGCGGGAGGCCCCATTAGCTAAAGTGGTGCTTCAGGTTAAGAACAGTTTCAGGTTAAGAACGGACCTCTGGAATTAATTAAGTACTTAACCCGAGGTACCACTGTAGGTCTAAAATTGCTGTGACTACTGTTGGCCACACAGTGCCTGAACATTCAGCTCTTTGAAGGAAGAGTGAGGTGTATTTAATAAAATAATAATAAAATATGTGCCACATTTAAGCCAACAGTGGGCTTAGAGCTGGTCCTCGGACATTTTGTTTTAAACATATATTTGTTTCTATTCAACTCATATCTTATATTTCAATCAATTCTATAACCCATTATGTTGTGTTGGCTTTATTGATAGAACCAGTTCAACCCTGGCTCCTTTCAAGTTTCCCTTCATTCACAAAAACATCCATGCAGATTCCTAAAGCCATATTATCACGTCTCCATCTTTTCCAAAGCACTGCCTTTTAGCTTTACTAAAGGCGACTTATTTCCATTTTGAGACACACACATTCCAGAGGTATCATGAAGCGGCACTTGTTTTGGCTTTTAAAAAGTTATTCCCAATTTTGTTAACACATGCCACAGCTCACGAGTCTTCTGGATAAGAAAGTTCCTGACAGTATCCTTGGTGACAGTTGCTATAGCATTTGTCAGAATTTCAGTTCTGCTCATTCTTCAAAAGCCTATGTTTGGACATCTCTGTGGGAGGCTTGTAGTTCTACTAACATCAGGCTTTATAGACTTTATTGCTCTGCTCCCGCTAGGGAATAATCTGTTATTACTATCTTCTCCACCTGGAGCATATCTCAGATATTTCTGGCAATACCACCTTTCATTCTTGCTTTATATCTTCTCTATATCTGTTGCTGCACATTTCCCCTCTTTTCCTATTCCCAAACCAACATTGTTGTCCTAATCCTCAGACTTTTATATAATTCTCTTCCTTTATCCATTTTCTTGTTTCTTTTGGGGGGTATGATCACATTAAACCTGACATGCAACCATAAGAAACTCTCTGGGAACGTTTAACACATTGTACACAGCAAACCTGACTGTGCCACTGAATTGACAGTCAGTGGGAAGCTGGAGCCAAATCAGATCACAAGAGCACCATGTTTGAAAACTTATTTTCTTACATTTTCACTTTACACTTCAGGGACATACTTAGAACTTCTTAGGTGCATATCTTAAAAAAGCACAGCACAAGGTTTTGACTTACCATGTGATCCAGATCTGGGCTCTTGGTTTAGCTCTCCCACATAAACCACGAGCTGTAAACTATAGGACAAACCTTGGTAATGGCTGGTAGTTTGTTAGGAGAGCATTAAAGCATGTGCCCAGGTGCATACCATGGCTTAACTCAGCAAAACAACCAGGGAAGAAAATAGCCTCCTCTCCAGGTGCAACAAAATCTGTCCCCTGCCCCAACTCCATTGCTGTATTTAGTCCCCAAACACCCTCCAAAAACGCCACAAAAGGTAGATGGGTCTACCTTTGGCCACAGCCACATCTCTCACACACAAGAGTTTTCTCCAAAGAGGGAGAGAATTATTTCATAGGTAATGAGAGTGAAAGGGGAAGAGCCCTTTCGATTTATGGAACTGCTCTGCAGAAGAGGGGTATCTCGTCCCATTTTGTCACATGAGACGAAACGGGAATGTGCTGCCCTGTGCTTCCTCTAGTGCTGCCCCCACCCACCACTTCCACTGCTGATGGAATGCCCCCCTCGCCAAATATGGTGAGAGATGGGGCATTCCACAAGGCATTGCCACTCTTTGCCTCAGGGGTGGGGAAGATGAACGGCAATGCCACACGCTGGAATGCCTCCCTTTTGCTGGTGAGAGAAGGACATTCCAGGTGGTGGATGTGCTCAGGCAGATAATAATACCCAGCCACTCTGGGTGGTTACCAACAGAAAACTAAAAACAGAATAAAACTTCAAGCATTAAAAACTTCCCTAAACAGGGCTGCCTTCAGATGTCTTCTAAAAGTCAGATAATTGTTTATTTCCTTGACATCTGATAGGAGGGCATTCCACAGGGTGGGTGTCGCTACTGAGAAGGCCCTCTGCCTAGTTCCCTGCAACCTCACTTCTTGCAGTGAGGAAACTGCCAGAAGGCCCTCGGCGCTGGACCTCAGCGTCCGGCTGAATGATGGGGCTGGAGACTCTCTTTCAGGTATACTGGGCTGAGGCTGTTTAGGGCTTTAAAGGTCAGCACCAACACTTTGAATTGTGCTTGAAAATGAACTGGGAGCCAATGTAGGTCTTTCAGGACCGGTGTAATATGGTCTTGGTGGCCACTCCCAGTCACCAGTCCAGCTGCCGCCTCTTGCACTTCCACCACCTGAGGAGGGTACATTGCTCCACCTCATCAATTGGCCAGCACTGCTCCAGAGCAATATGAAACCTGTTTCACCCACTTCAGGAAAATCTTATCTCCAGCCAGGTTCGATATTTTGACTGATAACTTCCTCTTTGGAAGGGTTAAAGGCTGAAGGCTGACTTTTTTAAAAAAGGAAGAAAGGAAACTCACACACTGTGACCCCTTGCAGGCACGGGCCCTGGTGGAATTGCTCCAACTGCCCTGTGGCTTATCGGTCCTTGGGGGTCAGCATGCAAAGCAAATAATCAAAGGATATTTCAAACTTGCCAACTATGTTTGTGGCTTGGTTCTGCTCATTTGCAGAGATTGTAGCTCATTAGTCAGAACAATTTTATTAAGATAGAAGATTTAAAAAACAAAACCCAGCTTGTCTTTGTCTAAGAGAACAGCCTCTAGACTGAGTACCCATGTATATTTTTCAGTATAAGTTGTCTTCCTGCTTTTTCATAAGTAGATAAAAGAAGAGCCCTGTTGGATCAGACTGATTCTTGTGGTGGCCAACGAGATGCCTATGGGAAGCCGGCTGACAGGATATGAGGGCATTGGCACTGCATAGCAAGTTAGCGTTACCAAGAAAGAAGGTTCACTTCCAAGATGAAATGGATATTGACAGTGGCCTGAATTCCTGGTTCATTCATGTATATGTACATGTTGGGCAGTGGGAATTAGGCAGGAGGGTACAGGAATTTATTTATTTAATTTTCATTTATTAAAGTTGTATACCGCCCTATACCCGCAGATCTCAGGAATAACCCTGTGCCTCCCTTTTGTTCACAACAGCTACAAAAGTATCATAAAAATCAACCCTCCCCCAAAAATGAGGTGGAAAAGATCTGTGTTTATTCAAGGAATGTACGTACCTGCATTTAAAAAAAAATACTTGAATTTATGCTAGAGAAAAACACTTCCGATTCTCAGTGTGAAAATGGCAGCATTGGTGTGAGCCTCGCCAACAAATTCAGCAACAGATTACATTTTTCATGTGTCTCTACCGATGATACAATGGTTGCCAAAACAAAGCAAAGGGCGTATTTTAGCAATTCTGCCACTCTGTACCACATCTGCTTAGCTTAATATGGGCAAAAAAACAGAACCTCTTCCAGAGCTGGCTGGTTCCCTTTTGTTTTGCATCTCTGCTGCCTGACAAGCTCTCCCTGCTCAACAGGAAATTCTAAACCTTACAGAGAATCTGTGGTCCACAGTTATAAACAAAGTGTAGTAGATTTACTTTAAGTCTAATTATATAAGATGTCTACCTTGGAAATGCCCAATAATTTTTTTTTGTAAATACTTTAAGCAGGCACTCAGTGGTCGTGAAATTAATAGGCCTACATAAAAAAACAAAGAGGCAGGCATGATACAAGAAGGCGCCAGGAAGACTACTTCAGGGAACTCTGTTGTAGGGCTTCTAACTCCTAGGCTGCAACATCCTTCTTATTCCAATGTGCAGCCTTCAAAGAGCCATACCTCATGTTCGGTAGTGTTCTATGCTACTTTCCTCTAATTAAAAAAAATTAAAAGCATCTGTTCAGGCTGTCTTAAAATAATCATAAAGCTGAGAGGTAGTATGTGATGGAGAGTTTGTAATGTAACATGTTAGGTTGTAGAAGTTATTTATCATCGTCATCAGGGCTTTTTTTAAAGCTGGAACTTGCCAGAACTGAGTTCTGGCACCTCTCGGATAGGTGCCATTGCTGTTATAAGAGAACAAGGGAGGTGTTCATGGTGAGTTCCAGGACCCCTTTTTCTAGAAAAAACCCCCAGCACTGTTTATTACTAAGGGCATGTGGAGCTCATCGAACCGGGATGGTAGCCCATCTAGGAGAAAGAAAGCTGAACTTGAAGCTGAACTTGAAGCATGGGAAGCCCCAACAAAAATTTATAATTTGGCAGAATATTTGGACTATATGATATGTATTTGTATAATTTGGAATACTTAATGTGATTTGATTGGATTGTTAAAATGGAAAATCTAATATATATTTTTTTTAAAAAGGAGAAAGAAAACTCTGATCCTAAACTTATGCTGCTTTGTGTGATATCTTCAGGAGGAGGAGGAGGAGGAGGAGGAGAAGGAGAAGGAGAAGGAGAAGAAGAAGAAGAAGAGGAAGAGGAAGAGGAAGAAGAAGAGAAGAAGAGTTTGGCTTTGATATCCCGCTTTATCACTACCCGAAGGAGTCTCAAAGCGGCTAACATTCTCCTTTCCCTTCCTCACCCACAACAAATACTCTGTGAGGTGAGTGAGGATGAGAGACTTCAAAGAAGTGTGACTGGCCCGAGGTCACCCAGCAGCTGCATGTGGAGGAGCGGGGACGCGAACCCGGTTCACCAGATTACGAGACTACTGCTCTTAACCACTACACCACAAAGGCTAATGAGTAAATGTAACACAAATCCAAAATGGAGTCCCTAAGGTGGTTGGATGGTGCCTTGTACGTCTCCTTCCGGCAACTCCGGCAGCCAAGCTGGTGCCAAGTGTATTGCTCTTCTTTCCTTTGGACCACGTCAATGAGGCTGAGAGGAATGGAGAGGAGGGCCTTGTCTGGACAGCCCAAGACCTCCATACACACTTCCCAGGCTTGTGCCCCAGGGAGGTCACTTTGGTGCTGCTAACACAGCAGTTTGACTTCACTCCCAAAGGCGAACTCCATTGTCTCTTGAGACAGATGGATAGAGATGGATGTCAAGAGCCATGCAAAGTGAGACCACCGGTGCAGCTCCTCAATTGATTATCAGGCTTTGGCAAACTCATAAAAATGGGTTTCCACATGGAGGCTTAATATTGTACAGTGGTACCTCGGGTTAAGTACTTACTTTGTTCCAGAGGTCCGTACTTAACCTGAAACTGTTCTTAACCTGAAGCACCACTTTAGCTAATGGGGCCTCCCGCTGCTGCCGCGCCGCTGGAGCACGATTTCTGTTCTCATCCTGAAGCAAAGTTCTTAACCTGAAGCAATATTTCTGGGTTAGCAGAGTCTGTAACCTGAAGCGTATGTAACCTGAGGTACCACTGTAAAGGGTTGCCAAGATATTGCTATCAAATAACCAGCAATAGTTTTGTTTTGTGTGTTTTTTCTTCAGTTTATCATATTTTCCTTAGAAATGGTAAATCCAGATTAAAGGGGGAATTGTGGAGTGGCCTTTTTTTGCCAGTGAAGTCACACAGACACTGCAAAAAAGGATTTCATGCCTGAACATGCCCCCAGTGACCACCTGGCATCAAACAAACAAAAAACCAGAGATGCTGCATGGTGTTTAACCTTTCCCCCAAAACCAGTTTTCCTTTCAATACTGCTGCTCTCAATTTCTTTTGATACAGATCAGGAAAGCACTTTTGAGTGGGAAAATGGCTGGCAAAGGAAGTGTCAAGTCCCCCCTTCCCTCCTTGTCCTTCTTCCATTCCTGCTTTTCATTTTAAAAAGAGAGGGAAAGGGAAATTAACATGGAACTCCACAGAAAGTATACTTTGGCGCAAATCCAGAACTGGCATTTGCTAGGGCTCTTTTAAGTGTCAAGATCTGAAATATTTTATTCCGAGATTGGGCAAGCAGTCACTGTAGAAACTGTTCTGTTTGTCTAGCAAGATGCATGGTAGTAACTGAGGCACAAAGAAGAAACAAAAGATAAAACCCAGCAACTAACAAAACACAATAACAGAGTTGCCCATTTTCTTTCTTTCTTTCTTTCTTTCTTTCTTTCTTTCTTTCTTTCTTTCTTTCTTTCTTTCTTTCTTTCTCATTTTGGTCAGCTCAAGTCAGTTCTAACACCTATTTGGAGTTCTGCCTTTTTTCCTTTTTTATTTTTAGGGTGAATGATGCCCCAGTGCAGTAGCTCCCCCTTCCCCGAAACTGCTTGGCGGGTCACAGGAATAACACTGCCAGATTGCTAGTCAGCAATGTTTATCATCTGAAGAACTACAAAGTTATCTGATTAGCTTTAAAACTCTGGGTTTTGTTCTCGATTAATGCAGATTTTCTTGGTAAACATGCCCAACAGAGGTGAAATGCACATCTTGACAACCGTGTCCTAAACTGGGGGTGCTGTAAAATGAAACCAAACTATCCTTCCAAACAGGGGATACTGCTGAAGTGAAATCACTGCTCCAAAATGTTTAATTCTGTTAAAACAAAAGATTCCTTCCATCTCTCCATCCCTTACCTTCTTGAGCTTTGGGGTTTCCCCAAACAGCTTGGTGAACACCCCAAGTTCAGACTACGATTTGTTCCCAAGAGCTTCATAACATGTCATGAAAATAAGCATGGTTGATCCCTGAAACTTTGCCCTCGAGTTCTGCTTTGATTATGCCAAATTGCTACCTTTATGTAATCACCCACTTTATCTTGATTCACTATATTGAGTATTGCACATTGACACAAATAATTATAAAATTTACATACATACTTCTGGGGGAAAATGGAACTGTTTATAAATTGGTATTATCCCTTAATTGTAGAGATGAAAAGGTATTGTATGAAATGAGCAGTTACTATATAGTCTTCCTTCTTTCTTTGGTGATCACTCGTAGCTGAGTAAGATTGTCTTCCATAAACACGGTTTTAACAATGAGTCCGTAAGTGACTGTGGAGGCCAATTCTGGATCCACACGTCCTTCCACATTGGTTTCTGGGTGGGAGATATGAGATGATGCTATGGAGGGCTGGCATCATGACACAGCATTGCCAGACAGCTGTGTTATAAGAATTTTAATGTCTCAAATACAGAATAAATATTCATACATGCACACATATCTAAATATATGAACCCTGTGTCTGAAATAGCATGGAAGACCAATCCTGAAGTCGTTTTGACTCTCCCAATGACCTCAAATATTCCTCTGCAGTAAAGGAGGCAAATGGGGAAAGCCTTCCCATTGTCTTTTTGCTTGCAAATCCTGTCTTAAGTGCATATTTGTGTCTGAATAGGGTGAGCCTGTGACCTGGATTCAGGAACTAAAGTATTAACCAGCACAAAAGAATGCCCAGGCTGCCCAAGTAATGCAATCGGTGAATATTATCAGGTATCCTGGCAGGCAGGATTTCTGCTGTAGACTGCCTCCCTGTGTGAGGTATGTAAAATGTTTTGGGGGGTGGTCTTGGGCTACAGGGTGGGCAATATCAAAAGTCTATATAAGGGCTTGCGCACCATTGTTCAGGGTTCTCCTCCCTCCTGTGTGTGGTGAGTGTTGCAACAGTCCCTTTAATAAAGATCAGGCTTACTAGCCGCTTTGCTTCTCAGTATACTCTGGTTGGCCTCTGTTTTCTCCTACCGACAGGGAACCCACTTAAGAACTCTATACGGGCTCTGGAATGCCCCATAAGGGAAAGGGAGCAGTTTTTCTTCTAACAGCTGCCAAGACTCTAATACTCTGTCAGAGCCCATTACTCATACCCCTGCACCCCTAATTTAATGTGTCTTGAATCAGCACTGGGGAGACAGGAGGAGAATTCTGGGACAACACTGGGATGGGGAGATCATTTTGTGGATGATGACCATTAATGGGGAGATTGTTGTTTGTTATTGTTTAGTCATTTAGTCATGCCTGACTCTTCATGACCCCATGGACCAGAGCACGCCAGGCACTCCTGTCTTCCACTGCCTCCCGCAGTTTGGTCAAACTCATGCTGGTAGCTTCGAGAACACTATCCAACCATCTTGTCCTCTGTTGTCCCCTTCTCCTTGTGCCCTCAGTCTTTCCCAACATCAGGGTCTTTTCCAGGGAGTCTTCTCTTCTCATGAGGTGGCCTCAGCTTCAGGATCTGTCCTTCCAGTGAGCACTCAGGGCTGATTTCCTTAAGGATGGATAGGTTTGATCTTTTTACAGTCCATGGGACTCTCAAGAGTCTCCTCCAGCACCATAATTCAAAAGCATCAATTCTTTGGTGACCAGCCTTCTTTATGGTCCAGCTCTCACTTCCATACATCACTACTGGGAAAACCACAGCTATAACTATACGGACCTTTGTCAGCAAGGCAGGTGCAAAGCCACATTTTGCTCTGTTATGGACAAGCTTGGTGTTACATAAAGCCACTCAGCACCAAGCTATTTCTGGGAACATAAATGACCTAAATTGTTTTCCAGCCCCTCAAGAAGTGGTTCTGTTTCTTTGTTACAGCTTTCCCACCCAATGTGGGCATCTTTGTCAGTCTGCCAGTTGACCAAATAATTTCACTGTCTGGAATGAAACCATTAAAGGCAACAATAACGAAAACATATTTTCTGACTTACTTGCTTTAAGTGTTGACAGCCATGCAGAATTTAACTGAAACGGCAATGTGGGTCGCCGTACTTCTTCAACAACAACATTGCGTAACATGTGTCACTGTGCCACAAACTTAATTCAAGCTGCAAGGGTAATAATGTTGGGGAATTAGACCATCCACATATATGGTAACACATATTTCCCTTGGTTTTGGATTCTGGGATTTTAAAACAAGTTACTTTCCACCTTAACTCCTTTTCAACAATATCCTGTCAGGCAGCTGTCCAATGACCTTTTTGAAAAGACTTCACAGAGTAATTGAAAATGAATTTTATAATAAACTGCTTTCAGAAGGAAATGCATTCTTGGAAATATTTATAGTTCTTTAGATGTTGATACCTGGGCATCCTAGTGCCTGGTCACAGATGTCAATCAACCTTAATCTGCCTTTAGGTGCTTCTTCCCAACCTTCTCTGGAGGCCCAAAGTTGCGCTCCACTCTGCTGGTGTCACAGTTTCCCCACATTAGACTCAAGCCTCCCCAAAGAAGTGCACACACTTGTATGTAAAGAAACGAAGTCCTCCTCTCATGAAGCAGAATTGTACTTGTCTTTTGACTGTGTTAAGTCACTTCAGAATGTAGACAATGTATTGTGATCGACCACACTGGCAGTCAGGGATGCAGGTGGCGCTGTGGGTTAAACCACAGAGCCTAGGACTTGCTGATCAGAAGGTCGGCGGTTCAAATCCCCGCGACGGGGTGAGCTCCCATTGCTCGGTCCCTGCTCCTGCCAATCTAGCAGTTCGAAAGCACGAAGTGCAAGTGGATAAATAGGTACCGCTCTGGCGGGAAGGTAAACGGTCTTTCCGTGTGCTGCTCTGGTTCGCCAGAAGTGGCTTAGTCATGCTGGCCACATGACCCGGAAGTTGTACGCCAGCTCCCTCGGCCAATAAAGCGAGATGAGCGCCGCAACCCCAGAGTCGGCCACGACTGGACCTAATGGTCAGGGGTCCCTTTACCTTTACCTTACACTGGCAGTCAAACTAAATGTGATGTTGGAGTGATTGAAAATTGTCCATTTTTATTTTTATTCCCCCGCCCCCCAAAAGTCAGCTTTTTCAGGCAGGGTGAGGGCTGAATTGGATCAGGAGGACTATGGAATGCAGGTTTGGCTTAACTCTTTTTCTCCTACTGTCTTCCCCACTAAAAATGTCCCTTCAAAGCTGCTGTTTGTTCCAATTACAAACATTTACTGTTACAGATTTTCCCCTTCTCTGCTGCAATGGAACCAGGGCATAATGGAATAATCAGATCACCCTAAACCGCAAATTTAGTTAAACCTCAGGAACATTGCATGGGTAAATGACATCATCACAATGTATGTGCAATGCTAGAAACCTTTAGGCATGCAAAATGAGACCTAACACAGGCATCCCTTGGTTTGCTAAGCCTCACCATTAGTGATGCCAGAGAAATCAGAGAAAAATTGCAATGGAAGTGGAAATTGTCTGGAATTGAGATCAATCCAGCGAATATGATTGGTAGTCACTGTTGTTACGTTCAGTCTACAAACAATACATAATTGGTTATGCTCCCCTCCCACAGCCATTTGCATTGTGTTTCATTTCATTTCAATTCACTCTTAAGTTGTATGCCACATTTCTATATTACTACAGTGGGTGGCGCTGTGGGTAAAACCTCAGTGCCTAGGACTTGCCGATCGCATGGTCGGCGGTTCGAATCTCCGCGGTGGGGTGAGCTCCTATCGTTCGGTTCCAGCTCCTGCCCACCTAGCAGTTCGAAAGCACCCTTAAGTGCAAGTAAATAAATAGGTACTGCTTTATAGCGGGAAGGTAAACGGCGTTTCCGTGTGCTGCTCTGGTGCCGGTTCGCCAGAGCAGCTTCGTCACGCTGGCCACGTGACCCGGAAGTGTCTGCGGACAGCGCTGGCTCCCAGCCTCTAGAGTGAGATGAGCGCACAACCCTAGAGTCTGTCAAGACTGGCCCGTATGGGCAGGGATACCTTTACCTTTTTACAGTGGTACCTCAGATTAAGTACTTAATTCATTCCGGAAGTCTGTACTTAAACTGAAACTGTTCTTAACCTTTAGCTAATGGGGCCTCCTGCTGCTGCCGCACCTCCGGAGCATGATTTCTGTTCTCATCCTGAAGCAAAGTTCTTAACCTGAAGCACTATTTCTGGGTTAGCAGAGCCTGTAACCTGAAGCATATGTAACCTGAAGCGTATGTAACCCGAGGTACCACTGTATACACAAGGCAGTTTACAGCAACAAAATACACAACAAAGAGCACACACCTTATAATAATCTGATCCGATATAGAAAGTCATAATAAAACATAACTTTAAAATGGAATGACTTGTATCAGATAACGTAATATTCCATAAGCTATTAGAATATAATAGTACACTATAAAATTAACTCTCAAAACAGTACAGAGCCTTTGTTTTGAAATGAATGTGGTGGAATAACAATAGTTATGCAAGTTAATTAATTAATTATGTGACTTACATAATTTCACCATAGTGGACAGCTAGATGAATAATGCTCTTTTTGGTTGAAAGCAAAGTGCAAGGGAATGGAAACAGTAGTACACACGATGAATACACAGTAGAACAAAAAGCAAAGCCTTCCAACATCTTTATTCACCAAACATGTATGAAGGATCTCAGCTTTGTCAATAAAAACCACCTGTTTGAGGGAAGGAAGGAAACTGAAGCCAGGTTCCTGGGCTTTCTCCTGTCTCCTCCAACAAATGAGTTGCTGTACATGTGGATCAGAGCTTCTGATTATGATGCTACAAACCAAACATTCTTTTTTTTTTAAGGATTGGTTGAAAACTAGCATGAGCAACATGAAGCATTCTGGGAGCTTCTATCATCCATTAAAAATTTCCGATGAGTATTCATTCTTCTAAAACCATTTATATTTTTAGGATATCTTATTTCTTTATGACTAAAAGGGAACCTTACCATCACAAAATAAAACAAAAGCTGGATTTGAAAATAACTCATAACTCCCCCTCCCCAAGAGCTTAAAGGAAAATACCAAATATCAAAAGACTTTCATTAAAAGGACAAGAACTGGCAACTCTGAAGACTGCAGGATTTTGCAACTTGTCGTTCGTTCCTTCTATAGACTCTCCCTTTGAAGGCTGAAAAAAAGTTTGAATGGAGTTCATCAAAGAAACATTCATCCTCCAAATTGCCAAAGAAACTGCAGTTTGTTAGAGGAAGAATTTAATAAAGTTAGGCACATTCGGGTGATAGGTCATTCTTGACTTCCTGTCGAAGACTTGGGTACCTGTCATATCACTGTTCACACTGTTAATGTCGAGGTATGGGATCAAAAGCATCCCATGTTTCCTTAAATCTGCTGAACTCAGCAGTCAAAACACACATAATTTTCTCACAATTGCTTGAAATGGATTTGCAGCAGTTCATAGAAGGATGCAATCAGACCCAGCATGTTTCATGCTGTTGGTTGTTTAGAAAGCATGCTCTTAATACTCCAGCAAATTATATTATAGCTGAGGCTTTAAAGATATCCTACATTAAGTTTCAAACGGCATCTTGGTAGTAGAAGGCATTGCAGCATTTTCCAACGTGCATATATTTGCATAAAGTCCCAACGCTGCCGTGATCTATGCTATTAAAATACTAAGAAAAGAAGTGGGATTTTGAGAAAGCAAACAGAATTGATGGGCCTTCTGAGGGACTCTGCATTAATGCAATTAACCACCTGCCTAGATCTAATTGCTGCACTCAGGGCTCAGAGACCAACAAAATGCACTTTGGACATCAGCCTGTTAAATGTGCAGGTGTTTTCAAGATCCGGAAACATAGTGATGGCTAATTGCTGTACATGTTACATAAACACACAGCTCTCCTTGTTTTTGGCACAGGAGGAAAATGTGCAAAAAGAAATAAATTCTTTATGGTGCACAAAATGGTGACTGAAACAGCTATTTTATATATACATATTAGATTTGCACATGTATATTTCTTTTTAGCATCACAACATCCTGTTCTTCATTACTAGACTGGTGTAACTTTCATTACAGTGGTACCTCAGGTTACATACGCTTCAGGTTACAGACTCCGCTAACCCAGAAATAGTGCTTCAGGTTAAGAACTTTGCTTCAGGATGAGAACAGAAATTGTGCTCTGGCGGCGCGGCGGCAGCAGGAGGCCCCATTAGCTAAAGTGGTGCTTCAGGTTAAGAACAGTTTCAGGTTAAGAACGGACCTCCGGAACGAATTAAGTTCTTAACCTGAGGTACCACTGTATACGATGAGTGGAAAGTTAATGGGGGAATGTGTTGGCATGACAGCTCCCTCATTTGTTTAGGGCAGGCATGTCCAACAGGTTGATTGTGATCTACTTGTCGATCGCGGGGGTGCTGCAGGTCAATTACTGGATTTATTAAGTTGATCAATGACAATGGGTAGATCACTGCCAGATTTTTTTATACTGGGAGTAGATCGCTGTCTCTTTGGAGTTGGACGTGCCTGGTTTAGGGTTACGACTGTCAGCTTGCAAATAGGATGGTGTGGAACCACGTTGCTGTGTAAATCAGTGAGAGGAGCTGCAATTCTGGATCTGGCATGTAAATCCCCTCTTCCTTTCATTCTCTGTGTCAATGCTTGTTCTGCGGTTGCAGCAGTAGGTTGGCTGAAAGGGTTTTGAGGACTGTGGAACAGGGGTGGGAAAACTTTTTGGCTTGGTGAGTGAGGTCTCTATCTCCCCCCTTCACCCTACAGGTCAACTTTGACAGAGGATGAGGCCACCCACTTAGATGTCAAGAACACACAAGGTGACTAATAGGTGATAGCTTTGCATACACAAGGGAGGACACGGGTGGTGCTTTGGGTAAAACCTCAGCGCCTAGGACTTGCCGATCACATGGTCGGCGGTTCGAATCCCCGCGGCGGGGTGCGCTCCCGTCGTTCGGTCCCAGCGCCTGCCAACCTAGCAGTTCGAAAGCACCCCCGGGTGCAAGTAGATAAATAGGGACCGCTTACCAGCGGGAAGGTAAACGGCGTTCCGTGTGCTGCGCTGGCTCGCCAGATGCAGCTTGTCACGCTGGCCACGTGACCCGGAAGTGTCTGCGGACAGCGCTGGCTCCCGGCCTATAGAGTGAGATGAGCGCACAACCCTAGAGTCTGTTAAGACTGGCCCGTACGGGCAGGGGTACCTTTACCTTTACCTTGCATACACAAATCATGTGCTATATGGGTCTAATCTGAATTGTTACTGTCACATACAGTAACCCCTGCCTCGTGAGGATCCATATTAATTAGGGCTGAGATGAAATTTCTGATGAAAGTTTTCTGATAGATTTTGAGTTCTTCTTGAACTACTGGATAATTCCACTAGTCCTCTGAATGATTTTAGGCAAAACAGGCTCCCAAGTTTCATGATTTGTGATGCAATGGTGGATCCATTTTTCATATTTCCATTATTATTTTAATATTGTTGAGCCAAGCAATGGGCTTGATCCTTCTTACCTCCAGTCCTTCTCTTCCAGACCATTATTTCCACCACCCACCAATCTGAATAAATAACAGGCTTTTGTCAACATTATGTCAGCCAACATTTCTCATAAAATAATTTTCTGACAAATTTTGAAAACCTTCTGAATTGAGCTGTTCCTGAAGTGTTGGAGAATTCTCCCCAGAGAATATTCAGCAAAGTACTCCTCTCCCAACTTGCTGTTCATAAATAGCATGGACAGTGTTGGGAGTCCACTTTTGCTCAGCCCTC
Source organism: Podarcis muralis (assembly GCF_964188315.1). Classification (NCBI taxonomy): domain Eukaryota; kingdom Metazoa; phylum Chordata; class Lepidosauria; order Squamata; family Lacertidae; genus Podarcis; species Podarcis muralis. Next base: position 53,553,053 of record NC_135663.1, on the reverse strand, counting down.
ATATCTATTCCTTACCATGTGCAATGGCTGCATTTCATCTTTATCTTATTTCATCATCACAACAACCTCATATTACAGACTAGAAGATTAAAGGCTGCCAAGGATATTTCATGTCTGAGCAGAGATTTGAACTTGGGCCTCCCATTTCCAAAGTCTGCAGAAAAGATGCAAATAAGATAAATGAGAGACTATTTCCAAGTATCACATTGAAAACAGCACTTTGCACTTCCAAGTACCTTCCATGTGTCCGGTGTGTGACTGGGGTACTTGAAGGTGGAAAAGAATAAAAACTCTAATGTAAAATGGCTCATTAAGAATAGCACCGATGTAAGCAGCTAGAAGAAATAGGCAGGATAAAACAGGCTCTGTAATTTCCTCAAAGCTCAGTTTGTGTATTCCATTTCTTGGAAAATGAGGAAGATATGAAAATTAAGCATATGACATTTTCCTGGATTACTGAATGCTTATTTCCCCTAGCAAACAAACATCAGGCTTTTTTGTTTTGCTTTGTTTCTTCTGCCTACTTAGAATGAGGGGGAAAGAGTACATCATTACAATTTGCTGTTTTTAATTACAGCTTGATGTACTAGCAAAATTCAAGGAATTCTCTATGATGTTCTGTTACATAAAGAGTCCAGCATATCTTTGTTCTTGCGATGAACCCGGAACACACTTGTCTATTTCAGAACAAATTGCAAATCATTAGTGGCTATTAGAATCATTCTGTGTTCCTGTAACCATATTTAAATATGGAGTCTTTCCTGGTAATAAGCCACTTTTCTAGAATGGATAGTCAGGAATCATAACAACATCTCTTTAAATAAACTAAATAAGTAAGAACTTTTTTTTTTTTGCCAAAGCCTCAGCTCACTTAGATGATGAGGCCCACTGCATTTGAGGAAGATGCCTCTGTGCTTTAGGAAGTAAATGAAAAAAAGAAATATATTGTGGGAAGCTGAGATCAGTCACACATGGCACACAACACAGAAGTGACCAAAGGACTTACAGGTGAAAATGTACAGAACACACTCAAGAATATCACACCATACACCCCTTTGTTGTGCGACACCATTTCAATCTGCAGATGGAATCATGTACTTGAAGGCTTCACCACATTAAAACAAAAATTGCTTCAACACAAAAAGACCCAGCCACCATGGCCAATGGTTGAGGGTGATGGGAGTCGGAATCCAAAAACATCTGAAGGATGCCAAGGTACGGATCCTTGGCTTACCAAGTAAGAATGCATTTATGGTTTTGTTTCTGTGGATTGTATTCAGCTAACTTTTACTAGGTGTGGACTCATTGAAATTAATGGGCATGGCTCATTTAGGTCCATTAGTTTCAATGGTTGACTCTGAGTAAACTTTAGTTGAATACAACCCTATTGTCGCATCTATAGCTATCAAATATTATGCTGAGATCCTCATATTATTCCAGGCTGAGAATATGTTGGCTGGATCTGTATATCAGCTATTTGCCTTAAAGGACAGTGTAGAAAAAATAGAATTATTTCTTCCCCACAAATCTCCCTATCCATGGAAAGAATTATCGGTGTCCCACACTGAGGCACCACACACCTGTATTTATTTTATTTTTTAATGAATTCACTTCCTATATTGAAGAAAATAAAATAAAAACCTGCATTTTTCAACAGAACTCTGTCTGCAGTGCACAAAACACAAATGTGCCCATAACAGACTAAGCTCCACCATATGTTCTTTTCCTTTCTGAGGTTCTATATTAAGAAAACTCCATGTGTTATTTTTGTTACTCATAAATCCATCCATTCACTCATGGCAGATGCTAAAGGAACATCTATTAACACTTTTGCTGGGTGCTGAAAACCTTGCTTGGTTTTCTATTAATGCATCATGATTTAAAAGTCCGCACAGACATATATAATACTCATACATACTTTGGAGTAGGGCTTTTTTCAGCCGGAACTCACTGGAACTCAGTTCCAGCACCTCCCAGGTGGGCGCCATTGCCATTCTAAGAGAACAAGGGAGGTGTCCATGGTGTGTTTTGGCACCTCTTTTTCTAGAAAAATAGCACTGATAATCTTCCCTTAACTAATAATAATAATAATAATAATAATAATAATAATAATAATTTTTATTTATACCCCGCCCTCCCCAGCCAAGGCTGGGTTTAGGACACACCCAAAATATTGTCAGTCCTTTTCTCTTCACTTAAAATACAGGGGCCATCAGAAACACCGGAACACCAGCCATCCATCTGTTGTGTGGAGAGGGGGCACAATTCAAAGTGCAAATAATCAATATAAAGCCCTAACTAAACCAGTTTGGACCTGGTTCCCTGAAAGGCTACTTTTTACCGCAGGAGACTACCTGAATTCTCCCCCATGTGCCTTCTGAAGTTAGCTATAGGGCCTTTTTGGTTGTGGTGCCCTGCTTCCATGGGAACCAGGCCCAGCATCAACTATCATTACATTCCCCTGAAGAGCTTTTTATCTGCTGCAGGCATTCCAGAACACAGCCTAAATTGGGCTTAACTGTGGCTGCTTTTAGTTCTGCCGAGGTTTCATCACTGCTTTGTTTCATCCAGAGTTTTTTTAATGGCTATACAGTGGTACCTCGGGTTACAGACGCTTCAGGTTATAGACGCTTCAGGTTACAGACTCCGCTAACCCAGAAATAGTACCTAGGGTTAAGAACTTTGCTTCAGGATGAGAACAGAAATCGTGCGGCAGCAGCGGGAGGCCCCATTAGCTAAAGTGGTTCTTCAGGTTTAGAACAGTTTCAGGTTAAGAACGAACCTCCAGAACGAATTAAGTACTTAACCCGAGGTACCACTGTATAGTCACTTTTAAAGTAGTATTTTAATGTACGGTGCCCCATGAGTTTCGTTCTGGAGAATGGCACAAAATTCTCTGAGTGAGTAAGTAAGCAACCATGATTATGCTAACCCCCAGGCTGGACAATTTGTGATCCACCAGGCAGAATGCCACCCACCACTCTGCCGGATACTTGACATTTTCCCTCTCCCGTTGTTGGCTTTTTTCTTTGCAGCTGAGAGGCAGTAAAAACAGAAGAGCAATTGATTCACACAACCTCCCAGAGTGCCCAGTATGTGCAACTTGATGGCTCACAAGCTGTGCAGGGCTAAACATAATAGTCCCTTTTTAAAAAAATCACTGTATGGTTAGTATAGCTCTGCCCCTATAAATCCACTTTTGTAGCCAGTTTGATGCCACATTGGTAAATATGCAAAGGCTTACGAAGAATTCAGCCATATTTAGATGGGATGTGTTGGTCATTCTGTTGTTGTTGTTTAGTCGTGTCCGACTCTTCATGACCCCATGGACCAGAGCACGCCAGGCACCCCTGTCTTCCACTGCCTCCCACAGTTTGGCCAAAGTCATGCTGGTAGCTTCGAGAACACTGTCCAACCATCTCATCCTCTGTCGTCCCCTTCTCCTTGTGCCCTCCATCTTTCCCAACATCAGGATCTTTTCCAGGGAGTCTTCTCTTCTCATGAGGTGGCCAAAGTATTGGAGCCTCAGCTTCAGGATCTGTCCTTCCAGTGAGCACTCAGGGCTGATTTCCTTAAGAATGGATAGGTTTGATCTTCTTGCAGTCCATGGGACTCTCAAGAGTCTCCTTCAGCACCATAATTCAAAAGCATCAATTCTTCGGCGATCAGCCTTCTTTATGGTCCGGCTCTCACTTCCATACATCACTACTGGGAAAACCATAGCTTTAACTATACGGACCTTTGTTGGCAAGGTAATGTCTCTACTTTTTAAGATGCTGTCTAGGTTTGGTTGGTCATTCTACCAGAACTCTATTTCTGTTTGGTTGCATCCAGTGCTATTTTCAGGGGGTACTCAAAGGTATGCAGTACAGGCACCTCTTTTTTGTTGTTGAAGTTTGTCACTTACTATAACAACTTCATGGCACCTATTTTTCTAGGAAAAAAGCACCGGTTGCATATGTTAATCTCTGTCTTGGTGGCATAGATGAAGTGTTCATACAATGCTTCGACACTTATGGCACAGTTAGTTGATGGGAGCTGGCCCCTGGGGACAAATAACTTAATGCAACAATCTGAAATTGATTATACAAGTGCTCTTAAATATCCTGTAACTGAAAACAAATTTTTAGCCTTTTGGTACAGTTAGTCACACTATCACTATGGAAACTGTTTAAGGGTTGCTTCTAATGGCAACCATCTTCTGAAATGCTTTGTGCTGCTGGAGTAATAAGCAGATGTGAGCTTCATTTTGGAATTTTAATGGTTAAACATGGTACATCATATCCTTTAGAACATGCTGCAGTTTAGATGCTCTATCTAACATAGAAGCTAACACTGTGCTAAGTAAGGAAATATTATTAAATTCAGAGAGCTTTCTTATATCCCATAGTTGAAGAAATCTAACAGTTCATCTTTATAGTGTGCTGGAAAATATTTGCTGTTGCAGTTTTGTACGTTGCTTTTCAACATTTCTTCCTATTTCCATATCCGTTTGAATTTTTATTTTTTAAAGTAATTGTGAAAATTCACCAGCATTTTGAGGCGAATTCTTCCTCATATACACATTTTTGTATGCAATTTTCACTAAGGCATACAATTTTGTGCCTGCTGGTGCCCTTGTATATGCATTTTTGTAGACATTACATGGCTGGAGAACTGCATTGCAACTTTTGGAGAAGTGGAAATTTCCGTGAATAGTTGGGTTTCACTTCTCAATACAATTAGAACAGCCCTCTTCTAAAACAATGCAGCTGTAGGATTTTATGTACAAATTAGCTTCTTAGGAAGGGTTAATGCAAACTAACTTTGCCCTAGTTTTACATTTCTCTTCTGTGGTTTTTTTTTTTTTGGGGGGGGGGTCCACTAATAACAGCAATGCCATCTAATGGCTAACAGTCCACTGTAAGCTTCTCCTGTGCTCAGATATTCTAAAATAAATCTGTTTCTTTAATCAAATAAAGTTACCAGGGAAAGGGTATATATTGGAATGGTAGGTGGCACTGTGGTCTAAACCACTGAGTCTCTTTGGCTTGCTGATCGGTCTTTTACCTTTTACCTATGTATTGGAATAAGAACTTTTAAAAAGAAACACATCTTCTGATATGTTCCTGCTACAAGTCTTGACAATGTAGAAGACACGGGTCTCAAGATTTGGGGTCTCTGGCTCCTCATCTACCCTCAAACATCCATAGACCAAGATTCCCCTTCCAACCCTACAGAATTAGCACCTCCTTCATATTATGCCCACCCCAGGTTGTGGAAGTATTACTGATACAAGGTTTGTGAAAAGAGAAGAAATTCCAATTTTAAAGCCAAACAAAGAGCACAGCTTCTATCGCTCAACTTTCTCTCCTCGTCTGCAACATAAATCTAAAACACATGAAAATATATGCACCCGAGGGCTTTACAGAAATGTTAATAGCTCAAGGAAATACTTCAAGGTTTTCATCCTCGGTTGTCCAGGCTAACCAATTGCAAGATCTGAAGCTATGAAGTGTTTTTTTGCATTTCCGTGATAAGACGTTGGATTAAGTCTGAGGGTGGCCAACAGACCATATTCCATTTTAAAAGAAAAATTAATTGGACAGTTGCTTATGTCTTTGATCATAGTAATCTCCTGTAAGGAGGGGGCTATGCGGAAAGCAAGGGAAATTCTTTTTCAGCACTGATGTTTTTAGAAATATCTGTTCCCATATTTTAGGTCAACTTGTGTGCTAGAGGCTGAAATCCTATACCTGGGTGTATGCCCCATTGAACTTCATGGGACTTGCTTCTGAGCAGACGTACACTGTTATTTCCACACTATGAGCCCAGGGAGCTCTTAGCTGCTGGGGGCTGGGGAATATCCCATATTTCCAAAGATTTGACAGGAGCAAATTGCCCACCTAGCAATTTGAAAGCATGTCAAGTGCAAGTAGATAAATAGGTACCGCTCCGGCGGGAAGGTAAACGGCATTTCCGTGCGCTGCTCTGGTTTGCCAGAAGTGGCTTAGTCATGCTGCCCACATGACCTGGAAGCTGTCTGCGGACAAACGCCGGCTGCCTTGGCCTACAGAGCGAGATGAGCGCTGCAACCCCAGAGTTGTCCGCAACTGGACCTAATGGTCAGGGGTACCTTTACCTTTACCTTAAAACTATAGCCATTTGTTTTAACCATCCAGAGTATGAGTAGTTCTGATTAATGCTAGAATAAGCCAATCATTTGTTATGCTGAACAGAGAACTGAAACAACTTTGGCTTGGGTCTGTCTCTAGCACAAATGTGCTGCTACTTGCCTCTGACAACTCTTTGATCCTGTTTTATTTTGGCTCCGTTACCTCTCCTTGACATACTAGGTTAGCTTATGAGTAGGTGGTAATGGAACAGACAAGAATATCATCTGGTTTCTATCTTCAAGGATAATATCTTCAGATCTATTCATAAGTCTTCTTCCAAATCCAAACAAGCCGTCCTCCTTCAAAGAAGTTAAACAGGCATGTATGACTCTCACTACCCTAGAAATCCTTCAACTTTGCTGGAATTTTAATTGACACCCTGGTGAGGTTCCAGGCTACTGAGCATCTAGGAGAAAGGTTATGCAATTTTAATTGAACTTGACCATCTATAAGGAATGGTAAGCATTTCAACACACTGGAATGTACTTATTTGGGGTTGCATCTAGATGTCTCAGCTTTGGCAGCTCCTTATGGAACAGCTAGACGTAAAAACAGGAAAGCAAAACAGCCACTAGCACAGATACAACCAGGAGTGAATAGTATGAAATAGGTCTCCAACACACTAATCATGTCTTGAGGAAAGGGGAAAATCACAGAAATAGTGAGAGGTGTGGACCATTGAATTCAGTCAACACCTGAGTGCTCTTTTTATCCTAGTATCATGGGAGGCACAGAGGTGTTCAGGTGTCATGGATTGGCAGGATGCAGAAGAATGGGGAGGCAACCAGTTGGGGAATCATCAGCTGAACCCCCAGGGGAGGAAGGCTCAGAGTGGGATGACAATGAGTGGTGAGAGGGAGAAGAGGGACAGCCTGGGAGGAGGAAATGTCAGAAGCTGGAGGGGCAACTGGGTTTAGTGATCTGGAAGACTCTGTGGCAGAGTGCAGTTCAGACTTGGAGGCTGAAGCAGAGGCTGCTGAAAAATCCAGGGAGTCTCCTCCTGCTGCTGCTACCAGCTCCCCTCCCCCCTGGTCCCTAAGAATGAGCAGAGAATTAAAAAGAGCAGAACAGAGATTAGCTGTGCACAGATGCAGTTTGGGACTGCATGAGGGAAACCCTGGAAAGGAGGAGCTTCAGAGGGGGATGGGAAGGCAAGGACCTTCAGTCCTTTCAACTATGTCATCAGGGCAAGACCTACTGGGAGAGGTTCCTGAGATCACTAGGCCTGAGCCTAGGGTCACTTGAATAAAGAGTTAATTTCACTGGCATTGGTGACATTACTTTAGTGCTGACCTGCGTCTGACTGCAGAACCTGACATCAGGACTGGCTCTACCATTAGGCAGAGTGAGATAGCCACCACAGGCAGCAGATGCGGAGGGGAGGAGAATGGTAGCCAAGGTGCTAGCCTGCAGCCCTCAAATCCAGCGGAGGGTGCTCTCCCACTGCCAGTGTTAAAATAAGATTCAGCTGTCTGTCATTCTGCACAGGGAATGAGGGGAGCACCATCTTGTCCTTTGTGTTGGGCACCAAAATATATTGGGCCAGCTTGCCAGTACTTCTCCTTACCACATCACCGTGGGAACACAAGAAACCCCAAAGCAGACAGGAGGGGCCCATGCTACAGCTCTTACCAGTGTCAATCCAGGTGTGTATGTTGTGGTTTTTTAGGGTCAAGGCTGGCACAGAGAGGAGTCCTGCTGCTGCCGCCACCACACTAACAGGGTACCTTAAATACCCAGTCTGGGATGTCTTGTATAAACATTCATTTCCCAAACACAATCCACCAACCACTGATGTAAATAGGCATTATGCCAGAGGAGTACTTTGTCTCTAATGGTGCTTTTAAAATCCAATTACCCTACTTTCCTTTCTTCCTCATCCAATAAACAACTCTCTGTGTCACTAGTCATGCTGCATTCAGGTGGCGTACGACTCTGAAGAGAACTCTGTTTTTGGGGAGTTTAAACAAGCAGTCGTTGAAACAGTAATGCACTCATGGACAAAACCAGGTCTATAGGAGCAGTTCTCTAGTTTGACACATCATTAAGCAAAAAAAATACTCAAAACAATTGTAATATAGTTGTGATCTGTGACAGTGCAAAACATGCACTGTAACTAATTTAGGATGCTTGGAGATGAGGGCTTCATATTGCAAGTGGGACATGCTTAAATTGTAAATGAGTCTTTCAGATATCACAGAGAGGTGGTTGGCAATAGTGTTTTCTGTAAAAAGGGAACATCCAGATTAAATGGAGGGCTCAATAAGGCCTTGCATTCTGATGTCAACAGTGTTGTGTGAACATTGCAAAAAAAAAACTTTTGATACGCGAGCAGCACTGATCCAGCAATAAACCTGCATCTGAAAGTACCCTCACAGAACAGAAGAGTAGCTAAGGAATGAAAAGTGGACTACAACTTATTAAAAGTGTCAGCTGTGATGAAGGAAGCCAGCTTCTCAAATGCAGATTTCTCCTGTTGGACGGGGCTGTTTGTCTTTATTTTTCGTTAGCCCAGTTAGCAATTACTGTCAAACAAACTTCAAAAACGGGTAAACTCTCAGGGAAGCTACCTTCCCTTTTGAAATGAAGCAAACTGTACCTTTTACTGGCGTAACCTGATACATGGCTTTCAGAGCCAATTAATCCCAATACACAGTTGCTTATGCAGTGATGTTTGAAGGATTAAAGCTCCCACTGATGAAGCCTGAAGTTCATGGCTTATCAAACCATCCCCTGAGACTAGCGTGGGGAACAATGCGTGGATCATGGAAAACAAGCTTTCTCTGATGAAATATACTTGGAGTTGAGTGTGAATTTCATGCTCTTTATTCAGCTCATAGTAGCAATGAATGAATCTTTCCCCAAAACGTCTAGCTGTATATACATAATTTACACAATGGGCCCCATGTGATTGGCTAATTCTGGGCTGCTCCTGTAGGCCAATCAGGTTGCAGATTCACTTTCTCCAGAAGCCTGATTGGCTGCTCCTGCAGGCCAATCAGGTCGCTGATTCACTTTCACCTGAAGCTGGATTGGGTGGCTCCTATGGACCAATATGACTGCTGCATTCTGGATCCTATTGTTCTAGGATTCAGCTAAGTACATAACATATGCCCTAGTAGGATCCTAGCAAGTGCACCAGCCCAGGGGCACCACCTGGGGGGGAGGGCCAGAGATCTTTGGGCCCCACAAATAATAATTTGGCCAGGGCAGAGGGCCCACCCCCAATGTTCAGGGGGCAGTGGAGGCTGAGCACAGAGCTGCAGCTCCTTCTTCTCCTGCTTTTGGAGAAAGAGGTCCTGGCTCCTCCCAATGCCACACATGTGGTACATCACACACAGCATGCACAACACTCAGCACAACATCAGGATGAGCCAAGGCCTCTTTCCTTGGCAGCTGCAACAGCAGGAGGAGGAGGAGGAAGAGGAGAAGCCAGCACACAGGATGCTCGGTGCTCACATCGCTCAACACATGTGTGACATCACACACACACACACACACACACACTACAAACATGCCAAGTGGAGTTATCTGTTGCATTACATCTACAGAATATCCACCAACTAAGCAGAAAGGCCTTGCCTTTAAAAACTTCCTGAATTTATTCTAAGCATTTACAGTCGGAAGGTTTCAGCTGCTATTAAAACCAGACATTTTACATCTTCAAACCACCATACAAGCACACCACTGGCACATTATAGATAGCCTGCCTTGCTGATGATGGTCTTTGCTCAGCGAAATGTTTTCCTGCTGAGCTGTCTGGGGGCAGTAAGAGAGGGTGACCTCAGTCCATTAAGCAGCAGAGCAGTGACACCGTAGAAAAAGAAGTCACCAGTACAAATCACATCCTCTGACCCCGCTTGCAGTCTCAGCTGAGAGGTCAAGGAATTAATAGAGCGTGCTGATCCCCTTTGCACTCGAGACTCGGTCCAGCAGCTACAAAATGGAGGAGGAAATGATGCAAATCAATGCTACCAAGCAGAAGGGCTGTAATAAAACAACCCAGTAGCTCCATCCCACTTGAAAACAGCCCACTGGGCATGAAGATCTCAATTTCCCCTCTGCCTTCCTGTCTACTGCAATGGTACAGGCCAACTTTCCACCTGGGGGTTGGGGCAGAGCTCCTGCTCATCTCACCTCTCCATCTCTCACAAATATTGCACTACTGGTTGTTGCCGTCGTTTGTAGGAAAGTGAGTTGCTCAATAAAAATTAATTCATTTCATTGTCATCTTTCAGTGCACATCACAAGTAGTAGCACTGGAACTACTCATGAGGAATATGTCAGTTATGGTTTTTTCTCAATTTCTCATTTTTCCACTCTTCAGTTCAGTTCTCTGCATTTCCACAATGGTTTGCTTTTTTCTTTAAGGTCCCTGTGAAAATTCAGCAGCATTTGAGTGCAATTTCTTATCACATGCACATCTTTTTATTCAGTTTGGTAATATGCATTTTTAGAAAGCAATTTACCTAATATAGTGTAACTTTGCATTCTGCTTTCACTAATGTATGCATTTTTAGTCACACTTTACCCTAGTACTTGGGTAGGGGAACTGCCCTGCATATTAGGAGTGCAAATTTCAAAGGCTGTCACTGTTTTGGTTTGCATATTTTTGAAAGTATGAAGTAGGTAGGTTCATCTAGGCATGCAAACAGAACTGAACTTCACGAGTAAGCATCCTAACCTGCCATTTATTGTGGCAGGCTATAGTGTTTACATATTATTCCCTGTAATTTACTAATTGTTAACAGACTAGATGGAGCAGTAGGAAAGGGGTGTGTCTTAACCGCTGAATTTAGTCAAGATATTTTGAATTCAAAACAATCTTCTTTTCTAATCCAGCTCTGGTTCTTCAAAATTAAAATGGGGGGGGGGGGAGATCCTATTTGGGATTATGCTTTAATCAGTCTCCACCCTTTCTCAAGCCTGTTTCTGGGGCAGAGGACGGAACATATGGAATATAGATTCAGTTATATGGAAAATAGTAAGCCATAGTCTTACACACAGTTGATGAGCATGCTCAAGCCAATTCTGATGGGCTTAAGTTTATGTTTAATTCTGTTTTGGAGTGTATCCATCAAATTTAAATATCCGTGTTCCAAAAACAGAAGACAGGTCTTGACCCTCTTCGCTGTCTCTTGCTGCCCCCTGCTGCCTCCAGCCATGTATGTATCCAACCTCAAATATGCCTTGGAAGTTTCTCTACTCTGGATACTTAATAAATTAATCGAGAGCCAGAACTGAAAGCTGACTCATATGTTAGCTCATGCAGAATTACTCCCACGAGTAATCCCAAACAATGAGTATTTTGTATGGTGATGCATGAAATCTATAAATATAAAAAAGCAACTTTCTCCATCAGATCAAGGCTTCGTCTAGTCCAGCATCCTTTTTCCAGCACTGGCAGACTGACACTTCTAGGAATTACACAAGCAGTGCATGAAAGGAACAGCAGAAGTGGATTTAGGGCAGTGCAATCGGTTCCTCCTCACTGGGTGCTGGGCCAAGGGGGATGCTGCATAGCATCGCAACTATGACATAGTGCATGTGCAGAATGGAAAGTGCCAAATTCTGGCCTCATGCACTGAAATAACGTAAAGGTAAAGGACGCGGGTGGCACTGTAGTCTAAACTGCTGAGCTGCTTGGGCTTGTCAATCAGGAGGTTGGTGGTTTGAATCCCCGAGACGGGATGAGCTCCCATTGCTCTGTCCCAGCTCCTGCCAACCAAGCAGTTCAAAAGCACACCAGTGCAAGTAGATAAATAGGTATCACTGTGATGGGAAGGTAAAGGCACTGGTGGAGGAAGAAGAGTGTGGAGGGAGTGCACTGCTCCCTGCAGTGCGATCCTGGCAGGGTGCCATTGCGGCTGCCCCCCGCCCGTGCTGGGCACCCTGCCCCTGCAGGTGGCATGCCACACCCCCAGGACACGTGCCAGCCCTGCTCCCGCCTGCTCTGCCACTGGGTAAAGGGTTTTTCTGTGCTCTCTGGCTTCTGTCACTGTTATGTACTGAGTTGAATAGGATCCAAATTGCAGCAGTCTGATTGGTCCTAGAACAATAGGATCAAGAATGCAGCAGTCTGATTGGTCCGCAGGAGCCACCCAATCCAACTCCAGGTGGAAGTGAATCCATAACCTGATTGGCCTACAGGAGAAATCCGGAACTGGCAAATCACATGGGGCCTATTGTGTAAATAATGTATATAAAGCAGACATTTTGGGGGAACTTCCATTCCTCACTACTATGAGCTGAATAAAGAGCATGAAATCCACACTCAAGTATATTTCAGTCATGGTGTCCCATTGTGCCAGAAGCGGTTTAGTCCTGCTGGCCACATGACCCAGGAAGCTGTCCATGGACAAACACCAGCTCCCTCGGCCTGAAAGCGAGATGAGCGCCGCAACCCCATAGTCGCCTTTGACTGGAGTTAACCGTCCAGGGGTCCTTTACCCCCCCTTTTTTTTACCTTTACCACTGAAATCTGAAAGACCAAAGTCCGCCTCTGGGAACAGAATTCTGCCATAGTCCGACTAACTGGTACTCATTGTAGCTCTACCTCTACACATTAAGTTAGATTGTTTTATTTCCACCATGAGGTGGAAGGCATTCACACTTTTCTGCCATAGGAACTAACTGCCTATTACGTACAAACGTCTTCCAAGAAAAAATGCTTTTGGAACAGTGAAGGAAAGGGGCTTCCCCCTTTCCTCTGCGACTCCCCACACAAACACCCAGCTGCCTTTTCTTCTGGGGTTCCAAGCTCATGTTTCAAAGACAAACACACACATTTGGCATTGCTGCAAGGAGCAGAGAAGTCACAGGCTTTCAAAAGCCAAGGTGTATTGAGCTGAATCTAATCAAGAAATGCATTATAGCAACGACATTGTGTCAAAATTGCGGGGAACTTGTGGGGAACCTTCAGATGTTTTTGGACTCTAATTCCCACCAGCTGCAGCCACCATGCTCCAGAGTAAGGGATGGTGAGAAAAATATTCCAACAACATCTGGAAGGGCACGGTTTTCCCATCCCTTACAAAGGGCAACCATCAATGGTAATAATGGCCATAAAAACCTAAAAGTTGAACTTTTTAAAAGGGTGTAATATTTGGAGTAACTTCACTGAAGTGACTAAGCTTGCCCCATGTAGGGCTTTTGCCTGCTTCATAAACTGACTGTTAATGGCTTTTGTTCTGGGTGAAATCTGAAACTAAAGTTTTAGAAATACAGTAAAAATTAGATACTAGCAGCAAAATCTAAGCATAGCACACAAGACGTCGTAACATCCCCACACAATGTGGTGGCAATAAACTGCAATGTAATTCTGGAGGTGAAACGCAAACCTGACAGGATTTTGGCATAGAGAAATTTTCTCCCACTTTCTCAGTTTCAGAATCATTCATAGTCGCCCACAGTAAGATCTCTTAACCTCATACACAAAAATCTTTAATAGCCATCTGCTTTTAAACTCCACGCAGATTATTATTAGATAGAAAATGGCAAGGGGTACTTGCTCTATCTACTGTCTATGCAATTTTGGGAGGTGAGATTGCGGGCCCCAAAACGTACTTTTGTGAAGGCAAGAGTGCAGCACCCAAAATGGCCATCAAGATCTCGTGAGGGAAAAAATGGAATGCCCCTTTCTTTCTAGGGCACTTGGAAGGTACGGTCTTTACTTCCAGGCAAATACACCAGGAAATTAATTAGGGGGGTGGGGAAGGAGATTTGTGTGTTAAACCCCAAACCCTACAGGGGACTTTTAATACCCATAATTCATTTGTCTTATGGGGCAGAGCCCCAATTTTCCTTAATTTTTTTTACCAGCTTACTTTTCTGACCAAGCCATATATATCTCTCTCCCTCTCCCTCTTTAAGAGTAAGCTGCTGGATGAGTGGTGTTTGTTTTGGGAATAGAAGAAAGTCTAATATTCAAGGCAACATAGTATTTCAAAAGGGGCAGTTTCAAACAAAGACTGTGAGTTACAGAGGGCCTTTTTATCCTGGGGATATAAACAGCCTGAGCGACTATAGCTTGGAAAACCAAGACTGTAACACAAATACAGTTTCCTGTTTTCCTCTCCTATGCCAACCTCTTGGGACAGAAGTATAAAAGAACTCTTTCTGACCCAAATGCCAGAGTTAAAGAAACTTTTATGCTGTGAGATTTTATGCGTTTTCTATCCATTTTGCTGCTTGGATCTTGATTTAGTCACAACCACCTCATTGCAAATCCAAACTTTGGGAGTGGGGTCATTTCCTTTGCCTCAGTTTGCCCCCCCCACCAGCCATTTAAAGGTAAAGGTAAAGGGACCCCTGACTATTAGGTCCAGTCGTGGCCGACTCTAGGGTTGCGGCACTCATCTTGCTTTATTGGCCAAGGGAGCCAGCGTACAGCTTCTGGGTCATGTGGCCAGTATGACTAAGCTGCTTCTGGCGAACCAGAGCAGCACACAGAAATGCCGTTTACCTTCCCGCTGGAGTGGTACCTATTTATCTACTTGCACTTTGATGTGCTTTCGAACCGCTAGGTTGCCAGGAGCAGGGACTGAGCAACAGGAGCTCACCCCATCACAAGGATTCAAACCGCCGACCTTCTGATTGGCAAGCCCTATGCTCTGTGGTTTAGACCACAGTGCCACCCACGTCCCCATCAGCTGTTTACCTGACTTCTAATGCAACAAAACCTCAAAGGTGCAAAATACCTCAGCAATTAATCAAGGAAGAATGGCTATATATTTATATATACAAAATAGAAAGCAAAACAACACTGTCTTGTTTAAAATTGTAGCTATTTATCAGAGACCTTTTTTTCTTTGGGGCATATTCACTAACTCATTTTGCTTCCAAGAAAGTGAAGTTATTTATGAGCATAGTATCTACCTGGGCCAGCCCAATTGTTTATCAAAGGGACCTGATTTTCAGTTAGGATATTATGCATCACCTTTCCCAAAGGAAATGTGTCACCAATGAAGAGGATGCAAATATGTATCCTCTTTTGGATAAAATACGACTGAACTCAGACCAGACAGCTTTTCAAACAGAGGACTCCTTCAGGCACTCTCTATTGTCCCCTCACAGCCGTTCAAATAGACGTCAACAAATATTTGGTTTTTTAAAAATGTTTCCTATTAATGTATTTTTATTGCCAAGGAGAGGTGCTTGTAGGATATTCTGCGTCTGTAAATAGTGTGACTGGATTTGGGGACTGGGGGGCTATCTGCTGTTTTAGCTCAGGCAGGAAAATGTCTTGCGCCAGCCCACCCCCACAAAAAAATTCCCTGCAGCCTTCAAGTTACCGCACACCTTCTTCTACATCCATAGCCACATTTACACATCTTATAACATTCATCTAGGCTCCTAAATACCTCCCAGCTATCTCTTTCTACCAGCTTCTTGTGCTAGAGATTTGCATACCCCCCCCATATGCTCATTTACACACAGAGATATGGTGGGTGAGTTTTAAAATAAATATCCACAGCTTGCTGGCAGTTTTAAGTGTCAAACTAGATGTTACCTTGAAAATAGCAACTGCATATGTGACTTCCCTCCTACTCTGTAACATTTTAACGGAACAACTCCTTCTCTCTTCTTTGCATCATTGTCTCTCAGGTGTTAGGAAATCAGAATTGTCATAATGTTTCCTTCATGCATGCCATACATTTAAAGCATATCTCCCGCCCCCTTAGAAGAATTGTGGGAACTGTAGTTCACCCTGCACAGAACTACAATTCCTAGCACACTTAAAAAGCTACAGCTCCCTGGATTTTTTGGGGGAGGGGTGTGCTTTAAATGTGCTTTAAACATATGGGGAATATGCAGCCATTGTGATATGAGGTAAACTCACTGAGGTAGCACTAGTGGAGATGCTAAACATGCAGTGGCTGATTTGAGTAGCAGCTACATGTTTTGTGCAATGTCTAGTAATGCAACAGAGGCTGCAACTAGGAGGTGCCAATCATCCCATCCGGCATTTGTCACAACCAGTGCTGTTTCTGTTCCTCTGTAATTTAGCTTCTGCTAAAACCCATGTGATTCATCTCCCTTGCTCGACAGCCTAAACTAACATAATTCATTATGTAATTAGCTGCAATGTATTTCAAGGGAATGAAAATGTCAAAAACCATGCAGAGAATAATGTAATTATTTTGGTGACATTCTCAGACTTAAACAACAACAAAAAAAAAATTAAAAAATGCACACTAGGCCAAAAAGGGTTTTAAAGACTAGGACTAGCTGTCTGAGAAACAGTTTCTACCCAAATGCGATGTTCATTTTAAACACATTGTAAGGAGTCTGTATGGGAGTATATTGTATTTAAAAATGGGGCATCAGGAGTTTTTAGGGAGCTAACCAGGTTGGGATAGCTGGGATAGCAGACTTGTTGGTTTTTGAATGTCTTATGTAGATTTTTCAATTTTGTTGTTCTGTATGGGACAATGACAATAAAGATTATCATACCTTAAAAACTTTATGCTGAGATGTGTGTGATCATCAGCACTGCTTTGTGAATGGTCACTGCAATTATTTCAATTAAATCTAATGCTAAACTTTAATCTAAATCAGGGGTCAGCAACCTTTTTCAGCCGTGGGTTGGTCCACCATCCCTCAGACCATGTGGTGGACCAGACTATATTTTGAAAAAGAACGAACAAACAAATTCCTATGCCCCACAAATAACCCAGAGCTGCATTTTAAATAAAAGCACACATTCTACTCATGTAAAGATACACTGATTCCCGGACCATCTGCGGGTTGGATTGAGAAGGTGATTGGGCCGCATCCAGCTCATGGGCCTTAGGTTGCCTACCCCTGATCTATATCCACTGCTCTGAATTGGTTGCATTTAATTTCCTGTTGACCCCTAAAGCGAACATTTTTGCTTGCTCGTAACTCATGCAAATAAGCACCTAGCTTGCAAATTCAGAGCAACATTCCATGTATCTGATGAAGTGAACTGTAGTCCATGACTGGTAAGCCAAGAACAAACATTGGCTTATCATTGTGGTTTGTTTGGAATGAAACAGCTATGATTCCTGGTTTGGATGTAACGTTAAGTCAGGGATTGTGGTTTGCTTTGCCGAAGCATGAGGAGGAAGGAATAAGGCAAGCACTATTAGCTCCTGCACAGTAAGTGAAGGCTTATAGGTTACCTTGATGTAGGAATGTGGCCGTTAGACACTGTATATCAGAGTGGCTCAAAACCTATTCCTTCAGATTGGGGGCAACAAGGGAGTGCGGTAACTATTGTTATTATTTGTTGTTATTTATTTTATTACATGTTCTTCACCAGAAGGTATTGTGCACTAAATAGGTGCACAATATCATAAAACAAACTCCCCCCCCCCCAAAAAAAATTTAATAATATAAAAGTACCATATATCCTTTGACATAAATGTTATATCCCTTCATATCAGAAGACAGAACTTCTGGAGAAAAGGGGGTCACTTTTTGTGTGATGTGCTGTCCATTCTTCTGCCTTTGCCTTTAAATTGTCACTGACCCGAAGTCCCGAAGAAAGTTCTAGTATAGACAAATAATTAGTTAGAAGGTAGTTCTGTTGGAATCAATGGGCCATTGTTTTGTGTGAGTATGGTGTGGTGCAAGTCAACAAAGATCAGCTTTTCCTAAAATAACCAAGAGCAAGCTATTGTGTGTGCAACAGAAGGATTTGCAGGTGCTTAATGACCAGCGCCTAGGGCTTGCCGATCGAAAGGTCGGCGGTTCGAATCCCTGCGGCGGGGTGCGCTCCTGTCGTTCGGTCCCAGCGCCTGCCAACCTAGCAGTTCGAAAGCACCCCCGGGTGCAAGTAGATAAATAGGGACCGCTTACAAGCGGGAAGGTAAACGGCGTTTCCGTGTGCAGCTCTGGCTCGCCAGAGCAGCGATGTCACGCTGGCCACGTGACCTGGAAGTGTCTCCGGACAGCGCTGGCCCCCGGCCTCTTGAGTGAGATGGGCGCACAACCCTAGAGTATGGCAAGACTGGCCCTTACGGGCAGGGGTACCTTTACCTTTTACCTTTAATGACCAGCAGGGATGCAGGTGGCGCTGTGGTCTAAACCACTGAGCCTAGGGCTTGCCAATCAGAAGGTCGGCAGTTCGAATCCCCACAACTGGGTGAGTTCCTGTTGCTCGGTCCCAGCTCCTGTCAACCTAGAAGTTCGAAATCACGTCAAAGTGCAAGTAGATAAATAGGTACCACTCTGGCGGGAAGGTAAACTGCATTTCCGTGCACTGCTCTGGTTCACTGCGGTTTAGGCATGCTGGCCACATGACCCAGAAGCTGTACGCCAACTCCCTCGGCCAGTAAAGCAAGATGTGCACCGCAACCCCAGAGTCATTCGTGACTGGACTTAACTGTCAGGTCTTCTTTACCTTTACCTTTTTTTAATGACCAGCAAGGAGTGAAGAAGTTGCCACAGGAGAGCTGCAGTCCACCCATACACATGGCCATCCTTATTAAAACCTGTTGCTAGAGCACAATTCCTCGCCCCCACCTCATTTTCGGCAAGAGAATCAGGTGCAATGCGCATGACTTCATGTTCCACAAACCCATTTATTAAGACTGAGCCACACCTACAGAAACAATAAAGAATCTATGAGACAAAGTAGGTATTCTCATCTCACTTTAACAGATCCAAGGCTTTTCCCTTGTATGGGGGAAAAAAAGTAACTTTTTCTGTTGCATGTGACAAAGCAAAGCAAAGATCATGCTTGCTTTGGAGACAGTGCACATGTACCAGCAGGCATCAATTATTTCTTCATTAAAATAGAAACCTGCTTTCAGTGTTTTGTTACCTCCCTCAGTGTCTCAGAGGTGTTGGTTTCTGATTAGCTAATTGGGAATTCTGTATACAGATTAAAGGTTGTAGTCTAACCTGGCACTGCCAGATAAGCAGAATAATAGTTACCGAGGGAGTGTGCGTAATGGGGGGAAAGATTCACCCAATTATTTGACTTTGAATATATTTGGTGCAAACAAGTTGTTTTCCTCAGCTGCACTCAAGGAAAAAAGAACATACAGTTCTTTGTCCGGTAAGTGTGCATTATTGTCTTGCTAGATGTTTAGTAGGGCCAGTTATGGACTTGCTTCTATTGCCTGTTTAATCCAATCTGTTGTTAATGATCCATTTGCAATCAATGACCCATTTGCAAATTAATGCACACCCCAAATCTGGGTGCACCCTTAAATACAAGCTTCAACTTAAGACTGAATGCTGGATAAGGTTGCACATGTCCCCAAAACCATTTACTAGATGCACTCAAGATATTTGGATGTCATGGATGCCTTCCCTCCTTTGAAGCACTACAGATCACTGGATTCTTTTGAAGCCGTCTGCTTCAAGGAGTCTGGGGCACCTCTCTGGAGAACTTTCCATTAGCATCTAAAAAGGGGGTTGCCCTGCAGAAGAAACTGAGGAAGTCCTGAGTTCAGGAGGCCGATAATGAGAGGCTGTGTTCAAGCAGACAGGCGAAATACAGAGCCTGCTTGAATTGATTCTGTAAGGGGTATGAAACAGTGTGCACACCACCTTTACTTCTGGGATAAGTTCTTAACAGAACGCAGCAGGCCTTGTGCTGCTCAGAAATGCTTCCACCTTTGCTGAGTCAGTGCTTCTGGCATGCCTTAGAGGCATGACTCTGACATTGCGACTTAGGGCAGAGGCAGGGAGCTTAAACAGGGTGGATAAGGGTTAAGTCTCAGAGACAAAACCGATGAGAAGTGATGTTGAATAATAAGGAACCACTCCAGTTCTATGCATATCTAGTGTGAAGGAATAGAATCTTCTTGCAAGTTGTGTACTGGGTCTGGGTTTGGCTCCAAAGAGGGTTACCTTAAACAATTGTTTCAGTTCACTGACAGTTTTCATTTACAATCAGAACCCCAAATTGATATTATAACTAGGGCTGGGCAATATATCGTTCAAAACTGATTTGAAGTCCATATTGTGATATCTGTTTCATAATTTTTGACCTGGCAATATATTGCGAATCATGATGTGTGGTTGTGTGCTGTGCAAAAATCACAATGTGAGAAAAACCATGTAGCCAGCCAGTGCTTCTCCATAGCTCCATTCTTATTTCAAACACCATGATATATTGGTACATATTGCAATGTTTAGCTGGCAATATATCGTGATGTTGAAAACCAGCTATTGCGCAGCCCTAGTTACAGTGGTACCTTGGGTTACAGATGCTTCAGGTTACAGACTCCGCTAACCCAGAAATAGTACCTCGGGTTAAGAACTTTGCTTCAGGTTGAGAACAGAAATCGTGCTCTGGCGGCATGGCGGCAGCGGGAGGCCCCATTAGCTAAAGTGGTGCTTCAGGTTAAGAACAGTTTCAGGTTAAGAACGGACCTCCAGAACAAATTAAGTTCTTAACCCGAGGTACCACTGTATAACCAATGGTTATCATATTGCAGAGATAGGCTTACATCACGCCTACGCCTCTTTAAGTCTCAACTGCAGTGTAATGCAGCAAATGGTGGTCAAATGATGGTCATTGAACTCAGTTGCATACAGTTGTGTGATAATTACTTTTTAATCCTCCATCTGTCCTGGAAATGAAAATGGAAAAAAAAATAAATACAAAATACAAAAAAACCCCAAATCTGCACCTCGCTTTTGATATTTCTCATCACTGTTCAAGGCCCATTCCAGCGATGTCAGAACACTGTTTGATCTCAGCAGGAGTGCTAATCGACTATAGCGGGGTAGCGGAAAGCTTTGTGATTTATTTTAATCAATTTTTTCTTTCTTTTTTTAACTCCCTGGGTGTTGAGATTATCTCCATTTCAGAAAGCATTCTTTTATAGAATAGTTGCACATTTTGTAACGGTCCAAATATATAATGGATATATTGCAATAACATAGGTTTCTTCCAGATTCAGGTAGGTAGCCGTGCTGGTCTGACGCAGTCAAAATATATTTTAAAAAATTAAAAAAATGTCCAGTGGCACCTTAGAGACCAACTAAGTTTGTTCTTGGTATAAGCTTTCATGTGCATGTACACTTCTTCAGATACCAATAGGTTTCTTCCAGTTCATTCTCGCTGCTCCCATGGGTTAGGAGGCAAAGCATGAGTAAAAAAAACTTGACCTGCATTTAAGGACTCTGAAAAATAGCCAAACATGTGACTCATGAGTCTGAAGGTATAAAATGAACGAAAACGTGACCCGATCAGGACTCCAATGTATGAGTAAAAAACATGACATTTAGGTTAGGATGTGAAAAATGAGGGGAAAGGTGATCCAAGCATCTGGGCTGCAAAAAATGAGTGAAAGCGTAACCTCCAGTAACCCTGGTCACATTTGGGGACTCCACTCCCTCCCAATCTAAAACCTCAATCACATTTTGAGGCATTCTTTTGAAGCTTTCTACAAAGAATCCTATCTATGAGCCAACGTTTTGTGTATCACTTTGTTTATTTTATTTTTTTCAGAATCCTTACTCGCTTGTCAATTTTTGTGCCTTTTTTGGAATTCTGTGCATTTCCCAAAAGTCATGCATTTTGAAAATTTATCAGAATCCTAACTCATGGCTTCTGTTTTTTCCATTGAAAAGGCTTTTAAAGAGGGCCACCTGATGTGAACATTATTAATGTTATTTATAATTGAATAGTGATCCTTCATGGCCTTGCCATGGCTAAGGGGCTTGAATAACTCAGAAAAGCTATGAGCTATGCTGTGGAGGGCCACCCAAGATGGGCAGGTCATCGTGGAGAGTTTTGAACAAACGTGATCCACCTGGAGGAGGAACCGGCAAGCCACTCCAGTATCCCTGCCAAGAAAACTCCATGGACAAAGACAACAGGCATTTAAAAGTTATGATGCTGGAAGATGAGTCCCTCAGGTCGGAAGGAGTCCAACATGCTACTGAGGAAGAGCGGAGGACAAGTAGATCCAGAGCTGATGAAGTGCCTGGCGTGCTCTGGTCCATGGGGTCACGAAGAGTCGGACACGACTAAACGACTAAACAACAACAATAATCAAATGAATTAATAACTAAATGAATGAATGAATGAAATCCATGAAATCAACCTGGAGTTTTCAGATTAAAAATATAAAGATCACTTGTTTTACATAGGCAATATATTTAAGGACTGCAGAGCTTTATCTTAAGCTGAGCCGTGTGATTTTCCTGACATCTAGTGGCATATGGTATAGTTGTATTTTCCCTCTAGCAGTAATTCCAACCATTTCAAAATGAATAACACCCTCCTTTGTCACCTGAGGGCTTAAGTCAAGTGTTGTGGAAGCTGTGGCCCTCCAGAAATGGTTGGACTCCAATGCCCATCAGTCTCAGTCAGTATAGCAAATGGTGAAGGATGATGGGAGTTGTAGTCCAACAACATCTGGAGGGCCACAGGTTTCCCACCACAATCTTTGTAGGACTCTCTGTTTAGGAACACAAAAGGAAAGGGATCAGCATGCTTGGGATGGGAGGAGAAATGTGTGAGCTTGCTTAATCCAGAATTGTCAGAATTCTGGTAGCGCTTTCGCAAGTTCGGTACACATTTTGTCTTTCTAACTACCAGACAGTTAACTACCCATTTGCTCTCTGGTGCAGCTACTTCGCTTAACAGCTCATACTTAGGGCCATGATGGCCGTTGCCTGGCTAATTCAGCAACTGAATCCCTGCTGGATCCAGGAATTGGAAGGGAATCATGCAAACAGCCTACCTCCACCGCCCAAGCACATAACAATATACAGTGGTACATAAGGTTAAGAACTTAATTTGTTTTGGAGGTCTGTTCTTAACCTGAAACTGTTCTTAACCTGAAGCACCACTTTCGCTAATGGGGCCTCCTGCTGCCACTGCACTGCTGCTGCACAATTTCTGTTCTCATCCTGAAGCAAAGTTCTTAACTCGAGGTACTATTTCTGGGTTAGCGGAGTCTGTAACCTGAAGCATATGTAACCTGAAGCGTATGTAACCCGAGGTACCGCTGTATTTGGAAAGGATAATTTGAAGTACTACCATATCAACCTCTAGAAGCTACACTGCAGAGGAAACACAGAGCCGTCCACATACACAGATCTCTTCTTCTGAAGCTACTGTGGAACTAAATGTCTGGTGTTTGACAGAGCAAATGCAAATATGCCCTAAGATAATCAGATTCCCATTTCCTCCCTGTTTGTGTTGTTGAAACTCTTTCAGTTCTGCAAATCTACAACTTCTGCACATGGACATAGCCAGGATTTTTGTTGGGGGGGGGGGGGAGAACCTCAGTTTGCTATGTATTTTTATTGATTTTTGGGGGAGGGGGGAGATTCCTGCCCCTGCCCCCCTGGCTACGCCCATGCTTCTGCATCAAAAGTGATTACTTGGATAAACTCAACACACCAGAAAGACCCATCACCCAGCACTTACCATTCCACCCCACCCCATGAGGATATATCCTGATTTGCTGATATAGCAGTAGGGCTAAAATTCGACTAGCTGCTATTGAATGAAAGGAAAATCCCTCCTAGCTGTAGTTCAGAGTCCAGCTGCCAAGAAATATTCCTTCCACTAACTTTGCACCTTTAAAATGAGAAATATTTTAACAGGCAGGAAATTTAAACACGTTTTCTTGGAACTTCATATTGGGTTTTCCACCCCTTTAGCATCCTATAGAGAGTAATTTAACCTTGAATGCCATAAAATCCATGCTTTGTTTCAAACTGGGAATTTTCTTTTGGGTTATTATTTTCTTTTGCTCGAGTTAGCTGATATTTCATTGTTCCCAGGGAAGCAATTAGCTGAAGTAAGCACCTGCACAGCACAAAACTTCATCTTCATAGCCAAATAAATTGAGCTGTTTTGTTTGCAAGTCAGATATTATCAAAAGAAGGGGATATAATATGAAATTCTCGCTTAGCATGCTGTTTTCATCCACTAGATATGCACAATGATTATTATTATTATTATTATTGGAAACATTACCAATTGTATTCAGTTGCTCAGGATGGCTCCCATCTGCATTTAATAATTGGAAAGGAGTCTTATCACACAATCAATATGAGGCTAAATGAGCCTTTTCATTGGTTACTGTAAAATTGGGCAGATTGCAAAAAAAACAACAACTCCCAAAACCTAAATCCAAGACAGAAATTCCAGTGGGACAATTAAGTGGTACTATCTAGTAATTATCATATGTGGTAGGCACCTTCAAAATTAAACCATAGCATCATTTTTCTGCTTGCCAGTAATATAAAAGTACTTCAAAGCACACAAGCACAGAATGCGGTAGAGAGCACTAATCTAACAGATGTTGGCAAAAGTGACAACACAAAAACGTGTGTTATTGCACCTGAGCTGATAACACTTATAGGGACTTTGTCCCTACAGAGGTGGAACTAGCTGCTCCAGCACCTGGAGTGGCGTGCACCCGGGGGGCAGGAATAGTGTCCTGGTGGGTGCACCGGCTGCAGCGTCCGGGGGGGGGGGGGGCGCTGCTCGCAAGCGAACATCGGGGGCAGCGCTGCATGTCACCTCCCCTCAGGGGTGGCACCCAGGGCGGGCCACACCCACCACACCCACCTTTCTCTGCCTCTGTGTCCCTATACTGCCTGAAGCACTCAAAAACCTAGAAAGCCAGTTTGACAGGGCATAAACCACAGACCTATAGCACCTCCACAATTCCAGAAACGATTATTTTCCATACCTACGGAAACAAACTCGCAAAAGCTACTAGCCACCACCACCACCACCAACAACAAATCACCTTACAGTGGTACCTCGGGTTACATATGCTTCAGGTTGCATACGCTTCAGGTTACAGACTCCGCTAACCCAGAAATTGTGCTTCAGATTAAGAACTTTGCTTCAGGATGAGAACAGAAATCGTGCTCCGGCGGCACGGCAGCAGCAGGAGGCCCCATTAGCTAAAGTGGTGCTTCAGGTTAAGAACTGTTTCAGGTTAAGTACGGACCTCCGGAACGAATTAAGTACTTAACCCGAGGTACCACTGTACTAGCTTTTGGGGGGCCAACAGGGGAGGGACAGAGAGCTTTGTTCTTTTTCCAGGAGCCAATTGATTTCAGTGCTGGGTATGGAAGACGGGGAATCCCCCCCCCCCCCGGCAACCTGCTTGGTTTCTAAAGTTGGCACAAAGGAAGCATGAAGCACTCCATTGCTTTTCCTTCACTTACTCACCTGCATGGAATTTCATGTTGCTCAAGCTACCAGCTGTAGCAGTTGGTAAGGCTGTGCAGGTGGGGCTGTGTTTTTTCTCTCTCTTCCCAACACTACGCATTGCTGTCCAAGAGCAGGAGGGGCAAGGCAGCAGGGAGCTGGGCATGATGTAGGCAGGGTATCGGAGCATTCGATGGGCTCTGTTGGTGCACCTACACCAAGCCGAACTCCCTGCTCCTTTGTCCCATCCCCTCTCCCTTCTGGCAACAGGCAGCAGTGTGCAGTGTTGGGAAGAGAGGAAAACCAGGCAGGCCCACAGGTGCAGCCCTGCTGGGCTCTGCTGGCTACCAGGCAAGTGCTGTCATACAAGGCTGTAGCAATCCATAGCAGGTCCATAATTCAAAGGCTATAGATGAAACTCTTTGTCTTCATTCATCAAATCAAACCAAACAGCCACATCATGGTGCCCTTATACAAATCTGCCCTTGGAATATGGCATATTATTCTGGTCACCACACTCCAGAGAGGATAGAGGTGGGAAAAGTTCAGTAAATCGCCTAGGAGAAAAGGGTACAACAGCTGGGGATTTTTTTAGTTTAGGAAAAGGGTGCTTAAAACAGGACATGGTAGAGGTGTGCAAATTAAGCATCGTGTGGAGCGAGTGGAGAAAGAGAGAAGCTGAATATTGGAAGATTAAGGTTATCTTCACCTGAGCAGGTTAAAAAAATGCAGCAAGGTCACTTGCCCCTGCTGCATTGCAAGCTGCATTTGCACAGTGTTGTTCACATCAGAGAGAAGTAGGGAGTGTCCTCACCCCAACACACATGTCATTTTCGGGTTTCTCCACCCCTGCAGTCCATCTCCGCATGAACTATTCACGGAGCTGTCATCTGCTCATGAGAGACAGCTGTCAGGGCATGCCCACGGTACTGACTGCTTACTCCACAAACCAGATCGTTGCTGGTTTGACAAAACAAGTGCATCAAACAGCAGCACTTGCCAGGAAACTACGAGATCGATATGGATTGTGGTTAACGTTGCGTAAATGCAGCTTCAGAAAACTAGCAGCGGGAGCACCCTGGATGCAAAATAAAACAGTAATCTGAACAGGACAGACAAAAAGAACTACCATATTTACACAAATCGAATGCGCCATTGAATCTAATGCACACCCTAGTTTTCGTGACATAAAGGGACCCCTGACCATTCGGTCCAGTCATGACCGACTGTGGGGTTGTGGCGCTCATCTCTCTTTATTGGCCAAGGGAAACGGCGTCCAGCTTCCGGGTCAGGTGGCCAGCATGACTAAGCCGCTTCTGGCAAACCAAAGCAGCAAATGGAAACGCCGTTTACCTTCCCGCTGGAGCAGTACCTATTTATCTACTTGCACTTTGACGTGCTTTCGAACTGCTAGGTTGGCAGGAGCAGGGACCAAGCAACAGGAGCTCACCCCGTCGCAGGGATTCGAACCGCTGACCTTCTGATCAGCAAGTCCTAGGCTCTGTGGTTTAACCCACAGTGCCACCTGCGTCCCTTTTGTGACATAGTTGGGCCAAAAAAGGTGCACATTGCATTTGAGTAAATACGGTACTTCTTCGCAGAATGCATAGTTAAACGATAGAATTTGCTTCTGCAGGACATCAGGACGGCCACCATCTTGGATGACTTTAAAAGAGGATTAGACAGATTCATGGATCATAAAGAAGCATTCTGGGAAGGAGTAGCCTCTGAATGCCAGTCACTGGGAATTGCATGTATCGAGAGCACTGTTGGGCTCAGTTTCTGTTTGTGGACATCACATAGGCCACTCTGAAAACAGGATGCAAACCACATTCACTTTGCAGTTAAACTGAGGTGTGCACATTTGAACCAAGGCACACGTGCAGATGACAACTTCATGAATAGGAGAGGGGCACATTGCAGTGCAGGGAAACCAAACAGCTAATATGTATCAGGTTAAGACATCTCCAAAGGACGCAGGTGGCACTGTGGGTTAAACCACAGAGCCTAGGACTTGCTGATCAGAAGGTCGGCAGTTCGAATCCCCACAACGGGGTGAGCTCCCGTTGCTCGGTCCCTGCTCCTGCCCACCTAGCAGTTTGAAAGCACGTCAAAGTGCAAGTAGATAAATAGGTACCGCTGTGGCGGGAAGGTAAACGGCGTTTCCGTGCACTGCTCTGGTTCGCCAGAAGCGGCTTAGTCATGCTGGCCACATGACCCGAAGCTGTACGCCGGCTCCCTCGGCCAATAAAGCGAGATGAGTGCCGCAACCCCAGAGTCGGTCACGACTGGACCTAATAGTCAGGGGTCCCTTTACCTTTACCTTAAGACATCTCCACTCCCCCTCTGGTGTGTACAGCAATGTGCAAATGTAACTGGAAATGCAGTTGGGAGACAAACTTGCTCTGTTTTGAGCTGCTAATGTGTACATAGCTTTAGACTGCAGTGCTCTGTTAACCGTCTAAGTCCTTGTTTTTATTATACCAACCAACCTCCCCACTTATCACCTGCAAATGATCTCATTCTGCTTTTCTAAAATTCAGGAGGGATTTTTTTTTAAGAGCTCTGAGTAGCAAATTACCTCATGCTGTTGAAGCTCTGTGCATACACTTCCTAGGGGGGAAAGAATCTGAAGATTCCTAATGAATTCCACAAGGTTTCTAGCATACATACATATTCCTTTAACTCTTCAGCAGATTTGCTGTAGATACCTGTTTAGATTTCATATGGTCATTCCAGATTATCGGTCTTTGTGATGCTTTCAGTGCGCTGTAAAAAATATTGCTTGGAAATACTGGATTGTTTTCATTGTGTAGAGGCCTGCATGCATTTAATTCCATATACAGTGGTACCTCGGGTTACAGACGCTTCAGGTTATAGACTCCGCTAACCCAGAAATTTTTCAGGAATGAGAACAGAAATTGTGCTCCGGCGGCGCGGCAGCAGCAGGAGGCCCCATTAGCTAAAGTGGTGCTTCAGGTTAAGAACAGTTTCAGGCTAAGAACGGACCTCCGGAACAAATTAAGTACTTAACCCAAGGTACCACTGTATATTGATATATAGATATATAGATAGATGTGCCTTGTTTACCAGGCTCTGGGAGCCTTTGACTAATTAAACAACCTACAGCCTTTTAAACTGTGGGGGTTACCTCAAGTGACTTGATGTTACACCATAATACTACTATAAAAGAAGTAATTACAGTGATAAAAGATATGCAATGTAAATAAGAACTTAAATGACTCAAAGATGACGAGTGCTGGTGGAGGGGAGTCCAATGGATGTGGTACGTTATCCTTTTTTCTTTCTTACCCTTTCCCTTTACTCTTCTTGGTTTTTTGGGTTAAGTGTGTGTACTTTATTGTTTGTTTGTAAATATGCTTAAATAAAACATTAAAATTAAAAAGTAAATAAACTGTGGGGGTTATTGTTTTTGTTTGTTACTGTGTTGTGCATTTTTTGTTTTTTATATTGTAAATCCCATGATACTTGGATGAAGGACAGTATAGAAATTAAATAACAAAATGACAAAAGCAATACAGTGTCACATAAATGGCAGTACACCCGCACACACACAAAAGAAATAATTGAAAGCACCATAGCATAACCAGAAATGAAAGCAGAGCAGAAACGACAGAGAGAGCAAAAATAGCAGCGTCAGCAAAGAAGACTGGTTACATGTCAAAGGACCGGTATGCAGATATTTGTCATATTGTAAAGCACTGCCATCATGCGGCAAGGAAGAGGCTGAACATCTGTTCCCTTGCTTTAACCATGGAGGTTTCCACAGTATTTGCCACAAGGCGAAATACAGCGATGCTTGCCATCTAAATACATCAATTCTACCTTAGCGAGAAGTAAAGGGCAGATTCCAAGGGCAACACAACGCAGAGCTGCCTCTGGAAACTGTCAACTTTCTTCAGATCTCTGTCTAGGGACAGAAAGTAAATCTAAAAGCATTCAATGAAACAATAATTAGTGCTAGCATTCGGGTAAAAGAAAAGTAGATTTGAGGGCAATGTTATATCAGAAGTGATCCTTAATTTCTTCAGTGACACTCTGATCACATTTTATATGAAGAAATGGGACAATGTACACCATACCATTTCCATGTCACTTAGCTCTTGTGCAGCGTTAGTTATTTTGATCACATTGAAAACTTAACTGAGTACAGGAAGTCTCTATGCAGGGGACCATAACCCCTTTATTTTATTTTCCTAATTGCAGCTGCTTCCCCTTAGGTCAAATTAGATCTGAGATTAACCACACCTTTGAATCTCATTCCTGAAACAATCCTCCTTTCTCTTTTTTTCTTTTTTAAGTCAGCTGTGTGAAAGCACAGTGATGCAGATTTACCCACAATGGCGGTCTGGGAGATTTTCAGCAGGAAAACATCAAAGGGGTAAAAGGTTGAAAATGCCCTCTGGGCCATGAATCTGATCCAGACTGAGTGGCTTTGAAACAACTACTAGCTTGGGGTTGGGGGGATGGAGATGAGAAGTATCCCAAGCATGGGATTCAAAGATGTGGTCAGCGTTATGTCAAGTTTGACCCCGAATCTCACATGAATCAATGAAGCAGTGATGCTGACTACTACTACCCGTTGCTAGTGGGTCAAATTCAAAACATAGATTGCTTCCAGACTGACACTATATTGCTGGAGGGATTCAGGTGCCCAATGGAAATTTACTTTTGCACAATTAAAAGGGATTAAAGTGCATTCTGCCCTAGTGCAACAACCTCCTTATTTTTTAAAAAATGATTTTTGTAATTAGGAAAATGATGAGGAAGTGTGCAGAAAAATGTGGGACGAATGAATGATTAACAGGAAGATGTATATACACCCTTCAAGCAAATGAGAATAAATGCTCATCGTCATATTGCCACCCCGCAAGGAAAGCAGAAGGAATGCTTAATAAAGATTGGACATAGTCAAACCCAGGGGTCAGCAACCTTTTTCAGCCGTGGGCCGGTCCACCGTCTTTCAGACCATGTGGTGGGCAGGACTATATTTTGAAGAGAGAGAAAAAAGAACAAATTCCTATGTCCCACAAATAACCCAGAGATGCATTTTAAATAAAAGGACACATTCTACTCATGTAAAAACACGCTGATTCCCGGACCGTCTACAGGCTGGATTGAGAAGGCGATTGGGCCGCATCTGGCCCACGGGCCTTAGGTTGCCTACCCCTGGTCTAACCTCTGTGTAAGCTTTGTGCAAGAAAATGAGAATGAATGCTCAATAAACAGAGGCGTCTGGGGGAGCTTATAGAGGAATTTGAAGATGCCACATGGAAATGTCACATCAAGAAGTCAAATCAGTTTATATGTTTTAGCAGACAGCCATTAGTCACATAAAAATGATAATGGAAATAACAATAACAACAGCAACAATAATAGAGATTTTAAGAAGTGATAATCAAGTCCATCATACTCGTACAGTGCAAGCCTATCATCAGTGTGAGGGCATGATATGGAGTCCTGTTTGACCAGTGGAGTTCAAATATAAGCTAGTTTCAGGGAATCTGTGCTGACATCCCTACCACAGTGACAGTGACAAGATTCAGTCCAGAATGTACAAAGCAGTGTTTTCAATTAAAGCTTTGAAAATACAGGTCGGTCCAAAATTCCTAGGCATAATGCAGAAACAAAATAACCTGAGACCAACAATGAGAATGAATTTTACAAGCCTAACGTTAACATAGCAGCCATTGATTCTCCCCAATGTAAAATTCAAACGATTCATATTCTCTTTCTTGTTTGATATGGAAGGCTTAACAATATCTCCCCATTGTGGTTATTGTCTTCATGGCATCCTGTTCTGTGAAAATGAAAGCTTTTGGACCCAAAGCCAATGATTGAAATGAGAGATCCAGGACCAGTGCCAAAAACCTCAAAATGAGACTTCCCATGTGCCCTCTATTCTGCTGAACATCTTGCCTTTAGTAAATTCCTCCATTGTCTGGTCTCTGAATATTTTGAGGTGGGAAGCTATAAGCAGATAAAACCCTGCAGAGTCAAGGGGGTCAGTGGAAGGCAGGATCACTTTAGATGAATGTATGATTGATACCTATACACACTGATGCTCCCTTACATTAAGAGATACTTAAGCGCTGTTGTACTGCTTAGGAAAACTAAGCAGAATGGCAAATAAGCCCAATTGCTTTCTTCTTTAAAATAATAATATTTAACTGTGTTCTTTGGGTGGCTTACAAACAATAGTAATCTTAAAACACAATAATAACAAAACAGTATAATAATAATAATAATAATAATAATAATAATAATAATAATAATAATATCCCGCCCATCTGGCTGGGTTTCCCCAGCCACTCTGGGTGGCTTCCAACAAAATATTAAAATACAATAGTCTGTTAAACATTAAAAGCTTCCCTAAACAGGGCTGCCTTCAGATGTCTTCTAAAAGTCAGATATTTCCTTGACATCTGATGGGAGGGCATTCCACAGGGCAGGTGCCGCTACCAAGAAGGCCCTCTGCCTGGTTCCCTGTAATCTCACTTCTCGCAGTGAGGGAACTGCCAGAAGGCCCTCCGAGCTGGACCTCAGTGTCTGGGCAGAATAATGGGGGTGGAGATGCTCCTTCAGGTATACTGGGCTGAGGCCGTTTAGGGCTTTAAAGGTCAGCAGCAACACTTTTAATTGTGCTTGGAAACGTATTGGGAGCCAATGTAGGTCTTTCAAGACCAGTGTTATGTGGTCTTGGTGGCCACTCCCAGTCACCAGTCTAGCTGCCGCATTCTGGATTAATTGCAGTTTCCAGGTCACCTTCAAAGGTAGCCCCACATAGAGCGCATTGCAGTAGTCCAAGTGGGAGATAACTAGAGCATGCACCACTCTGGCGAGACAGTCTGCGGGCAGGTAGGGTCTCAGCCTGCATACCAGATGGAGTTGATAGACAGCTGCCCAGGACACAGAATTGACCTGCGCCTCCATGGAGGCATTACATTCCAAAAAACACCCTGAAAGTTTACATGTTGCAGACAAAGGGGCACTCATAGCATAACTAAATCCAGCACCCTCAAACAGTTTCTGCAAGATGCACCAGTACTGTTAATGTCTATTTGTCCCTGTCCATCGCTCCAGGAATGAGCTTATTTGGTGGCAATAGCTGCATCTGGAAAGCCACCCGCTATGTTTAATGTCCCACAATGCCCTGAAACACCCAATATAGCATTGCTTTGGACTGAGCATCATGGGAATTTAACATGTTGAATGACCTCCCAACCCCAGGTGTTACCACTAGGTAAGCCTGGAACCAGGGCTTCTTGATGGCTCGAACAACACCCTGTGAGGCAGGTTTGGCATTCAGTGGCCTAGTTCCCACATAATGGCAATCCAAACCATGGCTTAGCACAAACAAGCCAAAATACTGGCTCTTGATTTGCAGCTTGCGGTTTGTCTGGAGAGAGCTAAACCACAAACTCAAGCTTGGACAAACCATGGGTTATGTCAGCACAGCAGCAGAATCACTGGGGAGGAACAACACACACACCATTTCCTCTTTGGGAGCTCACACTCATGCTAAGGCATGGTTTGGCTTAGGGTTACATGGAGACGAGAGCAGTGACTGACCTAGGGTCACCCAGTAAAATCTAAGGCTAAGCCTGAGCAAAGCATTTGAACCCAGCTTTCTGTGTTCCTAGCAACTCTCCGCAAGTGCCATGTGATATGACCATATCAGGGAGGCAGATGTTTCAGGGTTGTTTAAATTTTGGGGCACCCACTTTTTGCAACATAAATATTTACAGCTCTGTCAACATTACAAGGGTAATTTCAGCTAGACTAAATGTGTTTGAGAGGATTTCAGGTACCATCTGTCCTCCCCCTCCACCCAGCTTCTCTGACTTCATCGTCACCAAATGAAAGGATTCAAGAGAATAGCAATGGAAATTTAATCCCAGTTTGTACATCCGTGAGTATTTTTAAGAGTAGTGTTTTATTGTTACAGGACAAACAGTCTTCTGTTTATTGACACAGTATAATTTAATACTGTCTCGTGACCTTTTGCTTACCCTCCAGCACCTTCACGTTTTCAGCCTATGTTTGTTTTCTATAATTGGATTACAAGCAAAATCTGTACATTCGTTCAGCCAGGGGATGATGGTTATTCCTTAACAGGAGGACAGAGGAAATGTGGGTCAGGCCCATAAAAAAGTACAGAGCCAACGTTAGACTCTTGTCCGTGGAATCCCCAATACCGAAATTCAGGCACACACAATGTTGATAATGATATGTAATGGACACTCCTGTCAGTTTGGCCTAGACTGCCAATCTCCTCTTGTCTAGTCCATTTAGAAATATTTATTGGTTGCAAATATAGTAAGAAAGCCATGTGGAAGTGCTCTAAAATATCAGAGTCACCAAGAAGTAGCACATACAATGCTTGATTTCATCTTGGGAAACCTGGGTTCAACCACCTGCTTAATCAACTGGAAGGTGGACTTGGGCAGCCTAACCTTGGGGTTGACAATCTGGTGCTCATGAGTGCCAGGGCAATGTCAATATGCTGGTCAGCTCCCCTCTGCCACCAACTGCTAGCCAATATGACATCTCTGGCTATTACAAGCCTGCTTATACGTAGTACTTTTCTGTCAGGCCTTTTCTGCATATATCTGCCCTGCCTTCTATCCTGGTTGGATGTACAACTGCAAGGATGGATATCTGAATTGGTGTGACCAGGGCTGGCTCACCCATGAGGCAATCTGAGGCAACTGACTCAGGTGGAAGGATCCACATGAGCAGCAGATCCCAATGTACCATAGATCTCTATTCCCCGCTTGTTCCTGATGCAGACCTTCACTCACCACTTCTTCCCAGCTGGGAGAGGCTCTCCATTGTGTGGTTCGCCTCAGATACCCCAAATGTTTTGGGCCAGCCCTGGGTGTGACAGAATAGGACAGGCATAGGCAAATTCGGCCCTCCAGATGTTTTTGGACTACATCTCCCATCATCCTTAGCTAACAGGACCAGTGGTCAGGGATGATGGGAATTGTAGTCCTAAAAACATCTCGAGGGCCGAGTTTGCCTATGCCTGGAATAGAAGACTAGGAGGCAGAGCAAATAAAGCCATGCAAAACCAGTTGTTGTGTACCTGGTGAAAAGAAAGCTAGGCAAGCAGGGTCAAGAATGGAAAAACCAAGAGGGAAGAATAAACACAGAGGGGTCTTGGCAAAGGGAAATAAACTGGGGAAAGGGAGGATTTTTCAGAATTGTGGCATCTTCTCCAGAACTTAGATTTTTTCCAAGTAAAGACAATTCCCTTAAAGTACTGGAGAGTTCACCTACCTTCTCTATTCCTACGAATCCATAAAGTGTCAAGTCCTGCTCAAAAAGCAGGCTATTCGTAAATGTGTCATTGGAGAATCAGCTTAATAAGATTTATCTTTCTTTGAAGCCTATGGACCCTAACTGCCAGCCCCAGCCTGCTAGCCTAACAATCAATTCATTGCTTCCCTCCTGGCTGTTCAGTCCAAAAAGCTGCAGCTGAAACAATATTTTCACAGAGAAACTATTCAAATCAGTTTCGGTGCAGAAACTCCTGTTCACCTCTCTAAAGACAGTTCCCAGTTCAGCTTCCATTTTTCACTGGGCATCAGATGAGGTTGGTTCATTGCCTATAAAGGCCCCTGCCACACAATACTGTAGTTATGCGATAATCCCGGAAAGCAGCCTAAGTGTAATTTACATCTGAGTAAATGTATTTAGGATATAGTACCAGTTGTAGCACAGTGGGGGAGGAAATACTTTGTGCAGAACACTAAAAATTAAATAAGATTAGGGATGGACAGCCTACATTTTGTTCCTCAGTCGAGTTTTCTAGTCCCCTTCAGGGGCGTAGCATGGGGAGGGCCAGGGGGGTTGTGGCCCCGGGTGCGTGATTTTGAGGG